>NC_136267.1:128666388-129096028 GCF_964187855.1 Myxine glutinosa | reverse complement strand
TCAACACTAACACAAGTGCGGAAAATGGTTTTTCCACACTAATACAAGTGCAAAAGTGGTTTCCTGCACCAACACAAGTGCGAAAAGTGGTTTTTCAACACAAACACAAGTGCGAAAAGTGGTTTTTCAACACAAACACAAGTGCGAAAAGTGGTTTTTCAACACTAACACAAGTGCGAAAAGTGGTTTTTCAACACTAACACAAGTGCGAAAAGTGGTTTTTCAACACTAACACAAGTGCGAAAAGTGGTTTTTCCACACTAATACAAGTGCAAAAGTGGTTTCCTGCACCAACACAAGTACGAAAAGTGGTTTTTCAACACAAACACAAGTGCAAAAAGTGGTTTTTCAACACTAATACAAGTGCAAAAGTGGCTTGCTGCACCAACACAAGTGCGAAAAGTGGTTTTTCAACACTAACACAAGTGCGAAAAGTGGTTTTTCAACACTAACACAAGTGCGAAAAGTGGTTTTTCAACACTAACACAAGTGCGAAAAGTGGTTTTTCCACACTAATACAAGTGCAAAAGTGGTTTCCTGCACCAACACAAGTGCGAAAAGTGGTTTTTCAACACTAACACATGTGCAAAAAGTCGTTTTTCCACACTAATACAAGTGCAAAAGTGGTTTCCTGCACCAACACAAGTGCGAAAAGTGGTTTTTCAACACTAACACAAGTGCGAAAAGTGGTTTTTCAACACTAACACAAGTGCAAAAAGTGTTTTTTCCGCACTAATACAAGTGCAAAAGTTGTTTCCTGCACCAACACAAGTGCGAAAAGTGGTTTTTCAACACTAACACAAGTGCGAAAAGTGGTTTTTCAACACTAACACAAGTGCGAAAAGTGGTTTTTCAACACTAACACAAGTGCAAAAAGTGGTTTTTCAACACTAACACAAGTGCAAAAAGTGGTTTTTCAACACTAACACAAGTGCGAAAAGTGTTTTTGCCACACTAATACAAGTGCAAAAGTGGTTTCCTGCACAAACACAAGTACGAAAAGTGGTTTTTCAACACTAACACAAGTACGAAAAGTGGTTTTTCAACACTATCACAAGTGCAAAAAGTGTTTTTTCCACACTAATACAAGTGCAAAAGTGGTTTTCCACACTAATACAAGTGCAAAAGTGGTTTCCTGCACCAACACAAATGCGAAAAGTGGTTTTTCAACACTATCACAAGTGCAAAAAGCGTTTTTTCCACACTAACACAAGTGCAAAAGTGGTTTCCTGCACCAACACAAGTGCAAAAGTGGTTTTTTGGTCCTGCACCCGATGCTCCCCCTCTCTCCTCACTAACGGTATGGACCTCAAACATCCGGGGCCTTCGCTCAAACCTGATTGATCTCTCCATTCAGGTTGCTTCTGAAAATCCAGACTTGATCTGCTTAACAGAAACTTTCCTCCTTCAAGATGTCTCTGATGCCTTAATATCTCTTCCTGGTTACTCCCTCCTCCAGTACGATAGACCTGAGCCTCGTCCTGGTGGTGGGGTGGCTATCTTTATCAAAAACTCTTCCTCACTCTCCCTGCACTGCCCTCTCTCCACCCCCACCCACAGGAGTCCCTCTGGCTACGGCTTCCTCTCCGCTCCCACCTTTTGTTCATATGTGTTCTGTACCGTCCTCCAAACAGTGATGACTCCATTTACATTTCTCTGTCGGACAACATGGACCAACTTCTATCAACTCATCCAAACTCTCTCTTCCTCATATGTGGCGACTTCAACTGTCATCATGCCAGCTGGCTGGGTGTGGGTTCATCTCTCACCAGCCATGACACCTCAGCAAAGGATTTCTGCGACTCATTGGGACTGACACAATCTGTCAATTTCCCGACCCGGATCTCAGTCAATGGAGTATCTTCTCTTCTGGACTTGGTTATGACTAACTTCCCTGCAAATGTATGCTGCTCTTCTTCTGCTCCAATCGGTTCTTCTGATCATGTGCTTTTTAAAGTGGACATCTCACTGGCCATTCTCAGAGAGCCTCCTCAGCGCCGACGAGTCTGGCATTTCACTCAGGCCGACTGGCACGGTCTGCAAGCAGCCATCAATCAACTGGACTGGTCTCCCATCTCTAATGCCTCTGACATCAATTCTTCCTGGGAATTCTTCCAAAGCAAACTGCTCTCTCTCATGCACAGATTTATCCCATCTCGTCTTCAGTTGTCTTACCCTTCCTCCCGTCCATGGTACACTGAATCTTGTGGTGAGGCAGTTGCCCTGAAACAACTTGCCTTTGCGTCTTGGAAGGCAAATCCAACTGAAGGCAATCTCAGTTCCTTCCACCAAGCTCGAAACAAGTGTGTTTCCACCCTCAGGAGTGCCAGGTATCACTATCTCTCCACACTCAAGATTGAACTCTCAAACCTGTCTCCTTCCTCCAAATCCTGGTGGCGTCTGGTCAAATCCGTTTCTGGTGTTTGTTCCCCCTCCATCCCCTCCCTTACCTCAAATGGCTACACAGTTGACACCGCACGTGACAAAGCCGAATGCCTCAACTCTGTGTTTGCCTCAAAATCTTGTGTCCCAAACCCATCTCTCTCTGTTCCCACCTTTCCCAGTCGAACCCAACTGCTCCTGGACTCTGTGTCCTTCTCTCCTGACAAGGTGGAGAAGTTTTTATCAAACCTCGACTCTGATTCTGCAACTGGACCAGATGGCATCAGCCCTCGGGTCCTAAAATCCTGCTCTGCCGCTCTATCTCACCCTCTCTCTGTTCTTTTCACCCTCTCTTTTGCTCAAGGTCATCTGCCAGCATCTTGGAAATCAGCAAACATTACCGCTTTACACAAAAAAGGTGCAAAAACAGATCCTTGCAACTACAGACCAATCAGCCTGCTCCCAATTATCAGCAAAGTCATGGAATCCATCATTGCTTTGGATATCAAATCCTTCCTCTTCTCCAATGGCTTGATCTCTGATCATCAATTTGGATTCAGACCAGGTCATTCTACTCTGGACATGTTGCTTCTGCTGTCTCAACAATGGATGGAGGTCCTCAATGCCAAACAGGAAATCAGAGCTGTCTCACTTGACATATCACGTCCCTTCGATACGGTCTGGCACCCAGCTCTGCTCACCAAACTCACCTCCTATGGTATTCAGGGAAATCTCCACTCATGTCTTGCGGATTTCCTCTCTGGTCGTAGGCAATGTGTGGCCCTGAATTGATTTCTCTCATCTTCCCTTCCTGTTCTGGCTGGAGTTCCCCAAGGTAGTGTTCTGGGCCCTGTGCTATTTCTGGTCTTCATCAATGATCTCTCAGACTCTCTGGAAAATCCTCTATCTCTTTGCTGATGACTCCACTATCTGCCGCTCCATTCCTCATCCCTCAGATTGGCAGTCTGCAGCCTCCTCACTCTCTGCAGACCTGGACAAAATCACAGACTGGTCAAACAAGTGGAACATGTCTTTCAATCCTGACAAATCTCACACTCTTACAATGTCTCTCCGAAAGGACCGACTGGACAACCCTCCCATCTACTTTCTCAACAATCCTCTCCAAGAAGTTCTGTCGCTCAAGCTTTTGGGTCTCACTATCTGCCATGATCTTTCTTGGGAAAACCACATTTCCAAGCTGGCCTCCAAAGCCAGTCGCCGACTGGGCATCCTCCGTCGTGCGAAGTCCTTCCTCGGCACACCTGAGCTCCTCACCTCATACAAGGCTTTCATCCGCAGCTCAATGGAATACTGTTCCCCCCTCTGGGCTGGTGCTCCTGCCTCACACCTTGCTCGGCTTCACGCTGTTGAGGCCAAAGCTTTCAGAATCATTGGAATCTCCTGCGATGTAGTCAACTCCGAGGGCCTTTCACTCACTCACCGCAGGCAGGTTGGTGGTCTTTCTGTCTTCTACCGACTCCTCTCCGGCCTTGCTCCCCCAGCTCTCTCTGTGCTCTGTCCCCCCAATATTCCTTCAGGTCGCACAAGATCTGCCTGCAACCCTCTTATGGTTAAACTGCCAAAGTCTAGGCTCTCTGCTCACCTTCACTCTTTCATTCCCCTTTTCTCCCGCCTCTGGAATAAACTCCCCCACTCCCTTCAATCCCACTCCTCCCTCCAGGTCTTTAAAACAGCTGTTCACCACCATCTCTTATCTTCGCCCATCGAAAACCTTGATCTTTTCTACCCCCGGTAATTCACCCCAGAGTCCTTGCAGTGTTCATATGTTTTTATTCCTCTCCCACCTCCCCCAAAGTCCTCCCGATGTCCCTGCTCTCAAATGTTGTGTTTGTGTCCTTCCCCCTATCTCCCCATCTTGTCTGCCGCTCCCCTTGTTTTTTGTGTTTTGTGTGTCGGTTTGTCTTTTTGTGTGATTAATGTTAGCTCTTTCACGACGGTTGAATGTGACGTCACGACAAGGAACGGTGGACGATTTCAAATGCATTAATTCGCTTTTCAGCGATTAAGATGATTAATTGGTTAATTGGTTCAGATTCAAAATGGTGGAAGGGCCGGCACCCGAGGCGTCCGTTCGGACGTGTTTGGTGCTCATTTTCCGCAGCGTCATTTAATTCGCGCGCGTGGACCGAGGATCGAACCTTTGCCGGTTACTAACCTTTGAAGAATCTCCAGCGTTGGTGATATGGTCCGCCTATTAGCACGGTGCGCCACGCCTTTCCACCCGATTGGAGTTGACTTGGAACATGCATTTAACCCCTCACATCATGTCATTGATCTTAGCGATTAGGCCGCCTAGCAATTTCTGGGGGAACGACTTCACAAAAGTACCATTTTTCTTTTCGTGCTTATGGACCAAACTTTTACAAATAACACTGCATGTGATAGTCAGGTGGCTTAGCAACAATTTTTAGGCGTAATGTTACAAGCCGGACAAAACTCCCAAATTTGGTATGGAGCTTCGTTTGGACCTATCAATTGATTTTAGCCTCGGAGCCATCCTGACCGTTTCAGATTTTCCAAGATGGTGGCCAAAATTCAAAATGCCACCAGCAAAACTGAAATATTGTGGCGGACACAAAAGCCCACTGGCGTGGTGACATCATTCCGCGCATCAAGTGGGCGGTGGCCACGCCCGAGGGGTAGGCGTGGCCTCATGATATACACCGGGCGCGCAGCCCAGAGCGCGCCAGTGTTACAGTGAGCTCCTGAAATAAAGACGCTTATAAGTTACCGCTTGTCCGCTTCCTCCTTGCTCGCAAGCAGCGCGCGTAACGCCGCGCTTTACTGGTGACCCCCTTGACGTTGGATCTGCCGGAGCGATCCTTTCACACGCGACGCCATTGCCATGGCCAACTTCATCAAACTTCCCGAATTTTGGGAGGCTCAGGCCGAAGTCTGGTTCGTCCAGGCCGAAGCCCAATTTCAGCTTCGGCGCCTCACCGGCGATGACACGCGCTATTGCCACGTCGTCGCCTCCCTCGGGCCCGGCACGGCCGCTCGAGTTGTGTCCGTCCTTCGCCACCCACCGGACGGCCACAAGTACAAGGCACTCAAGCAGCTACTCCTAGCCACGTTTGGCCTCACGGACGACGCACAGGCCGACCGCCTCCTGGATCTCCCCGAGCTCGGTGACACGTGCCCGTCGGTCCGAATGGACCATATGCTGTCACTGTTGGGCGACGAAGCCCCCGGTTCTCTATTCCGGGCGCTTTTCCGTCGCCAACTTCCAGCGCAGGTTCGCCTCGCGTTGGCCGGGACCGGGCTAACGGAACCCCGAGCATTGGCAGCCGAGGCGGACAAGTACTTCGCCGCTTCGGACACGCGGGCGAGAGTCGGCGTGGCCGTCACGGCCCTCGTGGCTGATGCTGCTGATGCTGCTGCTGATGCTGCTGCTGATGCTGCTGATCCACAGCATCAGCTTATACAGCATACGCAGCATGCTGATACGCACCTCGTGACCGCCGCCACGCCCCGCCCACCGCCGCGGCGAAACCCGCCACCGCGGGGAAACCCGCCAACTCCACCGGCCTGGCGGAGCCAGCCGCGCTCCTCCAGCTCCACCACCTGGTGCTGGTTCCACGCCAAGTTCGGCCACGAAGCTCGGCAGTGTCATCCGCCATGCTCCTTCAACAGGTCGGGAAACGCCTGGGCCGGCGCTCAATAGTGGCGATGAGCGCCGGCCGTTCGAGCAGCCTGCTGTTCATAACGGACACCTTCTCCGGGCGCCGTTACCTGTGCGACACGGGAGCGCAAGTGAGTGTCGTTCCCGCCGGCACGTCAGACAAGCACGCCGCGGGTGGGGGCCCCGCACTGCTTGCCGCGAACGGGACGCCCATCCGTACGTACGGAAAACACTGCCTCTCTCTGCGGTTTGGAGGGCAGGTTTTCCGATGGACGTTCGTCACCGCCGACGTGCCCATGGCACTGCTTGGCGCGGACTTCCTGTGCGCTAATGGGCTCCTGGTCGACGTCAAGCGCAGACGTCTTGTCCAGGCCGAGATGTTCAGCTCGCTCGCTTGTGCGTTGCCCAGCTCAACGAGCGGCTTGCCAAGCGGCTTGCCGAACGGTTCGGTTCCGGCCACGTTGGTCTGTACGCTTCCGGCAGCGGACGCATTCACCCGCCTCCTCGCCGGCTTCCCAGCCCTCACGCGGCCCACCTTCTCGGCGGTGGCCATCAAGCACGGGGTGGCCCATCACATCCCCACCGTCGGGCCACCGGTCTACGCCCGGGCACGCCGCCTCGAGCCGACGAAGCTGGCGGTGGCAAAAGCGGCGTTCACTACCCTGGAGCGACTCGGCATCGTTCGGCGCTCAGAGAGCGCTTGGGCGTCGCCGCTGCACATCGTGCCGAAGCCCGGTGGGGGATGGCGACCATGCGGGGACTATCGCCGTCTCAATGACGCCACGACTCCCGACCGCTACCCCGTCCCCCACATTCAGGACTTTTCCGCCCGTTTGGCAGGCATGTCCTTCTTCTCGAAGGTGGACCTCATACGCGGCTACCATCAGGTCCCCGTCAGGCCGGAGGACGTCCCGAAGACGGCGGTCATCACGCCATTCGGACTCTTCGAGTTCCTGCGCATGCCCTTCGGTCTGAAGAATGCGGCTCAGGCGTTCCAGCGACTGATGGACAGCATCCTGCGTGACTTGGATTTTGTCTACGTCTACCTGGATGATATCCTCGTCACCAGCGCGTCCCGCGAAGAGCACCTACGCCACCTCCGCACGCTCTTCGAACGCCTGGGCCAGCATGGCCTGATTGTGAACCCCGCAAAGTGCCGGTTCGGCGCCACCATAATCGATTTTCTGGGGCACCGTGTCACCAGGCACGGAGCCGTCCCCCTGCTGGCCAAGGTGGAGGCGGTGAAGGGGTTTCCGCGCCCCCGCACGATCAGAGGGCTGCAGGAGTTCCTGGGCATGGTGAACTTTTACCATCGGTTCCTGCCCCGTATCGCCCAGCTCCTGCGCCCCCTGCACGAAGCTCTCCAAGGTAAGCCGGGCAAAGGCGACGTTACCTGGACCGAGCAGATGGACACGGCGTTCATGGGCGCGAAGCTCGCCTTGGCTAACGCCACCATGCTCGCGCACCCGGCGCCCGATGCACCGATCGCCCTCACCACCGATGCCTCAGACTACGCGGTGGGCGCGGTGCACGAGCAATGGGTGCGTGGAGCTTGGCAACCGCTGGCGTTCTTTAGCCGGCAGCTTCGCCCGCCCGAACGCCGTTACAGTACCTTCGACCGCGAGTTGCTCGGGCTTCACTTGGCGGTCAGGCACTTCCGCCATCTGCTCGAGGGCCGTGCGTTCACTGCCTTCGTCGACCACAAGCCGCTGATCTTCGCGATGGGCAAGGTCACCGAGCCGTGGTCGGCCCGGCAGCAGCGTCACCTCTCGGCCGTGTCCGAGTACACGACGGACATCCAGCACGTCGCGGGGAAGGACAACCCGGTGGCGGATTGCCTTTCCCGGGCCGTGCCCACGCAGTCCACCTCGGCATCGACTATGCCCGGATGGCAGCGGACCAGGCCGCTGACCCCGACGTCCAGGCCTTGCGGACCGCCGTCACGGGCCTCCGCGTCACCGAGGTGGCGTTCGACGGCGCGGGCGCGGCCCTCTTGTGCGACGTCTCCCTCGGGCGTCCTCGCCCCATCGTGCCCGCGGGCTGGCAGCGCCAGGTGTTTGACGCCATCCACGGCCTGTCCCACCCGGGCGCGAGGGCCTCCCAAAGGCTGATCGCCGACAAGTTCGTCTGGCATGGCCTCCGGAAGGCGGTCCGCGGCTGGGCCAGGACGTGCCTCACGTGCCAGCGCGCCAAGGTGCACCGGCACACCCAGGCCCCGTTGGCCCCGTTCACGGTGCCGGAATGCCGGTTTGACCACGTCCACGTGGACCTGGTGGGACCTCTGCCCCCCTCGCGGGGTTTCACCTACGTCCTCACCATTGTGGACCACACCACCCGGTGGCCGGAGGCCGTGCCCTTGGCGTCGACAACGGCGGCCGATGTCGCGCAGGCTTTCATCGCCACCTGGGTCACCCGGTTCGGCGCCCCCTCAGACATCTCGTCCGACCGCGGCCCCCAGTTCACCTCGGAGCTCTGGGGGGCGGTCGCGCAGGGGCTCGGGGTCCGGCTGCACCGAACCACGGCCTACCACCCCCAGGCTAACGGCCTGTGTGAGCGATTTCACCGCTCATTGAAGGCCGCGCTCCGGGCCACCCTCCGCGACGGCGGCTGGGTCGACAGGCTCCCCTGGGTCCTGCTGGGCCTCCGGACGGCGCCCAAGGAGGACCTGCGCGCATCCGCGGCGGAGTTGGTCTTCGGGCAACCGCTGCGGGTGCCGGGCGAGTTCCTCTCCGACTCCACGGCACCATGGTCCGTGGCACAACAGCGCTCCGCTCTGCAAGAGACCGCCCAGAGGTTCGCCCCGGTGCCAATGGCATGCCACGGGCACCCACCGACGCATGTCGCCCCGGAGCTTCGCACGGCGGAGTACGTCTTCGTCCGCCACGATGCCCACCGGACACCACTGCGGCCCCCGTACGACGGGCCTTTCCGCGTGCTGGAGACCGGGGCGAAGCACTTCACCCTGGACATCGGCGGTACTCCTGACCGCGTTTCGGTAGACCGCCTCAAGCCGGCCCACCTCGACGTGGACCATCCACCGCCAGTGGCCCGACCACCACGTCGGGGCCGCCCCCCTGCGGGCGGACCCCCGGCACCGCCCAGCCCCGCCGCCCCCCGGTCCTGCACCCATCCCAGGGGCAGCCAGGGGCATCCCACCTGGCATCCCTGCACCCCGGACGCCGCCGATCGCCAGGGGGCGCTTCGGCTGGGTCATTCGTCTGCCCTGCAAACTGGCCCTCCAGGTGCACGGGAATTCTGGGGGGGCGCGTGTGGCGGACACAAAAGCCCACTGGCGTGGTGACATCATTCCGCGCACCAAGTGGGCGGTGGCCACGCCCGAGGGGTAGGCGTGGCCTCATGATATACACCGGGCGCGCAGCCCGGAGCGCGCCAGTGTTACAGTGAGCTCCTGAAATAAAGACGCTTATAAGTTTCCGCTTGTCCGCTTCCTCCTTGCTCGCAAGCAGCGCGCGTAACGCCGCGCTTTAATATCATATATCTCTGGCTGTAGAAGTCACAGATAGACAAATGAGGTATCAAATCAGGGGTTTTTGAGGTCAGTGAAACTGATTCAGGGAAAGGTACATTTCATATGTCACTTATTTTCGAGATGACGTCCAAAAACCAATATGGCCGCCAAGGGAAATCATACTATAATGCAAGGACTTGAAAAGTTTGTTCGCCTAAGGCTCAGGCATCGAAGGATGGATTAACTTGACACTTTGCACACCTATAGATATCGTTTTTGACCGTGTCAATGTGGGCCGTTTTTTTCGATTTCTATCCTAATTCGGGGGGTACGGGGAAAGTGACGTTACTTTGCGGGGATTCGGTGACCCGGATACGCGTCACACCCTCAGGTCATATGGTTTATTTACAAACACCATGCTTTGATGACGCATGATGGGTACTGTCCGTCGTAGACGGGTACTATTGCTAGTTAAAATGATATGAGAGTATTAACAGAAATTATCTATTTGTGTCTTTTCAGATAAATCAACATGGAGCTACCTGTAGACTTTAGTCGCTGCATTATCTGCCAACAAGAAACAGATGAACAGTTCAATTGTCCACTTGTCAGTCCAGGACCAAACGCTGATAATAAGACATCTGCCTACCAGTCATTCTTGAGTAATGTCGAACAATTCCGCGAGATTGATCAGCTCCCAACTGAACTGAAGTTTGGGAGTGATCAAAGTGTTGACGAACTTGTGAACAATTCTGCATCGTGGCATAAATCGTGTCATTTAAAATTCAACAATGAGAGACTGGCAAGAGCAAGAAAGCGAAAGAAATCCAATCCCGATGGTAGACAACAAATTAAGCGCCGGACAGTAACCATGATTAGACGATGTTTGTTTTGCGAGAAAGGCGCAGTTGAAGGTGACCTCCATCTGGTTTCAACATACGATATGGATGCCAGTCTAAGAGCTATGATCAACGAACTGCAAGATACCCAACTACTTGCGAGGATTGTTGGTGGAGATCTCATAGCTATGGATGCGAAGTATCATCTAAAATGTTTGACTAACCTTAGAAATCGGTATCAC
This sequence comes from Myxine glutinosa, assembly GCF_964187855.1. Taxonomy (NCBI): domain Eukaryota; kingdom Metazoa; phylum Chordata; class Myxini; order Myxiniformes; family Myxinidae; genus Myxine; species Myxine glutinosa. Next base: position 129,085,453 of record NC_136267.1, on the reverse strand, counting down.
AGTCACATGAGACAGTTACACCATGCAACGGTAAACATTGATGACGTAACGAATGAGTCTAGAGCATTTGTTGAACTCACCGGTTACATTGAAATGTCTGTTAATGCCGGGACTTTCATCTTCAAATTATCGGAGTTGCACTCACTGTACGTGAATCGGCTTGAGGCGTTGGGCATCAAAAAGACTATGGACAAAACCAGATTGAAGGAACAGTTACTTGAACGATTTTCTGATGCACAAGTGCAACATGATGGGCGGGGCATCGTTCTAATATTCAAAGAGGGAATGAAAGACATGATAAAAGACGCTATGAAAAGTAGAGAGTAATGAGTCACAAGTGTGCCTAACTATTGGGCAAAACATCATGTACAACGTCAAGAAAAGGAAACCTAATTCGCCTGTGAAAGTCCGGCACACTCTTGACCGAGAACCTCCGCAAACAATTTATATTGGCCTCAATATACATGCGCTGACTAGGAGCAAGAAAATCATCCAACAGTTACATACAATGGGTATCAGTGTTTCCTACGACAGGGTGATGCAGCTTGAAGACTGGCTCGCCACAGCTGTATGCGAGAGGTTTGAAGATGATGGTGCAGTAGCTCCGACTATTCTTCGGAAAGGTCTCTTCACCGTAGGAGCTCTTGACAATCTCGACCATAATCCGAGCTCAACCACGTCGAAGACATCTTTCCACGGCACGGGAATAAGTCTTTTCCAATTCCCAAGTGAGAGGGAACCTGGTGTGACTAGACAGCCTGTTGCTATACCACCATCTGGGCCACAGACTCATTCGCTTCCAGACAGTTATGCCTCTGTTCCTGCTGTTTCGCTGAAGACCACCGATGTTGCTGTTCCACAGAATAATGTTCAACCCATCAAATCTGTTTTACCAGATGCAAGACGTGACGAATATGGCTGGATAGAACATGGTCTTCAACTTGTCAATGATACGGAACTGAGCAAGGATAATTCGCTCACACGGTCTGCCTATCATGCCTCTAAGCAAGAGGTGACAGTAGAGCCGTCACCTGTATGTGCACTACTTCCTCTGTTTTATGAAAAGTCAGCCACACCTGCAATGATCAAACATGGCATGGATGTCCAAAGGCAAGCAACAGAGTACCTTAACCCAGGACAAATCCCAGTCACAACATTTGATCAGCCGTTGTTTATGCTCGCCAAGTACGTACAATGGAAATGGCCAGATACGTATGGAGAGAAAGTGCATGTGGTTATGATGGGAGGATTGCACATCGAGATGGCTTTATGGAACACTGTTGGAGATTTGTTACAGGGCTCCGGGTGGACAGCAGCCCTTACTGAAGCTGAGGTAGCCTCATCTGGAATTGCTGATTCATTCCTGAAAACAGCTCACCTGACCAGAACTAGACACGCTCACCAAGTTACACTTTTGACCCTTAAGAAGCTTATCGTCGAGGCATTCGACCAGGATCCCAGTGGTGCGAATGATAACGACAGTTTTAATAACTGGCATGAGAGAATGTGTAAAAACTGTCCCACGTTCAAGTTCTGGGATTTGATTACGCAACATGAGATCCTCATTCTCGTATTTGTAAGAGCCCACCGGGAGAGGAACTTCACACTGTACATTAGCGTTCTGGAGGAGCTCGTACCTTTGTTTTTCGCATTAGATCATGTGAACTATGCTAGGTGGCTGTCCGTCCATATCAGAGACATGAAATCTCTGCCGAAACCAATCGGAGATCAATTTGAGACTCGCCATCACTGGGTAATCTCGAAGTCAACCCACAGATATTCTGCTATACCCATTGATCAAGCGCACGAGCAGGAAAACAAAGTTGGTCAAGGGTTCCGGTGGTGCAGTAGGACTGTAGGACTAACTGAAAATCCAGTCGCCTTCAAACATTGGATGACCTCTGGACCACAACTCGCCAGACTCATGAAGCAGTTCGAGAACGAGTATATTCTTGATGATGACCCGGAAAACCCTACGAATTTCGAGCACCATGAACAGGGACTCGCCGCACAGAAAGCATTCCAGCAACAGGTTGATAGCCTATCTAAAGTCATACAAAAGATGGGCAATCCTTTCCTGGATGATTTTCCCGAGTTAGTAACTCTTGACAGTCGTAACTGCACGAGTGAGACTGCAGTGAATACAATCCGTACACTGGAAGACATTGGTACGAAAAAGTATCAGGACTATGTGACGACAGTCCTTGTGGATCGCACTCGCTCCATACACAATCCGATGTCAAAGAATTCGCTACCCTTATTGTCGACAAAAGTCAAAGCTAAATCCAAGGACGGCAAGAAAGTAAAAGTGCTCGAGAACAATATGGCACTCTTCGGACAGTTATACATCTCCTTGCAAAATAGGGATGGTGATATCAATGACTTCTTCGCACATGAGGTTCAGTCATATCCTCCTTCCCTGTCTGACTTTGGCAAGCTGAACCCCATCCCCAAGGTAGAAAATCTCAATTGTTGCAATGCAATGCAACAATGCAACAATGTTGCAATGCAATATTCACCGACAAGACATCAGGACCAGCCTCATCTCCATCGCATCTGCTCCATCATTTGAACACCTGGCTTTTAAACTCTCTGGTCACACACAGTCAGTCAAGGCTGTTGTCTACCGCCCTCCCAAACCACACCCATCATTCCTGTCTGACTTATCCTACTTTCTGACCCAGCTATGTTCCCTCTCCCCCTCAATCCTCCTCCTTGGTGATTTCAATATCCACATGGACTCCACCAACTCCACGATAACCACCGACTTCACTGATTTGCTCACCTGCTTTAACCTCACTCAACATGTCAACTTTCCTACCCATAACCGTGGTCACATTTTGGACCTTGTCTGCTCTACCGGACTAATCTTGCACCATCTCTCTGGCTCTGACCTCACTCTCTCTGACCACCTAGCCATCACTCTGACCATCAACATCCCCACCCCAGCACCAAGGCATTATCGCACTATCAACTTCTGTAAGCTAAACGCTCGTTCACCTACCTCATTCTCATCCACCCTCTCTGAAAAAATGTCCACTTCTCCCTTCGTTGACCTCCACACCCCTTCTGACCTCACCGACTACTACAACCACACTCTCTCCTCCTGCCTTGACCAACTTGCGCCTATAAAAACCAAAACAGTTTCTTTCACCAATTCTGCTCCCTGGTTTACCCCTGAACTCCGCCTGATGAAAACTCGTGCTCGCCAACTTGAAAGACTCCGCAATAAAACAGGTCTCACAGTTCGTTCACTCCCAGGCCTACAAGGACCACCTACAACACCATAAAGATGCACTCTCCCGCGCCCGCTCCGCCTACTACTCTCAATTTATCCACTCTGGCTCCGGAAACCCAAAAGCACTCTTCTCTACAATAAACAAACTCCTCAGCCCCCTGAACACCACCACCCAGTCATTCACAGTAGACAACTGCATCTCCTTCCTTTCATTCTTCCAACGCAAAATTGAAAACATCTACAACAGCTTGACCACCGCCGCACCCGCTCCCCCTCAAACCACCTGCCCCCCCTTATCCTGCCATCCCCTGTCTCAATTCTCCCCAGTCTCCTCTACTGACCTCTCTGAACTCCTCATAGGAATGAAAACTGCCACCTGCACTCTTGACCCCCCATCCCCTCCAGCTTTGTCAAGGCCTCCCTTCCTGGTCTCTCTCTCCACTTATCATTGCAACAATAAACTCCTCCCTGTCTACAGGCATCGTCCCACCGTCCCTCAAAATTGCTGCTGTTACCCCCATTCTGAAAAAACCTGGACTAAACCCTGACACCCTAAATAACTTCAGACCCATCTCCAACCTACCCTTTCTGTCAAAAGTTTTGGAACGTGCTGTAGCCACTCAACTCAAACATCACCTCTCTGCCAATAACCTGTATGAAACATTCCAATCCGGATTCCGCTCCAACCACAGTACTGAAACTGCTCTCCTCAAAATCACCAACGACCTTCTCCTCTCCTCTGACGCTGGCAACCTCAACATTCTCATCCTCCTCGACCTCAGCGCCGCCTTTGACACCATCGATCACACCGTCCTCCTCACCCGACTTGAAACCACCTTTAACATTACCGGCACTGCCCTCTCTTGGATTAAATCATAGCTCTCTGACAGACGCCAGTTCATCTCCATCAATAACTGCAAATCCCCCACTGCTCCCCTCCCCCAGGGTGTCCCCCCCAAGGTTCAATTCTTGGCCCCCTCCTCTTCATCCTTTACCTGTCCCCCCTCGGTCACTGAATCCGCCGTCATGGTCTCCAATTCCACTGCTTCGCCGATGACATCCAGCTTTCCATCTGCACCGCCACCCACTCTATCCTGACAAACTGCATCACTGAAATAAAATCCTGGCTTCAAATCAACTTCCTCAAACTTAACTGTGAAAAATCTGAAATAATCATCATTGGCCCAAAAACGCTCATAAAATCCACCCATAACTTTGCCCTCAACATCGACGGTATCCCAGTATCCACCTCCCCTCACATCCGGAATCTTGGCATCATCTTTGACCAAACCCTCTCCTTCGACAAATACACTAAACAGATCACAAAGACAGCCTTCTTTCACCTGAAAAACATCGCCCGTCTCCGTCCATCCCTCTCCTCCGTGGCTGCAGAAACCCTCATCCACGCCTTCATCACTTCCCGTCTGGACTACTGCAATAGCCTCCTTTATGGTTCACCCTCAACAATCACCAATAAACTCCAATACATTCAGAACTCCGCTGCCCGTCTACTCACCCATTCCCGGACCCGTGACCACATCACCCCCGTCCTTTACAAGCTTCACTGGCTCCCCATCTCCCAGAGAATCCAGTACAAAATCCTCCTCTTGACCTACAAAGCCCTCCATAACCTGGCCCCATCCTACCTGGCTGACCTCCTCTCCAGACACACTCCCACCCGCAACCTCCGCTCTGCTGGTACCAACCTCATGACCCCCCCCCCCCCCCCCCCCCCGAATCCGGACCAAATTTAGATCCTGGGGGGACAGGGCCTTCTCCATCGCTGCTCCCACCCTCTGGAACTCACTACCTCACACCATCAGAGACTCCTCCTCACTCACCACATTGAAAACATCACTCAAGACCCACCTGTTCAACACTGCATTCAACATTTAACCCACAGCATCTAACCTCTGACTATCTCCTCTCCTTCTCCCTCCTTTGTGCTTTGAATATTTCCCTATTGATTCTTCTGTTTTGAAATTGTTTTTATGTTTTGCTATGCATTATGTTTTCCACTCTGTCAAAGCGTCTTTGGGCTTCCTGAAAAGCGCTATATAAAATAAATGCATTATTATTATTATTATTATTATTATTAATGCATCGAGGAGCCGAACCAGACAGAGCCACCTGCATCATTTGACTGCAAAGTCCTGGACGGTGCTGTGATTGTGCACTGCTTGCCTGTAACACATGTCAGAACATTCCACGAATATGCAGACAATGTGTTCATTCCCTACCTGGAACGACAGCTAAAGACCATCAAACGACTGGACCTTGTGTGGGATACATACTCGTACATACCGAACAGTTTGAAGGAGTCAACCAGGGAAAAACGAGGGAAAGGAACACGCAGAAAGGTATCTGGTGACACCAAGCTGCCAACAAACTGGAATGACTTCCTCCGTGATCCTATCAACAAGAAAGAACCGTTTGAATTTCTTTCCTCAAAGGTGGCAGAGTTCAACTGTCCCGCAGGCAGTTCGGTATACATCACAGCTGGAGAGAATGTTCTATTATATGCATTGGATCTGAGATCGAAATGTCCATGTGCAATCAGGAGGAGGCCGGCGACACGAGGATCGTGGTTCACGTGAAGCATGCATTGGAGAATGGTTCAGAAATTGTCCAAGTGCGCACCGTGGACACAGACATTGTTGTTGTTGTTGTTGTTGTTCTTACTGGCATGTTTCATGATCTTTCACATATTAACTCAGATGTAGACCTATGGGTAGCCTACGCTGTGGGAAAGAAGTACACACATTACAGTATCAATGCCATCTGTGCACGCCTCGGTGAACCTAAATCAAGGTCCCTTCCCATGTTCCACGCCTTCTCAGGATGTGATACCACGTCAGCATTTCGAGGGAAGGGAAAGAAATCATTCTGGCAAGCATGGCATGTATATGATGCAATCACAAATGTTTTCGTACACCTGGCCACACATCCATTTGAGCATGTTGATTTGGAATCTGAAACATTTAAGAAGATCGAGCGACTAGTTATCATAGTGTATGACAAAACAAGCAATTTGACCAATGTAAACAGTGCACGTATGGAGCTCTTCTCCCAGAAGAGTCAAGCTGTAGACAAAATTCCACCTACTCAGAATGCACTCCTGCAGCACACAAAGAGGGCAGTGTACCAGGCTGGCATCTGGGTTACCAGCATGGTTACCAGCACAAGAAGAAAACTTCCAAGTCCAGCTGGATATGCTTGGAAAAAAGTCGCCGAATCTTGGGAACCTGTCTGGACAACAATTCCCCAAGCTTCTCGTGCTTGCAGAGAATTTATCAAATGCGGCTGCAAAAGAGATTGTACAGTGTGCAAATGTAGCAAGGCTAATCTCCCTTGTACATCTCTTTGCCGGTGTAAATGTTCTACCAGATCATAAGGTCAGTCACAGCAAAAATACTGGTCTGATGCCACATTTGAACGAATATCATATCATTATTTTAATTTTTTTTGGCGGCCATGTTGGATTTTGGACGCCATCTTGAAAATAAGTGACATATGAAATGTACCTTTCCCTGAATCCGTTTCACTGACCTCAAAAACCCCTGATTTGATACCTCATTTGTCTATCTGTGACTTCTACAGCCAGAGATATATGATATTTCAGTTTTGCTGGCGGCATTTTGAATTTTGGCCACCATCTTGGAAAATCTGAAACGGTGAAATCTGAAACAAATCCGTCTTCTACCGACTCGTCTCCGGCCTAGCCCCCCCAGCCCTGTCTGTGCTCTGTCCCCCAAATATTCCTACAGGTCGCACAAGATCTGCCTGCAACCCTCTTATGGTTAAACTGGCAAAATCAAGACTCTCCGCTCACCTTCACTCCTTCGTTCTTCTTTTCTCCCGCCTCTGGAACAAAGTCCCGCACTCTCTTCAACCGCACTCCTCCCTCCAGGTCTTTAAAACAGCTGTTCACCACCATCTCTTATCTTCCGCAATCCAAAACCTTGATCTTTTTTCTACCCCCGGTAATTTCACCCCAAATCCACTTTTTGGAAATACCAACTTCTTTCCTGGAAGTCCTTGGTGTCCTTGCATTTTATAGCGATCCTGCCTGCCCCCAAGCCCTCTCCCTCCCACACATCTCCCGATGTCCCTGCTCTAAAATGTTGTGTTGGTGTGCTTCCTCCCCTTCTCTCCCCATCTTGTCTACCGGTCCCCTTTTTATATACTTTGTTTGATAAATGTTAGCTCTTTCACGAGCCTCGATTCTGTATACAAAAAAAACAACAACAAACAAAAAAAACAAAAAAAAACGTCTTCTTCTTCTTCAAATAAAATGACCACACTCTAAATTAACCCTCTTAATTGCGTTAAGACTGCCGAGACCCCTCAGACGTTTGCCGACCCGTTAATTCCGCCAAGACGCTTCACACCACCAATAACCCAAAAACCCAAAAGACCCCGAAGGCCCAAAGCACCCCGAAATGGTCAAAGATGCCGACCCCTCTGATACGACGTGCGGTGGGGCGCGCGGGGCGTGCCGAGTCACACACACTGGTACCTATATATATATATATATATATATATATATATATATATATATATATATATACATATATATATATATATATATATATATACATATATATATATATATATATATATATATATATATATATATATATAATATATATATATATATATATATATATATATATATATATTTATTTATTTATTTATATATATATATATATATACTAGCTTGGCTCGGCTCGCCGAGCGTCGTTACTGAGGAACGGACTTATTTTAGCTGAGGATAATGACTGCACCTGAGTTGCTGTGTTGTCATGATTTACACCAATCATAATACAAACAATTATTTTGCACAAATGTATTTGTTGTGTTTGTGATATTACATTTTTATAGGCAATTTAGGTTGAATGTTTTTTTTCAAGAAAGAACCCCTCAGCACATACATCGGGGAGGGGTAGGTGCAGACTGGAAGTTTGGGACGATTACACCTCACCACCACGTCATTTAAAACACCTCACCACCACATAATTTAAAACACCTCACCACCACATAATTTGAAACACCTCACTCCCACCTAATTTAAACACATCACCAAGTAATTTAAAACACGTCACCACCACGTAATTCAAAAAACCTCACCACCACATCATTCAAAACACCTCACCACCATGTAATTCAAAACACCTCACCCCCACGTCATTCAAAACACCTCACCACCACGTAATTCAAAAGCCCTCACGACCACGTAATTCAAAACACCTCACCACAACATAATTAAAAACACCTCATCCACATGTAATTCAAAACACCTCATGACCACGTAATTCAAAACCCCTCACGACCACGTAATTCAAAACACCTCACCACCACATCATTAAAAACACCTCATCCACATGTAATTCAAAACACCTCACCACCACGTAATTCAAAACACCTCACCCCCACGTAATTTAAAACATCTCACCCCCACCTAATTCAAAACACCTCACCCCCACGTAATTCAAAACACCTCACCCCCACCTAATTCAAAACACCTCACCACCACGTAATTCAAAACCCCTCACGACCACGTAATTCAAAACACCTCACCACCACATAATTAAAAACACCTCAATACCAAGTCATTCAAAACACCTCACCACCACCTAATTTAAAACACCTCACCACCAACTAATTCAAAACACCTCACCACCACGTAATTCAAAACCCCTCACGACCACGCAATTCAAAAGACCTCACCACCACATAATTAAAAACACCTCAATACCAAGTCATTCAAAACACCTCACCACCACCTAATTTAAAACACCTCACCACCAACTAATTCAAAACACCTCACCACCACGTAATTAAACACACCTCACCACCAAGTAATTCAAAACACCTCACCAGTCACCACTACTTAATTCAAAATACCTCACCACCACTTAATTCAAAACACCTCACCACCACGTAATTCAAAACACCTCACCACCACATAATTCAAAAGACCTCACCACCACATAATTAAAAACACCTCAATACCAAGTCATTCAAAACACCTCACCACCACTTAATTCAAAACACCTCACCACCACGTAATTCAAAACACCTCACCACCACGTAATTCAAAAGACCTCACCACCACATAATTAAAAACACCTCAATACCAAGTCATTCAAAACACCTCACCACCACCTAATTTAAAACACCTCACCACCAACTAATTCAAAACACCTCACCACTACGTAATTAAACACACCTCACCACCAAGTAATTAAAAACACCTCACCAGTCACCACCACTTAATTCAAAATACCTCACCACCACTTAATTCAAAACACCTCACCACCACGTAATTCAAAGCACCTCACCACCACGTGATTCAAAACCACCACCACGTTATTAAAAACACTTCACAACCACGGAAACAAAAGTTTCAGGGAGTAGTTCAGTGACAACACAGATACTGCCCAGATATGTAGATATATAAATCGATGACCGAGTGTGCCTGAGTTGCTGTTTTGTCATGGTGGACACCAATCATAACAAACAATTATTTTGCATAAATGTTTTTGTCATATACGTGATATTACATTTCATAAACAATTGAAGTTGAATACTTAAGTTGAAAAAATACATCTTTTTCAATTTTTATTTTCAAAAAAAGTTGTTTTTTCAAAAAATTTCAAAACAAAGACCCTTGAAGACACACACGGGAGAGATAGGTTCATACCAGAAGTTTCGTACGATTTTACAAAAGTTTGAGGTAGTAATTCAGTGACAAGACAAGACAGACACTGCACAGATATATTTATAGATATGCTGTGTGTACATATATATATATATATATATATATATATATATATATATATATATATATATATATATATATATATATTGTTACGGACGCGGTTAAGATGTTATTTTGACCGAGCGGTGGTATATTACCGCGACCGAACAGTTATTCCCCGACTCTAACACCCGATTTACCCCAAACTTTGGCTGGATCGCGCCACCGCTATTCAATCGGGAAAACTCTAAAGCGACCGAATACAAAGAGGAAAAAAGGAATAAGATGAGAAAACGTACAGAAGAGTAATTGGATTTATTATTTACACATATAATCAAGAAGAAAGCAGTCACGTTTATTTACAGACGAGATTAGATACACAGTGCAACGCTAGCTTACCTACAGTCTTAATTAACCCAGGGACAGAACAAACAAAAGACAGACTCACGCGGGGAATGCTGACAGGAATCGCAGGAGGTGGATGGCTGGAGGTGAACGCTTGGTGGAGCCAACGCGGAGCTTGGTGGAGCTTTGGTGGAGCTGAACGCTTGGTGGAGTCAATGCGGAGCTTGGTGGAGCCTTGGTGGAGGTGAACGCTTGGCGGAGCCTTGGTGGAGGTGAACGCTTGGTGGAGCCTTGGTGGAGGTGAACGCTTGGTGGAGCCAACGCGGCTGGTGGGGGGTTGGTGTGACGGGTTCTCTCTCCTTCCCTCACAAGCTTCAGGACTCTTTCTCTCTCTTTCTTAGTCCCACCCAGTCCAACAACTTCCTCTCTTGCTTAGTCCAACTCAAGGCCTTCCTGTCTTCTGATCTCCTCCCTCCTCGACTCCCTCTGGGGGCCTCTGCCTCGGGTTATATAAGCCCCACCCTTGACCCTTTGCGAACCTCCCCAAAACGTTCTCTCTCCACCCTCTAAAGCCAACCCCTCGTTCTGGGTTGGTCGGCAAGGGCTGGTTCACTCCTCCTCTATGACGAGGTGGAGACCCGCCTTTCTTCCCCAACCCTGCCTCGTGGTCAATGGCGGATGAAGGGAAAACCGCCCAAAATGCAGTTGGCAATTGGAAGGGAGGTAATTGGCAATGGCACTCGAGGCCTGGCAAAGACGAAAGGGGAAATGGAAGTTTTGGGAGTGGGAATGAAGGGAATCTATCTCTTTCACTGGTGCAATGGAGTATTTCTATTAATGGGAGACACAGCCTTACCCTAAAACACAGAATAAGATATAACTATTGAACAGGGGTATTCTATGATTAGCTGACGTGTATGCTTGTGGACTAATTATGGGACGCCCTTTTGACCTTTACACAGCTCCGGAGGCAGGTGGCGCAGACTCAAGCAATATTCATCACCAATTTACCAAAATACAACACAATCAAAAAAATACAGTCCTCATATCCGCAACACTGCACCCTCCTCCTCTTAGGCACGTCCCGGGCCTACAACTTTTTTATTTAGTGTGACACGTAGGTGTAGTTCCCTCTACTTTTAACCTGACCCTGAGTGCGACAGTTTTTAAAACATAAATAAATGTGTCCCGCTGCTCCATTGCACCCTGCCTAACAGACTTACGCCCACAGTTAACCGAATTGCGGAATGGTCTTCAAACTACACACTGACGGTGGGGAGCATTATTTACAATGACTCTGCTTTTATTTACAACACTAACCCAGGACCTGTAATTGTTCTTTCTGGGGGGGAGACAGTCTGCTCTGCATCAATGCACCATTAAAGCACCCAAAACCGCACCAATACACACCCAAGCACCAATCGGTGCAGTCACCATTGTTCAAGAAAATAAAACCAACAACCCCGAACCCTGCAGGTGATCTCTTGCTCTTCGGCTCCCTCTGCTCGTTATTATTATTGTCTTCCACTTGTTGTCATTCTTTCATTTTCTTACTGGCGGCCTATTTGTATTAAAACTTGCACCCAGTGTGTCCTTTTTATTTTATTTTATTTATGGCCCACAGGGCCGACTACGTGTGGTTCACCTGTGTGGCATCGGTGCCCTGTGGCCCTGGTCCGCCAGCAAGATTTTGGGCCCTCATGGCCGGTTCCAGCAGAGGGGCCATGCCCCAACCCATGGGGTCCATCAGTGGTGCTCGGCCACAGGCATGTGGTCCATAATGTGGTGCATCGATGCAGACAGCTGGTTCTGAGAGTGCCGGGCGCACAATGGCCGACTCACGCACGCTCCCCTCGGCGCCCAATGGCGCACAAGTCATGTGGGAGACAAAAGAGACAAATGAGCGAGGGGTAAGGTCACAAGGGTACACATCAATAAGGCAATGCAAGGCGAAATGCGTACGGAGAGTGAAGTGAGAAAGCTCGTCCCTACCGTACGTCACCCCCCTGTCACCTACACTACCCTTGCCCTTACCCCATATGTACAAAATCTACACATTACCAATCCGTCGCTACTGTCACATCTCCCCATATTTCCTCTATACCAAATTCGTCACCACAATCCCACTATCCAAAATTTGCCATCACCAATTCATCATCAATCCTCATAAGGAGGAAGAGATGGAACATCAAGCACAATGTCACACCCACGTCATGATGCGTCTCACATTCCAAACATTTGCACAGTACAAAATAATCAAAACATGGCATGGTGTGGAGTACCTGTCACCTCAGGTGAGTGGATGCAGATGGTGCGAGGAGATCCTTCTTCCTAACTATCCTCTAAATGACTTTAACACACTTTACACTACCCGGGGTCTTTCCCTGCCAATCCATTGGCCACTTACACTATGGGTTCTAAAAACCAATTCCCATTGACCAAACTGTGGTGCTTCTCAATTTGGGGTCTCACTCCCCCGATTTATCTCCCGATGCCCTCGCACAATTTCTGGGCTGTGACGTGTAGCTCTCCCAGCAGGTCTACCCACCTGCACACCTCCACCACTGCAGTTGCCTCCCGAGCTTACCTGCTCCTCACCCTAACCTATCTAACTGGGGAAGGCCCCTCCTGGCTCTGTCACCCCTTGGTGCCCTCTGGCACTGGGCTACCCGGGTCCGTCCTCCGGATCCTCGGGCCTCATCCACAACTACCGGCTCCCAGAGCCCACCTGCGGCCTCACCTGCCCGACATCCTCACAGTGGTGGAGTGCCCAAACCAACTACACACACTAACAGGCTACACGCCCAGCCATTTCCACAACACTAATGCACCCATCCAAACATCATTCTTCCACTTGCACCACAGATGCCAATATCCAACCACAATTTACCTATACCCTCTACCTAACACTTACACTACCCGCCCCGGGTATCCGTGATGGGGGTCCACTCTTCCCCCATTCACACCTTCGCACCATCCACTCCACTCCATTGTTTCCACCATACTCACTCCACGACCATCCATTCCAAGACTCCATATACTCCACACTCCATGTCTTCCACACAACCATTTATTCCACATAGCCACATACACCTGTTGTTGCACACCTGTGCAATCACCTGGTGCCACCTGCACCCTCCTTCCTTCCTGGACCATTTGGTCACTACAACTCACATCACCATTACCATCACTCAAACACTGCTCCACACACCTGTTCAGTTGCACACCTGTGCAATCACAATACTACTCACAATCACAATCATTTACTCATACCCTGCTCAATACACTTTCGATCCTCACACACACGGCATCATCTGAACTACCTGTTGCCCTGCTAACTTAGTGCTCCCCGTCTTCCCTTTAAACTAAGCACATACCACGTCATTATAATCCACACTAATCTACCTGCGTCCCCACTACAGGTATCCTTGTCACTAACTAATCTTAACGTTACCTAATGTCATCTTCGCTAGATCCCTACACACAATATCCTAACCCACCCAGGCTAGTTTTCACTGCCATCAACCCCATAAGCTAGTGCTCCTTTGCCCCCCGCTGTGAGGGATGGTGGATTGCCCATCCCACCACATCGGGGAGGGCCTACTATCAATTTCGCTCGTCCAAATTTCAATCAATCAAAAATTTTGCCAATCATCTGCCAATCACTGTACCATCATCAAATTTTGCTTTTTTCTAATTTTGGGGCCAAAACACTATCCTCATCACCCGTCTACTTATTAGATCCTCTCGGTGCGCCAATTCACGTCTACAGCCCGGCTTCGTACAGCCGAGCAATGAACGCGGGTTCTTTGGTGCCGGCGGCTGGAGGCGTCCGGCACTCGGTGCAGGGACGGGGGCTTACCCGTGCCGAGATCCCACGCACCACCTCGGCGCGGAGCCATCCAATTGCCCGATCTCGACCTGCCGGAACGTCTCAATAAAAAGTGGTCGCCATGACGACCCTTCCTATCGGGCTGCCCGCTCCGCCTAGTGGAGCACGGATGCGGCCGTTCCAAGCGAGGCCCAGCGTGGATCGCGTACGGCAGTCCTTTCGAACCCGCCGTGGCTCGGATCCCCGCTGGTTCTCGCGGCACGCGAAGCCCGGCACGCACCGAGGGCCCTATTCGGCTATAAGTCGCTCTAACCGCTAACCCGGTTACCGTCGATGCCTCACCTGCATGCTTACACGCATACGCTACCCCTTTCTTGCTCATACCTCCAGCTGTTCCCATGCTCCTCGTACCTTTCCTTACACACCTCGGTACACTCATTCCGCTCACAGACTTGGTCACACACCTGACCACCGAACACCTTGGCACACATTCGTCGCTCGCACACCTCACCAACACACCTCTTCGCGCCCCCTCCTCGGTCACCTCCTCTGTGACAACCACAGGTGTGCTCTCACTCGCACACCCAACCACGTGCCTCACGACCAACTCAAGTGTGCATTCCCACACACGCTCTACCATTCCAGGTGTGCATCCTTCCATTCCAGGTGTACATCCTCGCTCACCTGTCATAACCAACTCACGCTCCGTGTCACTCTCACTACTCTCACCTCCACTCTTGACAGCGCACTCACCCTTACTCTCGACAGCGCACTCTTTCCTCATGCACCCGTCCGTTACACACCTTTCTTGCGCACACTCTTGCGCACACTCTCCCGTTACATCCTTTGTAACACTCATCACAGGCGTGCATTCTCCCTTACTCTTGACAGCATGCTCTTTCCCCATGCACCCGTCCATTACACACCTTTCTCACGCATCCTCTTGCGCACACTCTCCCGTTACATCCTTTGTAACACTCATCACAGGCGTGCATGCTTCCGTTACATCCTCTGTAACACTCCTCACTACGCGCTTCCATGTGCTCCCTCGCACACGTGCTACAACCAACTCACTCTCGACAGCACACTCACTGGTCGGCGCGCACTTTTTCCTCACACACCCCATGGTCGGACATTCTCGCACACCTCTTTTGTTGCACACCAGACCTGTCGCACACTTCACCAACGGCCTCTCACGAACACCCGGGTCCACAACAACCCCCAAGCCGACTGAAGCTCCCCTCACATCATGTACATTTCCGATTATATCGCCACTCACCTTGGCACCTCTTCGTCGCACCTCTTCTGCCACCGGCAAACTCTTTATTTGGTTAGTGAGTAGCACATCATGAGTTGAGCACCGACCTTGTACATATTCCATTACCTCCTCCTTTATTTCTCTCTTAGTTTCTGTCCGTCTCTTCTTAATTTCGCTCACCTCTTCTTCCACTTCCTCTAATTTTTGCTTCACCTCTTTTATTTCCCGGTGCGTCTCCTCGAGTTCGTCCTCTAAGGCTACCTTGACCGTTTCTATGTGCGTCCTCACCTGCCGGTCCTTCGTCTCCATTACCTCTGTCACCTCGTCCAACCTCATTGTCAGTCCCTCACGTACCATCTGACATTGCCTCTGTGTCGCTATTAAGTCATTTTTAATTTCTTTTTGTGTCGCCTTTAACCCTCCTAGTACCGCAGTGTTCCTTTGAACCTGCTCCACTAACTCCGTTTGTCCCTCTGTCAGCTGTTCCACCTCCTCCGTCAGATCTTCTATTCCCTCTTGTAGCTTAGCCGTATTATTCCTCACCTCTTCCTCTATACGCTTTTCGCCTCGCTTTACCTCCTCGCGTACCCCCGAGACCTCCTCACTTACACCTCGTCGTATCTCCTCCTTCATCTCCTCCATCTGGTTCCCCATCTGTTCGATTTCCCGGGCGGATTGCTCCCCTATTTCCCGCAATTTGTCTTCCATCCTATTTTCTAACCCCATTAACCCATTTTTCACCCCCTCTAACTGATTCTCCTGGGCAGCCATTCTATTTTCCACCCCCGTTAACCCATTCTTTACCTCTCTTATCCCGTTGTCTAACCCCTCAAATTTAGCTTCTAGCCGTTCCCCCATTTCTCCCATTTTGCCCCCCATTTCTCCCATTTTGCCCCCCATTTCGCCCCCCAATCGCTCACTATCAGCCCTTGCTTCGTCCCTCATTGTCTTCATTTGCTCATTTTGAGCGTCCATTCGGTTCCCCATTTGTCCCATTTGGCCTTCCAATCGCTCACTATTCTTGCCCATAAGGGCCTTCATTTGTATCATAAAAAGATTCAAATCCACCGGTGGCGCTGCTACGGTCGCGGGCGCGGCAAAATTTGGTGCCGCTACACCCACGTGCGCGAGGACGCCATTTTGTGCGTCTGATACTCCCTCAACCACATTGCCCATGTTCTCCTCTACTTCGTCCCTCTGATCCTGGGCCACTCCCAACCCCTCCTCTAGCTCACCCACCGGCATTCGATCGCCTTGACCAGCCATGGCGCGATTTCAAAATTCGGGTTTTTTGTAAAACAACACAAATTTCCAGCAGCTTGTAATTTTGAGCGCGTTAAGCGCGCTTCGGGTCCGTATCTCACTCCCAGACACCAATTGTTACGGACGCGGTTAAGATGTTATTTTGACCGAGCGGTGGTATATTACCGCGACCGAACAGTTATTCCCCGACTCTAACACCCGATTTACCCCAAACTTTGGCTGGATCGCGCCACCGCTATTCAATCGGGAAAACTCTAAAGCGACCGAATACAAAGAGGAAAAAAGGAATAAGACGAGAAAACGTACAGAAGAGTAATTGGATTTATTATTTACACATATAATCAAGAAGAAAGCAGTCACGTTTATTTACACACGAGATTAGATACACAGTGCAACGCTAGCTTACCTACAGTCTTAATTAACCCAGGGACAGAACAAACAAAAGACAGACTCACGCGGGGAATGCTGACAGGAATCGCAGGAGGTGGATGGCTGGAGGTGAACGCTTGGTGGAGCCAACGCGGAGCTTGGTGGAGCTTTGGTGGAGCTGAATGCTTGGTGGAGTCAACGCGGAGCTTGGTGGAGCCTTGGTGGAGGTGAACGCTTGGTGGAGCCTTGGTGGAGGTGAATGCTTGGTGGAGCCAATGCTTGGTGCCAAACAGGAAATCAGAGCTGTCTCCCTTGACATATCAAGGGCCTTTGATACGGTCTGGCACCCAGCTCTGCTCACCAAACTCTCCTCCTATGGTATCCATGGAAATCTCCATGCATGGCTTGCGGACTTCCTCTCTGGTCGTAGTCAACGTGTGGCCCTGAATGGATTTCTCTCATCTCCCCTTCCTGTTCAGGCTGGAGTTCCCCAAGGAAGTGTGCTGGGCCCTGTGCTTTTTCTGGTCTTTATCAATGATCTCTCTGACTCTCTGGAAAATCCTCTCTTTCTCTTTGCTGATGACTCCACTCTCTGCCGCTCCATTCCTCTTCCCTCAGATAGGCAGTCTGCAGCCTCCTCACTCTCTGAAGACCTGGACAAAATCACAGACTGGTCAAACAAGTGGAACATGTCTTTCAATCCTGCCAAATCTCACTCTCTTACTATGTCTCTCCGAAAAGTTCGACTGGACAACCCTCCCATCTACTTTCTCAACAATCCTCTCCAAGAAGTTCTGTCACTCAAGCTTTTGGGTCTCACTATCTGCCATGATCTTTCTTGGGAAAACCACATTTCCAAGCTGGCCTCCAAAGCCAGTCGCCGACTGGGCATCCTCCGTCGTGCGAAGTCCTTCCTCGGCACACCTGAGCTCCTCACCACATACAAGGCTTTCATCCGCAGCTCAATGGAATACTGTTCTCCCCTATGGGCTGGTGCTCCTGCCTCACACCTGGCTCGGCTTCACGCTGTTGAATCCAAAGCTTTCAAAATCATTGGAATCTCCCGCGATGAAGCTATCTCTGAGGGCCTTTCACTCACTCACCGCAGGCAGGTAGGTGGTCTTTCTGTCTTCTACCGACTCCTCTCCGGCCTTGCTCCCCCAGCTCTCTCCGTGCTCTGTCCCCCAAATATTCCTACAGGTCGCACAAGATCTGCCAGCAACCCTCTGATGGTTAAACTGCCGAAATCTCGGCTCTCTGCTCACCTTCACTCTTTCATTCCTCTTTTCTCCCGCCTGTGGAACAAACTCCCACACTCCCTTCAATCCCTCTCCTCCCTCCAGGTCTTTAAAACAGCTGTTCACCACCATCTCTTATCTTCCCCCATCCATAACCTTGATCTTTTCTACCCCCACTAATTCACCCCAGATCCACCTTGTTTGAAATTCCAACTTATTTCCTGGAAATCCTGGCAGTGTCCATATGTTTATACCTCTCCCACCCCCCCCCCCTTCACATGCCTCCCCCCCTTCACATGCCTCCCCCCTTCACATGCCTCCCCCCCAAAGCCCTCTCCCTCCCACAGATCTCTCGATGTCTCCATGTCTCTCGGTCCCTGCTCTCAAATGTTGTGTTTGTGTCCTTCCCCCTCTCTCCCCATCTTGTCTACCGCTCCCGATGTTATTTGTTTTATGTGTCTGTTTGTCTTTCTGTGTGATTAATTTTCGCTCTTTCACGAGCCTCGATCTTGTATACAACAAAAAAAAAAAAAAAAAAAAAAGCCAACACGGCTGGTGGGGGGTTGGTGTGACGGGTTCTCTCTCCTTCCCTCACAAGCTTCAGGACTCTTTCTCTCTCTTTCTTAGTCCCACCCAGTCCAACAACTTCCTCTCTTGCTTAGTCCAACTCAAGGCCTTCCTGTCTTCTGATCTCCTCCCTCCTCGACTCCCTCTGGGGGCCTCTGCCTCGGGTTATATAAGCCCCACCCTTGACCCTTTGCGAACCTCCCCAAAACGTTCTCTCTCCGCCCTCTAAAGCCAACCCCTCGTTCTGGGTTGGCCGGCAAGGGCTGGTTCACTCCTCCCCTCTATGACGAGGTGGGGACCCGCCTTTCTTCTCCAACCCTGCCTCGTGGTCAATGGCGGATGAAGGGAAAACCGCCCAAAATGCAGTTGGCAATTGGAAGGGAGGTAATTGGCAATGGCACTCGAGGCCTGGCAAAGACGAAAGGGGAAATGGAAGTTTTGGGAGTGGGAATGAAGGGAATCTATCTCTTTCACTGGTGCAATGGAGTATTTCTATTAATGGGAGACACAGCCTTACCCTAAAACACAGAATAAGATATAACTATCGAACAGGGGTATTCTATGATTAGCTGACGTGTATGCTTGTGGACTAATTATGGGACGCCCTTTTGACCTTTACACAGCTCCGGAGGCAGGAGGCGCAGACTCAAGCAATATTCATCACCAATTTACCACAATACAACACAATCAATAAAATACAGTCCTCATATCCACAACAATATATATATATATATATATATATATATATATATAATATATATATATATATATATATATATATATATATATGTATATATATATATATATATATGTATATATATATATATATATAAAATATGTTGACATCAATCGATTAGCTTGGATCGGGATGCTGTGCTTGCCTCACTATACATCGCTGCAGAGGCACAAGTTTGTTTGAACTTAGGATAATGACTATATGAGTTGTTGTGTCGTCATGATTTAAGCCAATGATAATGCAAACATTTCTTCTGCTCAAATTTATTTGTAATATCAGTGATGTTACATCTTTATAAGCAATTTAAGTTCAAGATAGTGATAACACTTCACTGTAAACAATACAACAACATGTCGCAGTTCTTGGAAGGTGAAGCAACTGCTTGATAGCGAAACGAATATTGTCAGGGTGGCCAACGCGTCATGATCCTACATACAGTTGACCATGTGTGAAGACCGGTTGTTCTAGCCACAAGCACACCCTAGACAAACTCTGCCCCTGACTCTTGTTTATGGTCATGGCAAAGGCAATTCTCACTGGGAACTGACGTCGTTGCCAATGGAATGGGAAAATCCCATCTGTAGGTTGAAGAGTGATGCGAGGGATAAACACACTGCGACCTGCATTGTCACCATTAGCAATAATAGCCTTTAGGAGGCGGCCACAGATAACTTCTTTCACGATTAACCGTGTCCCATTTAATTGCAGAGTCCTGGCTTCGGGTTGAGGTTGCGGAGCAAGATTAAAGGCATGCCATCCTTGAGTGAGAGTTGATGAGGTGGCATTCCGGCAATGTTAAGGGAATTGAGATATTCAGTTGGCAAACGTGTGGCATCGTCATCATCATCATTTACCGTCTTGTCTGCACTTTGACAAAGTGTTGGTGTTCCAGGAAATGTATCTGACATGACCTCGTTGATGGTATCCACCAATGTGTTATTTGGTGCTAATATTGCACGATCTGCCATCCACTTATGATCTGTGTGGTGTCAGTGAAAGTCAGGAAAGACCCAGTCAATGACTTCACTCATGGATCTACTTGATTGTTTCACGTGAGGTGCTGTCAATTTGCATGCACATTTCCTCTGGTATTTCAATGCATGCCTCATTGTTGTAGGGTAGCTGTCCGTTGCCAAGTTGTAGTAGCCAACGATCAAACTCCCTCGATTTTTTATCATGTCCAATGTCCATTCATAAGCACACGCATATTCTCGGTAAGGTGGAATATCTTGAAATGTTGCCACAACACAGAGAATATTTCAGAGAGGCATTGACAATCTGGGCACGTGATCCATGTTTAATAACAGGAAGCACCTGTCTAAAGTGTCCAGCAGAGAACTATTACTTTTCCCCCAAAAGGTATGTCTTGGTTGGTGATGTCTCGTAATGTACGGTGGTCAAGTGCCTCAAGTAGGTGCCTGTGACTCATTGGAGCCTCGTCCCATACAATAAGGTTTGCTCTACGAATTAGGTCAGCAAGAACACTTTGGTGAGATATCGATATTGATAATGTTGTTGAGTCAGTGACCATGATGGGGGCTTTGAACCTGGAATGAAATGTACGTCCACCCAGCAGAAGTGTAGCCGCAATACCACTTGAGGCAACAGCTAGAGAAACATTCATTTTGTCACTGTGCAGGGTGCGTGCAGCAGCTAGCAGAGTGTTCAGTGTATAGGTTTTACCTGTCCCACCTCTTGCATCCAGGAAGATAGCCAATGGTTCCTTTTTCTGTAAAGCAACTATAACAGTGTCATATACATATACCTCACGTTGAGAGGGTAGAAGTGCATTTGGGCCATGCAAGCGTTGGTTTACAATGTTTCTCAAAGTTTTAAAATCATAAGCAAGTTCAAGTTCCTCCTGAATAATCATTGGCAGTTGTGGTTGTGCAATATTTCCATTGATTGCTTGCACTGTTGCACGCAAATCATTTGTGACATTTGGCAGATGAAACTCAGAAAGTTGTCTGTCGTGGTGTTGAAGGCGACGCTCAACGTCCAGCGATACCATTGCACGCAGGAGTTGATGATCAGCTTGCTTATTGAGGAACCCGAGGAAGAAAGTCATCCCACCAGTGCATATGGTGATGGTCGAAGACCATAACTGGGTCAGCAGGGTTTCAAAAGAGTAGAGTAGGAGGGTCACAAAGAGCTCCCTGATTTGTGGGCACATTTGTGTTGCTTCTGCAATCTGCATCTGTCAATGCAAAATGCCATTCTCTATCATTTTGAAGGAGACCAAGCGTCTCACACATGCACTTTGGAAAGTTTCATGGCACTGACCATTAATAGTCCTAAGATAGTCATATGATGTTGCACCTTTGCTGTGATCATGATTCAGTAGCATTCGAAGGTATAGTTAGGTGAAAATATGAAATGAATGGGCAAAGCCCAAAAAAATTCCTACAAAACGTTTTATGGTGTTTTCCTGTAGTGTTTGGTCCAGAGAACAACATACCAAAAGTAGGCTGAAATAGGACTATCGCAAAGGGTCTAAATTTGACGTCAAAAAAAGATGACCGCCTCTATTAAAAAGCGCCTTATATCTGCTCATATCCTATCAATATCCTATAAATGTAGCTGTTTTTACCCATTTACGTGTGAAAATAAACTCTTCAAACCAGTATATCAGTGAATTCATCATTATGTAGTATTGCCCAATGTACCCGTGATGTAATGACGTCATCAATGATGTCATGATGTAGCTTTTCATTATTTCAAGTTTTTGTGGCAAATTAAAGATGGAAGATGGTACTGTGCAATTAAAGATGGAAGATGGTCTTTCAATTTCCTCTTCAACTCATTCCATTTCAAAAAAATATTCAATCTCTTATGATTCCAAATCACTCCATGCTCTAAATTCTCATTTATTCCATCCCTCCTCCATCGTTCTTAAACGAATCGCTAACTTGAAAATCACAACAAACCCAATTTGTTATATATGTTCATCTTTTATTAATCATCCACTTTCTAAACTCCCCCCTTGCCCCTCCCCTTCAAATCTCCCCCCCCCCAACCATCCCTCCCAAATTCTCCCTCCTCCCACCTCCTTCTCAAAGCTGCCTCCTCCACACTTCGTCTCCCTTCTATGTCATACCTCCACCTCCCCCAACCTTCTACTTTCCTCTGCCCCCCCTCAAACAAACTCTCACTGTGCCTCATTCCATCACCATCAAACCTTTCGTCCTCCTCATCCTTCCCTTTCTTGTAACTCTTCTGTAATCTCTGACACACTATCAACTGTTCTTCCTACAACCCCCTCTCACCCTTCATCTGACCCTACCCCTCCCCTCCCCTGTCCTGCACCCGATGCTCCCCCCCTCTCCTCACTAACGGTATGGACCTCAAACATCCGGGGCCTTCGCTCAAACCTGATTGATCTCTCCATTCAGGTTGCTTCTGAAAATCCAGACTTGATCTGCTTAACAGAAACTTTCCTCCTTCAAGATGTCTCTGATTCCTTAATATCTCTTCCTGGTTACTCCCTCCTCCGGTACGATAGACCTGAGCCTCGTCCTGGTGGTGGGGTGGCTATCTTTATCAAAAACTCTTCCTCACTCTCCCTGCACTGCCCTCTCTCCACCCCACCCACAGGAGTACCTCTGGCTACGGCTTCCTCTCCGCTCCCACCTTTTGTTCATATGTGTTCTGTACCGTCCTCCAAACAGTGATGACTCCATTTACATTTCTCTGTCGGACAACATGGACCAACTTCTATCAACTCATCCAAACTCTCTCTTCCTCATATGTGGCGACTTCAAGTGTCATCATGCCAGCTGGCTGGGTGTGGGTTCATCTCTCACCAGCCATGGCACCTCAGCAAAGGACTTCTGCGACTCATTGGGACTGACACAATCTGTCAATTTCCCGACCCGGATCTCAGTCAATGGAGTATCTTCTCTTCTGGACTTGGTTATGACTAACTTCCCTGCAAATGTATGCTGCTCTTCTTCTGCTCAAATCGGTTCTTCTGATCATGTGCTTGTTAAAGTGGACATCTCACTGGCCATTCTCAGAGAGCCTCCTCAGCGCCGACGAGTCTGGCATTTCACTCAGGCCGACTGGCACGGTCTGCAAGCAGCCATCAATCAACTGGACTGGTCTCCCATCTCTAATGCCTCTGACATCAATTCTTCCTGGGAATTCTTCCAAAGCAAACTGCTCTCTCTCATGCACAGATTTATCCCATCTCGTCTTCAGTTGTCTTACCCTTCCTCCCATCCATGGTACACTGAATCTTGTGGTGAGGCAGTTGCCCTGAAACAACTTGCCTTTGCGTCTTGGAAGGCAAATCCAACTGAAGGCAATCTCAGTTCCTTCCACCAAGCTCGAAACAAGTGTGTTTCCACCCTCAGGAGTGCCAGGAAGCACTATCTCTCCACACTCAAGATTGAACTCTCAAACCTGTCTCCTTCCTCCAAATCCTGGTGGCGTCTGGTCAAATCCGTTTCTGGTGTTTGTTCCCCCTCCATCCCCTCCCTTACCTCAAATGGCTACACAGTTGACACCGCACGTGACAAAGCCGAATGCCTCAACTCTGTGTTTGCCTCAAAATCTTGTGTCCCAAACCCATCTCTCTCTGTTCCCACCTTTCCCAGTCGAACCCAACTGCTCCTGGACTCTGTGTCCTTCTCTCCTGACAAGGTGGAGAAGTTTTTATCAAACCTCGACTCTGATTCTGCAACTGGACCAGATGGCATCAGCCCTCGGGTCCTAAAATCCTGCTCTGCCGCTCTATCTCACCCTCTCTCTGTTCTTTTCACCCTCTCTTTTGCTCAAGGTCATCTGCCAGCATCTTGGAAATCAGCAAACATTACCGCTTCACACAAAAAGGTGCAAAAACAGATCCTTGCAACTACAGACCAATCGGCCTGCTCCCAATTATCAGCAAAGTCATTGGTTCCATCATTGCTTCGGATATCAAATCCTTCCTCTTCTCCAATGGCTTGATCTCTGATCATCAATTTGGATTCAGACCAGGTCATTCTACTCTGGACATGTTGCTTCTGCTGTCTCAACAATGGATGGAGGTCCTCAATGCCAAACAGGAAATCAGAGCTGTCTCACTTGACATATCACGTGCCTTCGATACGGTCTGGCACCCAGCTCTGCTTACCAAACTCACCTCCTATGGTATTCAGGGAAATCTCCACTCATGGCTTGCGGATTTCCTCTCTGGTCGTAGGCAACGTGTGGCCCTGAATGGATTTCTCTCATCTTCCCTTCCTGTTCTGGCTGGAGTTCCCCAAGGTAGTGTTCTGGGCCCTGTGCTATTTCTGGTCTTCATCAATGATCTCTCCGACTCTCTGGAAAATCCTCTCTATCTCTTTGCTGATGACTCCACTATCTGCCGCTCCATTCCTCATCCCTCAGATCGGCAGTCTGCAGCCTCCTCACTCTCTGCAGACCTGGACAAAATCACAGACTGGTCAAACAAGTGGAACATGTCTTTCAATCCTGACAAATCTCACACTCTCACAATGTCTCACCGAAAGGACCGACTGGACAACCCTCCCATCTACTTTCTCAACAATCCTCTCCAAGAAGTTTTGTCGCTCAAGCTTTTGGGTCTCACTATCTGCCATGATCTTTCTTGGGAAAACCACATTTCCAAGCTGGCCTCCAAAGCCAGTCGCCGACTGGGCATCCTCCGTCGTGCGAAGTCCTTCCTTGGCACACCTGAGTTCCTCACCACATACAAGGCTTTCATCCGCAGCTCAATGGAATACTGTTCCCCCCTCTTGGCTGGTGCTCCTGCCTCACACCTTGCTCGGCTTCACGCTGTTGAGGCCAAAGCTTTCAGAATCATTGGAATCTCCTGCGATGTAGTCAACTCCGAGGGCCTTTCACTCACTCACCGCAGGCAGGTTGGTGGTCTTTCTGTCTTCTACCGACTCCTCTCCGGCCTTGCTCCCCCAGCTCTCTCTGTGCTCTGTCCCCCCAATATTCCTTCAGGTCGCACAAGATCTGCCTGCAACCCTCTTATGGTTAAACTGCCAAAGTCTAGGCTCTCTGCTCACCTTCACTCTTTCATTCCCCTTTTCTCCCGCCTCTGGAACAAACTCCCCCACTCCCTTCAATCCCACTCCTCCCTCCAGGTCTTTAAAACAGCTGTTTCCACCATCTCTTATCTTCGCCCATCGAAAACCTTGATCTTTTCTACCCCCGGTAATTCATCCCAGAGTCCTTGCAGTGTTCATATGTTTTTATTCCTCTCCCACCTCCCCCCAAGTCCTCCCGATGTCCCTGCTCTCAAATGTTGTGTTTGTGTCCTTCCCCCTATCTCCCCATCTTGTCTGCCACTCCCCTTGTTTTTTGTGTTTTGTGTGTCGGTTTGTCTTTTTGTGTGATTAATGTTAGCTCTTTCACGAGCCTCGATCTTGTATACCAAAAAAAACAAAAAAAAACTAAAAAACTGACATTTTAGCTATTAAATTTTGTGCAGGAAACTCCAGTCATGCCAGAAAAACAGTAAGCAGATGAGTGCATTAGCATATTTTGCCCTGGTGAGGCAGTCCATAAGTGTTGTGCTGCCATCTATAAACATTTCTTCTCCAGAATAAGACAAAAGATTCCAATCAGATTCACATTTCTCCAAATTTTACCTAATCAAAGTGTTTCATTATGATATAGAAAAGGACACAATGTATTTAAGCTCAATAAAGATCATACAGGTAAGAGAAAACAACTTTTCAATGGCCATTGTTTTTTACTTTCTGACTTTATAAACACTTGGTGAACATTGCATGCTAAGGCCATGGACTTGACTTGACTTGACTTGACTTGACTGTATGAACCAACCCTCCTCTTCAAGGAGCCTCCAGGTTATACTGGCATAACATAAAAAGTTAACTTGTTGATAAAACATTATCGTGTGCTACATGGATGTTGTAGCCGTATGTGCTACAGGTTACTTGCAACTTCCCAAGTTACTTGCTGTGCACTCTGTCATGTTTACCCCTGGTGGACCCTCCCCCCCCCTGGACCCGAATCAAAGTGTGCTTTTCTTGAGACATGTGTATATAACATAGAGTATAGACTACTGTATGTATTAAGAGGCCATTGCCAGGTGAAGGATGACTAATATCAGGATTGGTCTTGTTTAGGTCAATAGACAATAGTGTAAGTGACTTTCTATGTGCACTTGTTGTTCTGTGTCAGATCAGGTACCTGTTTAACTTTTTCATGGGTGATTGATTGTACTCTACAATCTACATATATTGAGAACTCTCGTCAAAACAAAGCTTATTCTGTGTTTCAGACCATGCAAATGAACGCAAGTGAAGAAACCTGTGTCTTGTGCAAAAAGGAAATTGCTTCAAAAGTGAGGGCAGCATTGTTATTACTCAAAAAGGAGCTGACGGCATCAACAGTGCAAGTGTCGAGAGAGGTGACAGCATCATCGTAGCTGCTGCAACGAAGGTTCACAAGACCTGCCGCTTGAATTACACAAACAAAAAAAAACATTGAGAGAGCCATAAGAAAGGTAAACTAGATTCTGCTGAAGCTGCCAAAAGAAGGACACGTACAGTCGTACACGTGTCTCTACTGGCCCTTATGATAGCAAAACAGACTGCTTATTCTGTGGGAATAAAGTAGTGACGAGCAAGAGGAGTCCCGATTATGATGATTATAGCTTTGTTAGAACAGACAACTTTGCGGACAAGATACTTTTAATGTCTAAATCACGAAATGATGTTTGGGCATTTACAGTCTGGGGACGTGTTGAGTACTTTGGTGGAGACCTTCATGCAGCAGAATGTATGTACCATCATTCTTATGACTCACATTTTCGCACATTATGTGATATTCCAACACAGCATAGGTCAGGACCAGGGAGCAATAAGAGAAGGAAAGTTGGGCGGCCAACCGACGATGACCAGGACCAAGCTTTTCAGAAGGTGCTTGCCTATTTTGAGGACAATGATGAAGAACAGTTGACTATTACAGACCTTTCCAATAAGATGAAAGAGTACTTGCATGATAGTGATTCTAGTGCATATGGCAATCAGTATTTGAAGTCTAAATTATTAACACACTACGGGGATTCGATATTTGCGGCTGAGGGTGCGGGACTACATGATATTGTGACTTTTCGAGAAAAAACAAGTACAATTCTGCGGGACTACTTTAAGATGCAAAACAAGGATGACGAGGAAGCCCAGAAGAGAGCAATAATACAAACTGCGATGAAGTTAATCAAAAGCGATATCAAGACTGCTATAATGCCCATCAGGAGTGCACTTGATCCCAAAGCCACAGACCTGAAACTGGAGTCCACTCTTGAGTATGTTCCCCGGAGCTTGTGTTACATGCTTCAGAATCTTCTTGTCGGAAAGGACACTCGGAGGAAAGAAGCAAGTATAGGCCACTCAATCATTCAGGCAGTTCGTCCAAGGACAGTTACAGCCCCACTACAGCTAGGACTCGCAGCACAAATGCACCACCACTTTCGATCTAGATTTCTTATAGACAGTCTTTCTGCAATGGGTTATTGTGCATCATATGCCGAAGTTCAGCGATTTGAAGAAAATGCTGCGTCTTCAGTTGCTCCAGATATTTTAGGTGGTCAAACAGCCATAAGCGACACGATGCTGTTATTTGCCGCAGATAATGTGCACCACAACATTGTGACTCTTGATGGGAAGGGTACGTTCCATGGAATGGGACCGATTGCCGCTGCAACTCCGGGCAGTAAAGTGAGCTACACAATTCTTGGGCAAAAATTGTGTGAACTAAACGTCATGAATGAAACTAAAATTCCAATCGGCGAATACCGCTTCTCAAAGCACGCCCGCCACAGCATCAAATTCCAACCACGACCATTGCTGAATAACGATGACCATAAAATTGATTTGCTTTGGGAGATGTCCTTCAGATTTCATGTACAAATCCCAAATTGGCAAGGAATGATGCACATGCTGACCAGTGAGTGGGGCCACCCAGGACAATCATCTGTGCTGTTCCTGCCAATGATTGATATGTATCCTGGAGACATGACGTGCATCCTGTCCACTCTCGAGTTCATATGCAAGCTCGCGTCAAGGCACAACATTTCACCTGTAGTCACTTTCGACCAGCCTCTCTTTTGGAAAGCTTCTGAAATAGTGAGCGAGGTTGAAGACAATAGCCCAATAAAAGATGTTGTCTTGTTACTTGGGAGCTTCCATACACGAATGAACCTGTTGGGTGCTATTGGGACATTGATGGAGGGCAGTGGACTCAGACATACTGGAGGCAATCTATGGGGAAAATGCTGTCATACACATGATGACTGGAAAGGCTGTGCAGCGTGCACTTCGTGGGCATCTCCTAGTTGACCAGTGTCTCACCAACCAAATCATCTCCAAGATCATTGAAAGTGAACCAGGATTTGAGAGCATCATACAAGAACTTGAAGAATTATACTGTCAAGCAGAGAAAGCTGAAATAGATGTTGACAGAGTGATTGTATCCGATTGTATGGAAAAGTTTGCTAGTGCAGTAACCTCAAAAAAGGCTGAATTGTCTGACGATTCCAAAACAAGCAAACTGTGGTTGAACTATCTGCGAATGTTGGGATTTGCACGGGAGCTTATTGAGGCTGATCGCACGGCATCATGGCAAATGCACCTCCATGCTGTCTCAGATTGTTTGCCTATGTTTGCCGCTGTTTACCTCAAGGTCACCCAAATTACCTCAAGTCTGCCTATCTGTATCTCCAAAAGATGATGTCGTTGGAGATTGAAAACCCAGAAGTGTTTCAGAAATGCATGCATGGATACCATGTCATCCGGCGAAGCACCAAATTCTGGGCATTTTGGCATCATCGGTGACTTGATGATGCCATCTCACACAGATATACAGGACAAAAAGTAGTTCAATTTAATTTCATGTGAATCTCAGTTTCATAAATTGGAATTTACCATCAGATTAAAAAAATAGGTCATGACGTGATTTCATGACGTCATGTCATGTCATGACGTCATGACATAACTTAGAGACACTTCTGTTGACTGCAAGACTTCTACGGTCATAAGCTTTATGAATAATTTTCACTTTTAAAGTGGTCTAGTACTGCTCGTTTCAAAAGAAATGTGAAGATATTCGGATTTTTGATCAAATGGCGGCCATTTTGTTTGACGTCATATTTAAACCCTTTGCGGTTCTCATATTTTGGCCTACTTTTGTGATGCTGTTCTCTGGGCACAATATTACTGAAAAACACCATAAAATGTTGCACCTTTGCTGTGATCATGATTCAGTAGCATTCGAAGGTCGTAGACATCTCCAGCTAATGGGTGGACATCGAGGACTCTACCGATTGTTTTGAATGCACCCTGGCGTGGAGTCCATGTCTTTGTATTGTTTTTCCAAACAAAATTTTCTGGAAAATCACAATATCTGACCTTGGTGCTGGGATTGATATGGTTGTAATTGAAGAATCCCACCAATTCAGTCGTTTGCCTTTGGTTTGTAGATCGACGCTCATGCCCCTCTTCAAAGTAGACCATTTGGTGGTCAGGAAGGTGTACAAGTAAGTCGTAAGGCATACACAGCTGGATGGCGCCCGCTAATATTGAAACAGAAAAGACGCCAGCATGCCTCCATGGAGCCAAGGGAACGTAAATCTTGATACTCTTTTATTTCATTCCGTGAAATGAGCTTGCAGTAGTTTCTCGATCTGCCTCAGCACATTGCACCTGCACCATAGCTCTGTCATTGCCCTTGTGAACATACTTGAATAGATATTTTGCTGCAAGGGCCGAGCAGCATACTTCACAATTTATGTGAGCCTTATATCTGATGCTGGAGTATGGATTATATGGGATAATCCAGCTGTTGTCCACAGTGCGGCGATTGTGTATGATTTGGCGACCACCTTGCAGTGAAGAGCGGCGACGATATGTGAGGTAGGTATGATTGTCATCCCATTTTGTAACATTAGAGAATACTTTGGGATAACCCTCGTCACACACCCCATTTTTCATGCAAGGGGCATTTGGCTTCTCTGGTCCACAAGGTCCATGTACCATGCACTGCAGGATAATGTCCTGGAGGCGTTGTGCTTGAACACGTTGTAAGGAACCCTCTTCAAATGTTGTCGGATCAGAAGGTAGTTCTGCACAAACTAAACTGTCCACATCATCAGCCCAGCACAGTCTGTTAGCTTGCTCGAGAATAATAAGAATGTGAGCATGTGGTAATCCTCTCTTCTGAAATTCCACGACATATAGGTGTGCAACTGCTTTCCCAAAGATGCTGTCCTTTTTTCTTTTTCTTTTTTTTATCTCATCCAGGTACTCCCTAAGCTTCTCCTTGAAGACTCTTGCCACAATGTCTGGCCTGTCTGAAGCATTTGTGTCCAAGGAGAAGAACATCCTTGATTTCTTGCCAGTGAGGATTACATGTACATGTGACAAAACAGATCAGGTTTGTGATACTTTCTTACGATGGCCATCGCATCTTGAAGCCGATGGTGCACGTGTCGTGGCCCTCCAGCAAAAGATGGTGGCAAGATGACACGTTTGCCAATGACAGGATTTCCAGGAGTACCAGCAATGTCATGAGCATGGACCATATCACAAAGGTTGTTGTACAGCTCAACACGTAGTGCTTTCTGGTTGTTCTGTAGGTCGTAGAGACGTTGCTTTTCTGCTGTTGCAAATGACATGCAACAGTATTCTTGGAAAAGACGTCTTGATCTGAACAGTGCATCTGATTGGTTCAATCTCTGCTGGATATGGTATGCATAGAACTCTCTTGCAACTATGCGCTTGTTCATAGTTTGTCCTGTTTGTGGGTTGACGTGCTTTAAACCAAGGTGCCAGCCATCTGTACCTCCAGGGAAAAGAAGAACAAAGTGAAGAGGATCTGCCGAACAATGTGTGTCAGATATTGTGTGCAACCCACCCCACCACCCCTCAGCTGCAGCCTGCAGTATCAAGTCATGCCGACCAGGTTCATCGCCCATTAAAACTGACACTTCCTTGAAACTTCGATTGTAACGTCGCCCGTGTTCACCTTGGGGCCGACTGTTTTCATTGATTACAAATCGAGCCTGACCAATTTCTGTGGAAGGGATTTCACATACCTGCTTGAAATCATGTATATAATATAAGGGTTGCATTTATGAAGTTCTGTTTGTAGGTCTTGCAGCAGATAGTGTGGTATGAAGTGTAATCCCATGCGATTTGCGTGCTAAAATTGATTTTTTGCATTGTTGGATTAACTCGAGGTCAAAATATTGAAAAATAATGGGGTTCAAATTTTCCGACCCCCGGACCCCCTTTTATGGGGTGTTTTGTTTCCAGTGACCCCCGGGACTGACCATGCGACTTTCTCCCCTAACAACTGAGAGATTGTATCGATCTCGGGGTCGTTAGAGAGGTTTTCGATGACGCTAAATCCATTTATGATACATTCGAAGCGACCGGAAATGGCGATCCCAGATTTCCGTTCACCAAAGATGCTAAGGTCAAGGTCATTTCAATTGTAGCAATAAACTTAGGCATGTAATACCTCTTTTTTATGGTTTTCAGGCACAGGAAGACGTTTGGTGCAGTTATTTTTGCGATCTAGATGCCCTGTCGCGAGATAAGGACAAAAAAATATTGGTAAAATGCTCAAGGCTTTTTTTGTTTGTTTTTCAGAAAGAAGGCTGACAGAGACTAGTACAAAACCATCTAGAGGTCATGTCTGAGAAGAACAGCGTGTGCATCATCTGCATTGAGGGAGCTACATCAAAGAAGAGACTGATAAACAATCCTGATATGATTGGCGAACTTATTTATTGTGCTAACGAGCAACTGTCTTTGGGTCAGGGTGATATTAAGCGACTTACAGATCGGTTAGCTAGCTTAGGTGAATCTGAACGGAAATCAGTATGGTATCATAGCGAATGTCGAAAACCCATCGTCAACACAAGCATGATTGAACGGCTAAGGGTTAAACGAGTCCGGTTTGATTCTGCTGCATGCCCTGCGCGTGGGCCTGGACGACCTTCCAGTGTGGCTGACTCTACCCGACCTAAAAGAACAAAAACCATCCCGAAGGAAAAGGTGTGTCTGTTCTCGTCATGTAGCTTTTGTTCTAATAATATATCAGAACCTATCCATCGCGTTTACTCTGACAAGATGGGTGAAAACTTCCTCGAGATAAAGCTCAAGACTCAGGATGACCGCATCAGAACTTGCGTGTCCGAGTTAGAAGACGCTGGGGATGCCTCTGCTCTTGAAAAATACTATCATAGGAAATGTTTACGATACGCGCAGCACACTTTAACGCGAAAAGATCGTAGTAATACCCAGCTTATTGGCTCTGTATGTGATGAACAGTTGCTTCTCTCCGTCCAAAATACTCTTACTGCGGATGATCTTACTCTGAACATGGCTGAAGTGAATGGTGCATATTTGTCCATTTTGAAGAGGTATAATGTAGAGATCAATCAGACAACCAACTACGGCAGGCATTTGAAAAAGCTCATTACTGAACGGCTTCCGAATATCCAGTTCATCCAATCACTACGCAAAAATGAGCCCGACAACCTCGTTCTTTCACTGGCGGTTAGGAAGGCCATGCAACTGAGGTCTGCACAGCTGGATAACGACGACACAGTTGGCAACTTGAAGAACATGGCAAACATTCTAAGGGAAGAGATAATGCAGCATCGAAGCTGGTCGTTCAGGGGAATGTTTGAAGACTTTGAGAATCCTCCACTTCTCCAGTTCTTCCTCACTCATCTCCTATTTGGCCGTCATGTTCTCAAAGTTTCTGAAATGCGCAATGCACAAGTGGACAAAACTGTTGATGTTGCTTGCCAGTTTCTCGTCCAGAATACTCTAACCGATCGCCAGGTAAAGCATCAGCCAAAACAAAACGAGAATGTTACCTACACAACTCTACCTGGTCAGTAGCGGGAAAAGGGGGGTTCTGGGACACATAAAATTTAACATTGAAGTCAATGGGGAAAATTAAGGAAACTCACTGACTTACACCCCCTCTCTTGAAAAATTACACCCCTTTTTCTCTCAAAAAATTGCGTCCACTTTTTACGAAGCTAATTTACCAACTACTAAAACACAATAAATATAACATTGAAGTCAATGGGGCTATGAACTCACACCTGCATTTAACTTATTAACTCCCCCCATTTTTCATTATACTCATACAGAGACCCGACGAATATTTGTTTATGTTTCATTTTTAGACAATAATTTAATTCTCTTAAAAGAACAATCACCATCTTGAGCTAACATTGCTTCATTTCCAGTGAAGGCATTGCATTGCATTGCATCATGCCCAGGCTTGCTCTGGGAATTTCCCAGGGAATTTCCACAGGAAATGACATGCACCAACCATTCTTATAAAAGGCACCGACCACACAGGCTTTTTTTTAAACAGATTTCGTGCTTCTCTCGAGAATGGACTACTGCCCCCAGCTTGAGTGGGATGATTGTGCCCTACCTTGTGGTCCTACTACCTGTGTGGAACTCAACCTTCAGATTGATGAAATGGACTCGAACCTCTTATTAATGGAGGTAAGTTTGTTTGTTTATTTGTTTGTTTATTTATTTAAATATTTGATTTTCTTTTAATTTTTTTTTTTTTTTTTTTTTAATAGATTGAGACTCGTGTAATAGTCAGCAAAGTTTCTTTTAATATTCACAGAGCTTGAATTTATCCATATACGAAACTTGTTTTAAATTAATACATTGTTATTTTCTCTCACAGGAAATTGTATCTGAGATGCAATATGAAAATACCACTTTTGCCACAACCTGGGCTGAATTGATCGATTTGTTTGAAGACCTTTTGAACAACCATGACCAACAGAATGAGGTCTACCCTGATGAACCACCCAAAGACTTATACCTTGGAGACTCTGAAAACTGGTTTCATTTTGGAGACTGTCTGTGGGGTCTGTCTTGGAGACTCTACCTGTGTGGAGCTCAACCTTCACCTTGATAAACTGGACTCGAACCTCTCATCAATGGAGGTAATATTTTATTATAATATATGCATATAATAATTGTGTATTAAATGAAAAAAATAATTAATTAATACGTGGTTATTTTCTCTCACAGGAAATTGTATCTGAGATACTAAATGAAAGTACTACTTTTAACATAAGTTGGGGTGAAGTTATTCATTTGTTTGAAGACATTTTGAACAACCAAGACCCACAGAACGAGTTCTACTTTGATATAATCCAACGAAAGAGTTTTACCTTGGAGGCTCTTTGAATTCTAAAGCAATGAACAATGTTCTTTGTTTAATGACGTCTGATTTAAGGTAAGTTCAGTTGATTAAAAATCAATTAAATTATATATGTTATTTAATTCAATATTAGATAAATAATTGTTGTTTTTTTTTACATATATTTCAGCAATATCAAGAAAGTTCGGGGAGGAAAATGCTGGAAAATTCTTTCTTCCCATTTCTACTTCTTCAAACTTGAAAGCTTTGCAAGACAGAATTGGGAGAAGAGGGAAAAAAATTAATACGTGCTATGTTGTAGTCGTAGTATGTTGTAGTCTGTTGTCTACAACATCTCAACTCACACCCTAACCCTAACCCTAACCCTAATACAGTAATACATGCTACCTCTTACTGCTACGAAAGAGATTTGGTGGAATGTATAATCATTTTTAATTAATGTTCAGAAATGTATTTATTCCAATGTGCACCAGAGATAAGAACGTATCCTCTTGGTAAGTGTGACGTAATGCGCGCGTCATAATTCTGCTTCCGGGTCCAAACACGAAACCATTCGAGCCAAACACCAGCTGGACTCAGTGAGAAAAGCTCTCGGTCATGCCGCAGTGTTGTGTTCCTGAGTGTGCAAATAGATCAGAAACCATTCAAGAACCGTCTTTCTACCGATTTCCTGCTAATGAAAAACAAAGGCTGAAGTGGCAACATACTACTACTACTACATACAACATACTACTGCAACATACTACATACTACTACTACAACAAACTACATACTACTACTACAACTACAACATACTACATACTACTACAACATACCACTACTACTGCAACATACTACATACTACTACTGCAACATACCACATACTACTACAACATACTACTACTACTACTACAACATACTAATACTACTACAACATACTACGACTACAACATACTAATACTACCACAACATACTACATACCACATACTACTACAACATACTACGACTACAACATACTAATACTACCACAACATACTACATACCACATACTACTACAACATACTCTTACTGCTACTACTACAACATACTACGACTACAAAATACTACGACTACAACATACTACTACTACTACTGCAACATACTACATCCTACTACTGCAACATACCACATACTACTACAACATACTGATATGACAACATGCTACATACTACTGCAACATACCACATACTACTACAACATACTAATACTACTACAACATACTACGCCTACAACATACTACTACCACAACATACTAATACTACTACAACATACTACGCCTACAACATACTACTACCACAACATACTAATACTACTACAACATACTACGCCTACAACATACTACTTCCACAACATACTAATACTACTACAACATACCATTACTACTACAACCGACTCTTACTGCTACTACAACATACTACTACTACAACATATTACATACTACTACAACATACTACTACAACATACTACTACAACATACTACTACTACAACATACTACATACTACTACTACAAACTACATACTACTACTACTACAACATACAACATACTACTACTACAAACTACATACTACGACTACAACATACTACATACTACTACTACTACAAACTACATACTACTACTACAACATACCACATACTACTGCAACGTACTACTACTGCAACAAACTACATACTACTACTACAACATACTACTACTACAACAAACTACATACTACTACTACCACATACTACTACAACAACAAACTACATACTACTACTACAACATACTACTACTACAACAAACTACATACTACTACTACAACAAACTACATACTACTACTACCACATACTACTACAACAACAAACTACATACTACTACTACAACATACTAATACTACAACAAACTACATACTACTACTACAACATACCACATACTACTGCAACGTACTACTACTGCAACAAACTACATACTACTACTACAACATACTACTACTACAACATATCACATACTACTACAACATACTACTACTACATACTACATACTACTATGACAACTTGGCACAACTACTACTACGACTACCACTACATACTACCACCGCTTCATACTACCACAACATACTACTACTACCGACATACATACTACCACAACATACTACTACTACCTACATACATACTACCTACATACATAAGGCCACATAAAAATAAAAAGTTGTTGAGCGTCCTTTTTCTCAAAAGTTCGGGTAGGGAGGGAGGTTTTTATTTATTTATTTATTTTTTTTTCCTATTTTCCATTGAGTTTTGTTGACATGGAAAAATATGAAATAAAGACTCCTTTCTCCTCAAAATGATTTTATTTCTTCATTCATCGGGTTCCATCCTGTGATCCGTGGCCGTGTCTGCAGCCAACACAAATTTGAGAAATGAGCCAAGAGTCTTTGTCACATCAGAAACTTTTCAAGCTGGTGAAACTTTCGTCATGTCAGTTTTACTGGGGCCGGCGAATACTTTGACAAAAGTACCGCGTGTATCGTCAGGCAATGGCTCCCTATCCCCATCATACTTGCCGTCTGAGAACTCTGCATAGAAGTCCGAGATTGTAACATCCAACTCGATATTGCACGCAAACCAGTCCTTCACGGTCTTGGAAGAGCCCTCACGGGCTGTTGATGCGATCACAATCGGCATTTCAAGCCGATTCTAGCACGAATCAATACAGATTTCAGCGGGAAAATCTCACACAATAGCCGCCATGAATGGCCAACGTAAAATGGGTGAAATTGCCCGAGGCACTTGCGACGCTCTGCGCAGCACGCACTGCGCATGCGGTGCAGAACGGCGCCAAATTGGATTGTGAAAAGATCGTTTTTTATGATTTTTTTCAAAATAAAAAATAAAAAAAGTTTCGGGTCGGGTGTGTTTCGTAGGGTCGGGCGGGGACGATCAACAACTCTTTTTTTAAAATCTGGCCTAAAATTAACACACTTATCACACGTCGATCATTCCAGGTCCATCTCAAACTCTGTCTCTCTGGAAGGATTGGCAAACGAACCCAACTTGTCCAACGCGTTTCCACAATGAACCACTGAGAATAGGTTTAGTATCTCCAAATGCTGGGCCACACCATCAGCCAGCACCACATATCATAGAGCACACCACTTGTCATAATTGGCATCCAGAGCGAGTCTCAGGCCATTGAAATGTCATTTGGAAATCTGAACCTCTCATGGTGCTACAAGGCCTTTGTGCGTAATGCTCTCTCCTATGGTATGGTGCCCCCCGCTTCACACCTGTCACTCATGGACATTGTGCAATCGATCTGAGGCTCAGATAGTTGTTTAAAGGTGCTGCAATAGCACGTGACTAAGGAAATTAAAATAAATAATTTATTTCATCATCCATTGTGTGCAATTGTGTTTACATCAAACAACACGTTGGTCATAACGATATGTCGTCAGGAGCCA
The DNA here is from genome assembly GCF_964187855.1 of Myxine glutinosa. NCBI lineage: Eukaryota > Metazoa > Chordata > Myxini > Myxiniformes > Myxinidae > Myxine > Myxine glutinosa. The sequence continues at coordinate 129,047,190 of NC_136267.1, read as the reverse complement.
ATGTGGACCCACGTGACATCAGTGGACAATTTGTGGTACCGCGAACAGATTTTTTTTGCAAACACAGTGGACAATTTGTGGTACCCCGAACAGATTATTATTTTTTTGAACACACAGTGGACAATTTGTGGTACCCCGAACAGATTATTATTTTTTTGAACACACAGTGGACAATTTGTGGTACCCCGAACAGATTTTGATTTTTGTACACACAGTGGACAATTTGTGGTACCCCGAACAGATTTTGCGTTTTGTACACACAGTGGACAATTTGTGGTACCACAAACGGATTTTTTTTTGTACACACAGTGGTCAATTTGTGGTACCCCAAACAGATTTTGCTTTTTGTACACACCGTGGACAATTTGTGGTACCCCGAACAGATCTTGTTTTTTGTCCACACAGTGGACAATTTGTGGTACTGTTACGTGCTCCTCCCCGACCCCCTGGTCACGTTGTACCTCCGAGCCCCGAGAGGAGTCCCGGCAGGAAAATGTGTTATTCTGTATGTCAAAGATCAATGGAGAAGCCACCCCAATTGTTACTCACAAACAAATATTGTATTAAGATCACACAAGAATAACAGTACAACAATAATAGTAATCAAAAGTACAATCCATATGTCCTATGATGGTACCATCAGTTTCGTAATATATAACTCACTGTGCTCCAAGTGAGTGAACTAAGAACATTCCCCAATGTCTCTTATTCCCGGCTTCAAGCCAAAGTTGCTTCGCTCCAGCGATCGCCAGAACGATATCCAATCGAGACCCGAATCCCGTGCAGAGGGCAAGTACAGTTACACAGCCAAAGCTGCACAAAGGCGCCCTCAAGGCGACTGGGAAATCCAAAGGCGCCCTCCAGGCGACTGGGAAATCACACCCTCAGGTATGGACTTTCATGACTCACAGTCGGCGAACCGCAAATTAATCTTCAAAAGCCACGGTGCACACACACACACACACACCAGATACGTCTGAAAGCAGTGAAAACGGCTGACGAAGCAGAGAAACCTTGCTCGACGCGCGAAGCGCGTGAGTCAAAATTGCCGACGACCCGTTCTTGAGACGTAACGGCCCGACGATAATTCTCCTCGGAATCCACCGCCAAAAACCTGACACGCAGGTTGATCGGTCACAGCGATGACAACTCTGTCACAGGAATCCCTTTCCCGGGAAACCCGAAAGTTCACGAGTGACTCCCGTTCGACAACATTCGCTTCAGAACTCGGAGCAGCTCGGCTTTCTTGTCCGACTCACTCGCTCCGCCTTCTTTTTCTCCCCTTCCTCTTCGTCGCCGTCCGGTTCCTGTTTCATTTAAAACATTAACCTTTTCACCTTTTGACAATAATAATTGCTATTTCCCTCAAACAACAATAATAATAGTACATGGAACCAGAAATGTTTCAAGTGGATGAAAACCACAACAACGGAAGTGACGAATCCGTAACAGTACCCCGAACAGATTTTGCTTTTTGTACACACAGTGGACAATTTGTGGTACCCTGAACAGATTTTGCTTTTTGTACACACAGTGGACAATTTGTGGTACCCCGAACAGATTATTTTTTTTTGTACCCATAGTCCAGGCTCGTGGTGGAGCTCGTAAATACACTGGAATTATCAGGGGTAAACGAGCTTTCAACTGAGAGCCACGGTTACGCAACTCCAAAAGTTCTGTGGCTGTGTATCAAATCACTACTTTATCCGAAGCCGAAGTGAGGCTCGAACCCTGCTTTGATATCTTATATTTTATCATTATCACTGCGGAAGAATTTACTTCCCATGGGGGTTTTTTTTTTTTTTTTTTTTTTGTATACAGAGTCGAGGCTCGTGAAAGAGCTAACATTTATCAAACAAACAAATCAAACAAACAAGCAAACAAAGTATATAAAAAAGGGAGCGGTCGACAAGATGGGGAGAGAAGGGGAGGACGCACACAAACACAACATTTGAGAGCAGGGACATCGGGAGATGTGTGGGAGGGAGAGGGCCTGGGGGGAGGCAGGATAGGTATAAAACGCAATAGGTATACAAGGACACCAAGGACTTTCAGGAAAGAAGTCGGCACCTCAAAAAAGTGGATTTGGTGTGAAATTAGCGGGGGTAGAAAAGATCAAGGTTTTGGATTGGGGAAGATAAGAGATGGTGGTGAACAGCCGTTTTAAAGACCTGGAGGGAGGAGTGGGATTGAAGAGAGTGAGGGAGTTTGTTCCAGAGGTGGGAGAAAAGAGGAATGAAGGAGTGAAGGTGAGCAGAGAGTCTTGATTTTGGCAGTTTAACCATAAGAGGGTTGCAGGCAGATCTTGTGCGACCTGTAGGAATATTTGGGGGACAGAGCCCAGAGAGAGCTGGGGGAGCAAGGCCGGAGAGGAGGCGGTAGAAGACGGAAAGACCACCAACCTGCCTGCGGTGAGTAAGTGAAAGACCCTCGGAGATAGCGTCATCGCGGGAGATTCCAATGATTCTGAACGCTTTGGTTTCAACAGCGTGAAGACGAGCTAGGTGTGAGGCAGGAGCACCAGCCCAGAGGGGAGAGCAGTACTCCATTGAGCTGCGGAAGAAAGCCTTGTATGTGGTGAGGAGCTCAGGTGTGCCAAGGAAGGACTTCGCACGACGGAGGATGCCCAGTCGGCGACTGGCTTTGGAGGCCAGCTTGGAAATGTGGTTTTCCCAGGAAAGATCATGGCAGATAGTGAGACCCAAAAGCTTGAGTGACAGAACTTATTGGAGAGGATTATTCAGAAAGTAGATGGGAGGGTTGTCCAGTCGGTCTTTTCGGAGAGACATCGTAAGAGTGTGAGATTTGTCAGGATTGAAAGACATGTTCCACTTGTTTGCCCAGTCTGTGATTTTGTCCATGTCTGCAGAGAGTGAGGAGGCTGCAGACTGCCGATCTGAGGGATGAGGAATGGAGCGGCAGAGAGTGGAGTCATCAGCAAAGAGATAGAGAGGATTTTCAAGAGAGTCGGAGAGATAATTGATGAAGACCAGAAAAAGCACAGGGCCCAGAACACGACCTTGGGGAACTCCAGCCAGAACATGAAGGGGCGGGTTCTGAGAAATCCATTTAATTAATCCATTTTAAATAATAAATCCATTTTAAATTAATAATTTTGTCAAAAGGTCAAAGGTCAGCGTCACATAAAATCATTAATTTTCATGCGATTTACCTGAAATTTTAAGAATTTGCATATTGGTTCAATTAATTTGTGGACAGCACAGATGAAGTACACAAAAACGGCAACATAAACATTTGCCTTTAAATAGCCTTCTATAAATGTGAAAATCAAGCAGCAAATCAGCGAAATGTGGAAACCGCTGACAGCAGACACACACACTGCACTGGGGAGTGGGTCACCCACGGGTGAGGGGGGCGGGGGGAACACAGGGGTGGGGGTTGGGTCATACATGGGGGGTGGGGTGGGTCACAAACCCACAGGGGGTGGGGGGAGGTGGGCCATAAACCCACAGAGGGGGGGGTCACACACGGGGGAGTGGGAGAGGATCACGACGTTCATTGGTGTCTTGTTCACTGGGAGACTTATCTCCCATACAGGACTGGTGTCGGAGATGCGATGCCTGTTGTGCCAAAAAGGGACCAGCACGGAGGATGAGGGCCCCCCTTCAATTACACCAGGTGGGGGCCCCCCTTGAGCAGGTGGCTATGGATATTCTAGGACCGCTGCCCCGCACCCGCCAAGGTAATAAGTATATCCTCGTTGTAATGGACTATTTCACCAAGTGGCCGGAGGCCTATGCCCTCCCCAACCAAGAAGCCGGGGTGGTGGCACAGGCCTTCGTGGAAGGATTTGTATGTCAGCACGGGATTCCACAGGAGCTGCACACTGATCAGGGTCGAAATTTTGAAAGCCAATTACTAAAAGATGTGTGCAGACTCCTGTCAATTCGAAAAACCAGGACCACGCCCTTGAGGCCACAATCTGACAGGATGGTGGAAAGATTCAATTGAACATTGATACAACAACTGGCATTGTTCACCACCACCCGTCAGGATGACTGGGACGAACATCTCCCGTACTTGTTAATGGCCTACCGAACTAGCCAGCACGGAGCCACCGCATGCAGTCCAGCGTTGCTTATGTATTGGCGGGAGTTGCGGGCTCCCGCCGACTTGCTATGCGGTCCCGTGCCAGACACCACAGGTATCCCGCCGAGGGAGGGTTACGCACGTCACCTGGAGGAAGGCATGGAGAAGGTCCATGCCTTCGCCCGCCGCCAGCTCCATCTGGCAGGGGTCAGGATGAAGCGCAAGTACGACGACCGGAGCCAGGGGAGTCAGTACGCTCCGGGGATGAAGATTTGGTTCTTTAATCCCCGGAGGCGGAAGGGTAGGTGCCCAAAACTCACCTCCCCCTGGCAATGCCCGGGAGTCGTCCTGTCGCAAGTCTGTGACGTGGTCGTTAAGATAAAAATGGGGCCACGGGCCCTCCCTCGGATCGTCCATGCCGACCGTCTAAGACCTTATGCCGGCGAGCAGGCGCCCTCGTGGATCGCCTCGGCTCTAGATGCCGAGGCAGGACCCAGTACCTCTTGCGACGGGGGCTCGTAGTGTCAGAGGACTGGGGGGGGGGGTGATAGTGGAAGATACCCGATGTGATGGGATGGCAACTCTGCCATCCCTCACAGCGGGGGCAAAGGAGCAATAGTTTTATGGGGTTTATGGCAGTGTAAGCTCGCCAAGGGAGGGTTTGGATAAAGTGTGTAGGGATCTAGAGAAGATGACCATAGGTAACGGTAGAGGTAAGTAGCGACAATGATACCTGTAGTGGGGATGCAGGTAGATTAGATGGGTTGTTAATGACGTAGTAGCGACAATGATACCTGCAGTGGGGACGCAAGTATATTAGATGGGTTGTTAATGACGTAGTTAATAATGTAGTGGTAAGTAGTAGTTAATGACGTGGGATGTGCTTAGTTTAAAGGGAAGACGGGGAAGCGCGAGTTTTAGCAGGGCAACAGGTAGATCAGATGATGCCGTGTGTTTGAGAATTGAAAGTGTATTCAGAAGTGTATTGTGAAAAGTGTGAAGTGATTGTGAGTTGTATTGAGCGGGGAAGTGTATGGAGCAGTGCATGAGTAACAATTGTGGTTGTGCATTTTATTAAATGGTTGAGCAAATGGTCCTAGGAGGAAGGAGGGTGCAGGTGGCACCAGGTGTGATTGCACAGGTGTGCAAGTGAACAGGTGAGAATGGTAGTATGGAATACATGGTATGGAATATATGGAGTATGGAATGGATGGTGTGGAGTGAGTATGGTGGAAACTGTGGAGTGGAGTGGATGGTGCGAAGGTGTGAATGGGGGGAGAAGTGGACCCCTATCACGAATACCCGGGGAGGGTAGTTTAAGAGTTAGGTAGAGGGTACAGGTAAATTGTGGTTGGATATTGGCATCTGTGGTGCGTGTGGAAGAATGGTGTTTGGATGGGTGCATTAGTGTCGTGGAAATGGCTGGGCATGTGGCCTGTTAGTGTGTGTAGTTGGTTGAGCACTCCACCACTGTTAGGATGTCGGCCAGGTGAGGCCGCAGGTGGGCTCTGGGAGCCGGTAGAGTTGTGAATGGGGCCCGAGGATCCGGAGGACGGACCCGGGTAGCCCAGTGCCAGAGATAGTCTAGTCAAATTTCTGGGAAACGTGAATTCATGAGGCATTTTTGAGTAAAAGCAAGCAAACCACTTTTTCTGGGGTAGTTTTTCGTGCTGAATACGAATCTCTTGTTTGCCAAGCCCAAAAATGCGTAATTAGGTCACTAATCGAGGTCAAAGTTCAATGAGTGCAAAATTCAAAATTTTTGAAAAAATGTTTTATTTTACATCACCTATCTGTACATTTCAATTATTTTACAGTATTTTGTCTGGTAAGGTTACTACAGCTTTTCACAATTATGAAAGTAAAGGGAATTGTGAAGGGAAAAAATCAGATTTTTGTGAATATATCCGTAATGAAGCAACTTTTCGTTTTTTGACATACTGTTTTAATTCACTTGAATTGTTGCCTTAAATACCATCAGTGAAGTGGTTTACCTGAGTCCTATATAATACCAAGATTGTTTTCTACACTAAATGTCAATATTTTGACATTTATTTTGATATTTTGGTCTTTCTGTCTTCTACCGACTCCTCTCCGGCCTTGCACCCCCAGCTCTCTCTGTGCTCTGTCCCCCAAATATTCCTACAGGTCGCACAAGATCTGCCAGCAACCCTCTGATGGTTAAACTGCCGAAATCTCGGCTCTCTGCTCACCTTCACTCTTTCATTCCTCTTTTCTCCCGCCTCTGGAACAAACTCCCTCACTCCCTTCAATCCCACTCCTCCCTCCAGGTCTTTAAAACAGCTGTTCACCACCATCTCTTATCTTCCCCCATCCAAAACCTTGATCTTTTCTACCCCCGCTAATTCACCCCAGATCCACCTTGTTTGAAATTCCAACTTCTTTCCTGGAAGTCCTGGCAGTGTCCATGTGTTTTGTTCCTCTCCCACCGCCCCCTTCCCACGCTCCCCCCCCCCCCCCCCCCCCCGGGGCCCTCGCCCTCTCTCGGATCTCTCGATGTCTCCATGTCTCTCGGTCCCTGCTCTCGGGTGTTGTGTTTGTGTCCTTCCCCCTCTCTCCCCATCTTGTCTGCCGCTCCCTATGTTATGTGTTTTATGTGTCGGTTTGTCTTTCTGTGTGATTAATGTTCGCTCTTTCACGAGCCTCGATGTTGTATACAAAAAAAAAAAAAAAAAAAAAAAAAAAAAAATTTGACTAATTAGCCACTTAATTAAGGCTAACGGTCACAAGGCGCAAAGTGCACTTACATGGCACAAGGCGCAAAATGCACTTCATGGCAAACATGTTTGGAGTGCAGGCAGTTGATCATTTTCACATGTATTCTTAATTAATCCTGAATCAATTGCAGTCTGTCAGACTGATTGGCTGGAAGGAGGAGCCATCCAGGGGAATGCCAATTAGCTTAACTGTGTAAGCTCTGACCCCCCCCCCCCCCCCCCTACTTTGGCCTGTTTCGACATGGTGTTTCACTGGCATTGCACTTGCAGTCCTCAGTGCAGAACTGTTTCCCCCACTTCCGACAAGAGCAACTATCAGAACTGCAACCTTTCTTGCAACCACACTGAGTAAGTTCTCGGCATCCCTTTGGAATTGACGGTAAAGTTGTAAGAACCGGTGACAACTTGTCATCAACGAGTTTCCATCCACAATCAGTCGGCGGTGGCAGATCTGTCATTGGATTACTGGCCTCTCTCCAAATGAAACTTTGGTAGTTTGCACGCTCTATGTGGAACTTTGCTGCATCACTAGATGGAGGTAGGGTCTCCGTTGCATGGCATTTGTTGAACAGTTTAATGCGGGCTTGATTACAGTTCTCAGATGGTTCCTTGTAGATATGGCAAATGAACTTTTCAGCATCTTCTGTGACCTTCTTTGATGGTGTCGGAAACTGCTGTTGTTGGATCTTTTCAACTGCTGTTGGTATATCCAACGTTGACGTATTGGATGGTTTGATGTCTCCAAGACCGCTTTCAGCAGATGGCCCCCTCTGCCAGGCAGCTAACTGAGTAGCGTGAAATGTATTTTTGCCATCTAGGGTAGAGTCATTGATGTCAATATTGTCGCCAGAAAAATGCACAAATCGTCCCGAAACCAGGTTGCTGGTAACAACTGCCCCAGTTTCTTGATCAAGCGCTTTCAGAGTGTTTTCAGCCATGGCAGTGTCATACCTAAGAACCCGGTTATAGCTGATTATGTGCCCAGCATTATGGAATAGCTCAACTAATTTCTTTGATCGAGTTGACTGGTGCAGTGTCATACCCATTCCAACGTGTTTAGGCGGTGCCTTCTTGTCTCCACATACACCATAGACCATGTCTTGTCCAATGCTAAGGACCCTTGTCTTCTTCACCCAACCAGTTTCAGACATCTCACTTTCGTCAAACTCAGCATCGACACTACTTTGGCCTCCAAGCAAGATATTCACAAACATGAGTACAGATGGTGGTACACTTGCCAACTCTGCTTTTTCGCTTACATCGCAACCTTCGAATGCAGGATGTGACATGATATCACTGCGGAGTTGCAGAGCAACGTGCACTAAAGACAGAAAATGATCATCCTGTTGTCTAAATATGGGAATATAGTCTGCACTGTTCTGACCGCACACCATTTCTGAAAGAGGTATGTGACTGAAATGTCGTGGAAGAAGCAAAGTTTGTTTCTCTGAAGGCGCCAAATTTCTTAGCACAAGAAATTCATAAATGTCCCCAATGCAATTCGAAAAAGTTTCTTTAAAAGTCCCCAGTCTACTAAGATACGATGTAGGAATTGTGCCGTCGCACTCACTGGCTAACTCTTTGTACCTCTCGAACACTGCAGATAGTTCAAATACGTGCCCTTTCTCAGCAGAGTGACGCAGCTCTTGACACAACCATGATATCGCCATGTCTGCTGATTTGCTTTCAGTTTCCGCCCTTTTGACATCCCTAAAGAATTTACTAAGACAGTTAACATGGTAACATGCCTCAGCTGAGATTAAATCATTCTCATTTGCAGTACGGACTAAGATGTTATGTACAAATTTAGCTTTTTCCGTAATTTCATTACTCATTTTGAAGGTTGTGACACGACTTGTCTTCTGCTTCTTGTCAAAGTTCTGGCAGAACATACACAATGTCCAGTTCATCTTAGTAGTACTACTGCGTAAAAACGGACATGCTTCAGCCGAAACACTCTTTCTTTCAGGATCTTTTTCGTTTTTCGATTGTTCCTTGGCTAGCTTAGCATTTATTTTCCCCTTGCGTGTGTATGCAGAGTAACATAGCTTATGCCATTTAAGTTTGGGGAGACTTTCTGGAGGCTCTGCAAAGAGAGTCGAAAGCCTGTCCACGGCTGATCGAAATTCATAGTGTCTAAGTTTGCATCGGAGCTCGGTCGCCTCTCTGATGGCAGCAATACCCTGGTTTGTCTGGTTGAAAATCGTATCTTTGACCTGGCTAGTTCCCTGACAAATGATACAAAGTTCAAATGACACATCCTCACGCTGTTGCTTGAGGCTGGCAATAGGTTCCATGGTTGGCCTGAGGGGAGAAACAGAAACCAAACTAAGCACCAGGCACGCATGTTCTGACCATGAAAACTACAACGTTGTATGATATACTGCAACAGCCCTTAAATGATCGAATAAGCGCAGGCAGTGTTGGCCCGGGTTTTAATCTTATTCTCAAAGACACAAAGTAAAGCTTCTTCAAGACAAAACATCTAACCGATATCACTAATTCATTAGTGGTAGATGCATTAGGCACTCATCGTCAATGCCCATGCCCTGCCTGTCTTTTTACTACTGTTAGGTAAATGTACATGTATGTAGGCCTGCATATGATGTGAGATGTCAAGCATACATTACACATTTGTATGTACATGTATCTCACCAAAGAAGAATGCATTCCTTTACTTTCATTTGATTTTATATTTCATTTTTTAACAATCTTAAAAAGACCCTTACCTGTACTCCTGAAATGTTTAATGCCTGATGCCTAGGGTACGAACTAGATGGCTTATGCTAGGCTATTAGATTCATTCTTCATCATTAAGGGTCTATTGAAGAACACCCTGCTCTGTCTGAATGGAAATGATTTGACAAACATGGCAAATGCATTGGGGTCAGAAAGATGAAGCCACTTTCACTGTTGAGTGAAAGGGATGGTTTCAAGTGCAAGTAACTGCTACGTCATTGCAAGACTTTCGCACTCATTGACCTTTGACCTATGTTGTTTACCGGTGACATTTAGATTCTGTCTTTATAAAATCTATCTCTAGAGTCTAGACCATCAATAGGAGCATAAAAAACTCTGCCCCATTGTGCATTTAGAGGTTAAACTGCAAGCAAATTACGCAAAAACTAATTGTCGCCCCTTACAGAGATAAAGGCAAATGAGCATAGATGTGTCCTCACGTTTTCCTTTAAAAATAAGATTTTGAAAAGCTTTAGCAACCTTACTAGACAAAATATTGTAAAATAATTGAAATGTACAGATAGGGGATGTAAAATAAAGCATTTTTTCAAAAAAATTGAATTTTGCACTCATTGACCTTTGACCTTGATTAGTGACCTAATTACGCATTTTTGGGCTTGGCAAACAACAGATTCATATTCAGCATGAAAAACTACCCCAGAAAAAGTGGTTTGTTTGCTTTTACTCAAAAATGCCTCAATCATTCTATAAAGGCACATTTTCAGATTTTTTGACTAGGCTAAGAGGGCACCGAGTGGGGTAAGCGCCAAGGAGGGCCTTCCCCAGTTATACCCCCATTCCACTTATGCCGATCGACCCCGATCTGCACAACGGGAACGATCCTATTTGGAACGGGATCAATCGGCATGATCGTAAACGGAACGTCTTCGATCTTTGTCGATCGGGACAAAAAAATAGATCGGGGCGATTTTTTTAACATGTTTAAAATTTCCATCCCGATCTGAAATAGCGGGACTGATCGTGATTACAGCGTGAATGCAACGTAGTCCATCGGAATGATCGTAGTTAGAACGGCTTGATCGTGATTACAGCGTCGTTGCAGCGGGAGGATTATCTTGTGCCGTTTCGACGACGATCGTTACCTATCCGTCCCGCTCCAATGCCGATCAAAGCCGCTGTATATAAATCGGTCCGGATTGCATCAGCCTCACCCGATCAAGTATTTCGACACAACAATTTTTTGTCAACGTTGTTAAGTGGAATTGATAACTGCATGAGCCAAATTGCATTGCCCAATAACCCCATGGTCTAAAATTAAAAGCGGTACAAGTTAAACAAATATTATTAATGATCAATTTTACCGCTTTTAATTTTATGACCTTTTAATTAAGTGAATGCAAACTTTGATCCCCTCTACCCAGCAAAAACTTGTCAAACTTTTAGCTTTTATTTTGAAGACCTTTCATTTTGCAATGCATTTTCATCCCCTCAACCCTTCTGTCAACCATGGCCGGACCCAGAACTGAGGGGCTCTTCTTCTTCTTCTCATTCTTCTTCTCACTTGAGCAGCTCTTCTTTCATTAATTGCATATTGTTGGAGAAGTAGAGCGAGCTGCAGACGGCCATTTCTCTGATGTTGATCCATGGCTGTCTTTGACGATACTGATGATCGGCAAGCAAATCGGGCCCTATTTATACGGATCGGGACCTGAAATCTGCTTTTTAGTCGGCTTAAAGACGGGAATAGAGCGTAGTTAGATCGGTTTGGTCGGGAATGACGTAGTTGAAACGGCAATAGATCGGCAGCATCGGCGTTGGATCAGTTTTAGATCGGCGGCGATCGGGAATGCATCGTGTCAGAGCGGCGGCAATCGCGAATGCAGCGTGGTTACAGCGTACGCGAGCGGGAACACAGCGGCTCTAAACGGCTTCGATCGGGTCTTCAGAGACCCGATCTACCCACGATGAGCGTGGTTACAGCGTAGTGATCGTAATCGGAGCGTACTTAGGACGTAGATACAGCGTAGATGACCAGTTTTTTTCGCAAAGTGTCCCGATCACTCCTGACCTGGAGATCGGGGCTAATCGGGGCCAATCGGCATAAGTGGAATGGGGGCATTAGATCGGTTAGGTGAGGAGCAGGTAAGCTCGGAGGAAACTACAGTGGTGGAAGTGTGCAGGTGGGTAGACCTGCTGGGAGAGCCACACGACCCAGTCCTGAAATTGTGCAAAGGCACAGGGAGTTGAATCGGGGGAGTGAGACCCCAAATTGATGAAACACCACAGTTTGGTCAATGGGAATTTGGTTCTTAAAACCGCATAGAGTAAGATTGCCAATGGATTGGCAGGGGAAAGACCCCGGGAAGTGTAAAGTGTATTAAAGTCATTTGGAGGATAGTTAGGATTAAGAATCTCCTCGCACCATCTACATCCACTCACCTGAGGTAACAAGACTCCACACCATACCATGTTGTTTTTATTGGTTTTGAGCAAATGTTTGGATTGTGGGACGCATCATGATGTGGGTGTGAAATTGTACTTGTTGTTCCATCTCTTCCTCCTTATGAGGATTGATGATGAATTTGGGTGATGGCAAATTTTGGTTAGACAATGGGATTGTGGTGATGAATTTGGTATATGGGAAATATGGGGAAGACGAGACAGTAGTGACGGATTTGTAAATGTGTAGATTGTTGTAAATATGGGGTAAGGGCAAGGGTAGAGTATGTAACAGGGGGGGTGACGTACGGTAGGGACGAGCTTTTCTCCGCTCGGTCTCCAGATGCACCTCATCTTGCATTGCCTTTATTGATGTGTACCCTTGTGACCTTACCCCTCACTCACCTGTCTTCTATCCCCCTGTCTCCCACCCGAGGACTGTGCTCTCTGGGCACCGAGGGGAGCGTGCGGGAGTCCGCCATTGTGTGCCCGAACTCTCGCAACCACAGCTGCCTGCATCCACGCACCACTTATGGACCACATGTCTGTGGCTGAGCACCACTTATGGACCCCACGGGTTGGGGCATGGCCCCTCTGCTGGAACCGGCCATGATGGCCCGAGATCTTGCTTGCGGACCCGGTGAGGTGGCACCAAGCCACAGGTGAACCACTCATAGTCGGGCCCCTGTGGGCCATAAATAAAAACAATGGACACGTTTTGTGCACTTTTATTTCCACCAAATAGGCCGCCAGCAAGAAGAGCAAGATGACAACATCTGGAAGAACAAGGGCCAGCAGAGGGAGCCGAAGAGGAAGACCAGCACCAGGGTTTGGTTGTTTTCTTTATTATTGACTGTGGTGACGGTGCACTCCGGTGCGTTTTGGTGCTTTATGGTGCTGATTATTGGTGCAGGTGCGTCGATGCAGCACAGGCTGTCTCCCCCCCCCCCCCAGAAAGAACAATCACAGGTCCTGGGTTAGTTTTGTAAATACCAGCGTCAATTGTAAATAATGCTCCCCACCGTTCATGTATAGTTTGAAGACAATTCTGCAATTCGGTTATCCTGTGGGCGTAAATCTGTTAGGCAAGGTGCAATGCAGCAGGGGGGCATACTTATTTGTGTTTTAAAACTGTCACACTCAGGGTCAGGTTAATTGTAGAGGGAACTACACCTACGTGCCACACTAAAAGTAAAGTTTAATAGGCCCGAGCACGTGCCTAGAGGATGAGGGTGCAGTGTTGTGGATTTGAGAATTGTTGTGTTTTATTTGTAATTGTTGTAAATATCACCCTCTGTAAAGTGTAATGATTCCTTGTAAACACCTCCGTTTAATTGTAAAGGTCAAAGGTCGTCCTCTTAGTTACTCCATAAACATACACGTAGCAAATCATATATCCCTCTCTTACAGTTATTTCCTTATTGTGTGTAGTAGTTTAAGGCTGTGTTTCCCATTAGTTGACTCTGCATTACACCAAATGAAATAAGGTAGATTCCCTGCCATTCCCCAAAGCCGCCATTGCCAACCGCATTTGGGCGGTTTTCTTCATCCATTTGTCAGCAATTGCCAACTGCACTCCACCATTAGCCACGAGGTAATTTCAGAGAAGAAAGGCGTGTCTCCGCCATCGTCATCGAAAGGCGGAGCCAGCGAGCCCCGACCCGCCAATCAGGACTGGTGAGATACCAGCACGGGCGTGGCGCGGGTTGATCGCGAGGCGCGATATAAAAGCGCCCGCGCAAACCTTTTGAGGAGAGATGTGTCAGAGAGCGAGCCTGTCCCGCAACGCCCCCCCCCCCCCCCCCCCCACAAGAGAGATGAGCTTTGAATCGACCACGCAGCTTTGAATCAACCATCGGAGCTTTGAACGACCACAGCTTCGGGGCTTTGATGGCAGTTTCGACCGTGGCTGCGAAGGAACGGCGGCTGCTGAACGTGCCGATCGAGGAAAGGGTGGCGGCTGCTCACTCCCGGCCCGACCGTGCTCCGGTTCCAGCTGAACCTTCCTCTCCCTCCAGCCATCCACCTCCTGCCTTTCCTGTCATCATCCCCCGTGTAAGTGTGCTTATAGTCTGTCTTTTGTCTTGTCCCTGGGGTTAAGTAAGACTGCCATAGGTAAGCTAGTGTTGCACTGTGTCCTTCTGGTCCGTCCCTCTTTCTGCCTTTATTTTCTTATCTTTCCATTCTCCTTGGTTTCTTTTGATTGTAAATAATAATAATAAATTAGATTTGTTCTTCCTACCTTGCCTTTCTTTCCCTTACATCCGTCGTCTTTGTGATTTCCCTCATTGGACACCTGTGGCACGATTTGGCCAACGTTCAGGATCGGGTCTAGTTTCTGTTAATGGTTCGTGCTGCGGCTGCCATCCGCTCGGCAAATTAACATCTTATCCGTGGTCGCGAACGAAGCTGCTCACCTGCCTCGTAAAGAGGAAGCTTGTGCAGCTTCAGGAGCGGAGACGGCCAGTAGGAATAGAAGGGGGATTAACCCCCCCCCCCCCCCCATTAAGGGGAGTGCCGTGCTCCGTATCCGTAACAATATATATATGTATATATATATATATATTACATGTATTTTTGTTTAGTCGATTGGAGTGATTGGAGCAAAATCGCGGTTCGAAAATTCAAATTCTTGTTTTATTCTTGAGGTAAAATACGTGAGCGGGAATCACGTTAGTTACCAGCCGGGTAATGGCGGCCGCGGAGTTGGACCTGTGTGAGGGAAATGCCGACGGGATTGGAAGTGGGCCGAATACTGGGGTGGAGCACAGTGATGGAACTTCCCCCCCCCCCCCCCCCCCATAGGGACGGCCGCGATACCCGACCAGGTTTGGGATAAAATTATTGAGGACGATAGAGGGATTGAACGATAAAATGGAGGAGCGATTGAGTCGTAAAATGAATGCTCAGAGTGAGCAGATAGGGGGATTGAATGAAAAAATGGATTCCCAAAGGAATGAATTGAAGGATGAAATGAGGGGAATGAAAAGGGAATTGAAGGGAGATATGGACGAAATGAGTGAACGAATGAATAACAAAATGGATGAACAAAATATTGAAATGGAGGAAATGAATGAGCAAATTAATGCTCAAACCGAAAAAATTGATGGATTGAAAAAAGAATTGGAGGGGTAAATTTATGGATTAAAGGAGGGATTGAAAGGAAAAATTGAAGGAATGGAAAGTAAAATTTATGGATTGGAGGGGAATATATAGAGAATGAATGAGCAAATGAATGAACAAGGGAATGGAATAAGGGAGATGAAGGAACAATTGGAAGGAAAAATTTGGGAAATGGTACAGCAGCTGGGGGAACGAATTGATGGCATAGAAGGGAGAACTAAATTACGGACAGACTGGGGGAATTTGAGGTTAAAGTAGAAACTAAATTTGGGGAAATGGAAAAATCCATGGGGGTCGAAATTGAACTTAAACGAGAATTAATGTCAAAAATAGAGGAGGGCATGATCCAGGCTGTCCAAATGCGGGAAAAGTTGGAGGATAGGATTAGTGCAACGAATACCCGAATTGATAAAGCAAATGGAGACCTGGAAGGCTATTGGGGCCGGGGGATGCCAGAATGCGGCAACAGAGTGAGGGATGGGGACTCCTTAAACAACAGTGCCTTCGATACGGTCTGGCACCCCGCTCTGCTCACCAAACTCTCCTCCTTTGGTATCCATGGAAATCTCCACACATGGCTGGCGGACGTCCTCTCTAGTCATAGTCAACGTTTGGCCCTGAATGGGTTTCTCTCATCTCCTCTTCCTGTTCAGGCTGGAGTTCCCCAAGGCAGTGGGGAAACTCCCTGCCTTATTAGCAGCTTCGGAAGAGATGAATCCGCCCCTACGATGAATCCGGATGAAGATGATGAAGAAGATGATGATGAAGATGAATCTCACAACATTTATTGGCGGTGTATCTTTTGTGAAATAGAATAAAACTGTATTTATTAAAGTGACACACCAATATAACGTGTTTGAACTTTATTTTAATCTTCATCGTGAATAGATGATGAACTTAAAATGTAACATGAACTGATAAACAAAACAAGAATAACTTTTACTGAAAAAACCCGATATGCATCTGAACTTATATCCAGGTTCAATGTTCCGTTATCATGAACAACATTAAATAAACAACTTTCACTGATTAAACCCGAAAGTGAAACTTACAAGCCTAATTCAAATGTTCCGTTAGCAACATTGTAGATGTGGATTATCCACATCAGTGCGATGGTTTACTTTGCATATTGGCTTCGAGATCATCGATTCGGCTTTGAAGCGGCGACAATGCGATTCTCAGGTTGGCGCACAGGGCCACCGTCTCCAGTTCGTTTCGATACTTGGACTTCAGATATGTCACCGTTGAGAAACCTGCCTCAGACATCCACGTCGTCGTGAATGGCATCAGGAACTTTACCGCGAGATGTGCAATCTCTGGGTACTCATGAGACACTGTCAGCCAAAACTTTATTAAAGTGTCCTTCCCGAACAATGTCTCAAGCGTACCGTCGGACACGATGTCGATCAAGTCCTCTTTCAATCTGTTGGACAAGTTGCAACACTGCTGAACATCGACTGAATAAGGGTCTCGGATCCACTTCTTCTCCACGCGTGGATCAACAGGAAAGTATTCGTCAAATCGTTTGCACAGGTTCACCAGATGTTCGACGATGACATCCTTAATGTCCACACGTTCCTCAACACTCTTGCTCAGCAGATCATCCAGTTTTTCGAACATGTCAAATTCATCATTGGTCTGTACTCTTCTCTTCCATAGATCCAGCTTTGACTTGAACATCGCTATCTTGTCATACATTATGAACACGGATTTCGCCTGCTTTTTCGTTTTGCCCTGGAACCGATATGTTCAGATTGTTCAACAAGTTGAAGATGTCGGCCATGTATGCCAATGTTGCGATGAATTTGTTGTTTTTGTAGTAGACTGCCAGTTCTGATCTAGCCACCTCCAAGAATGCGAGGACCTGGTCGCGAAGTTCATACAATCTTGCCAAAGCATCTCCTCTGGAGAGCCAGTGAACAGCTGCAAAATACAGCACGGGGGTGTGTTCTGCATCTTGCTCCTTACACAGCTCTGCAAACAACCTCGAATTTAGGGCGCTCTTCCTGAGATGGTTGATTGTTTTCACTGCAATGTCCAGTACTTCGGCAAGTCCAGGTGACACCTCTTTCGCCGCTAATGCCTCGCGGTGGAGGAAGCAGTGGGTACAGTTTGCCCCTGGTGCCACATCTTGGATGAGCTTTATGACACCGCTGCGCCGACCTGTCATCGACCTGCAATCGACCATCGGTACAAACGCCAGCACAGTCTTCCCACCTGAGGCTATTGTTACGTGGTCCTCCCGGTAACTACCTGGTCTTGGTGACCCCCGGACCGTGGGAGGACCCCGCCAGAAAGATATATGATCTATACGCTTTCGTAATGCAATCACTATGAAAGACACAAACAATTCAGGTCAATAAGCAACCCCACACCAAGGATCCGGATTAATTAATAATATATTCTCAATCCATCAACAACAATCAACAATCAATCACAATATTACTAAGATGGCCATCTCATATATTTCCCCCCTTTCCCCACTCACGACCCCTCAATAGTCACTGTCCCTCACAATGTCTCTGGGCCCCTCCAGACCAAGGTGAAGGTCGACTTCTCCGCACACGGGCGGTTGAACGGACCCCTGGCTGACGTGCTCCAAACGTGCACGTCACGTACCGAGAACAGCTGCTGCAGCGCACACCTCCTTGCAAAGCAAAGCGGGCAAAGCAAAGTGCAGCTCGCAAAGCGTGCGAGGCCCAAGGTGCGACCCGTACACGCCTCGGAGGCGTCGAGGCGAACAGTGCCGGACGCTTGGTTCTTTCCAGGAAGCCACGGCAACCTGACACGTAACAGGCAATCACCCCGCGCAGGTAACTCCTCTCGCCAGACGGGCTTTTCAAACTCAGCGTTCCCAACGCTAATCAATATCGACACCGCTCGCGTCGGAGCTGGGCGAGGCTGAAGAAGATAGCCGCTTCCCCAGGACCTCGTGTCTTTTTTTTCTTCCGGTTCACTATCCCGTTTCCGGTCTCCTGTTATCCGGAGCCTCTCTAACCATTTAACCACAACAACCTTTAATAGAATAAACATTAATAAGCAATGACATGAATAGTAATTCACCTAAATCCGGGATCTGTAACACTCCCCCCCTTCAAGAACGAAAGTTTGACCCCCGCGAAAACTTTCTGTGCCGGCCAACTTTGATAAACAAACCCGATACCCCAAATCATCAGTTCCCCCCGGGCACAATTATCGCATCTCAAAAATAAAGCAACAAACTTTCACCAAAACCCCCCAGAGATTCCAAGGTAATTCCCTCTAGACCAAGCGTCAACAACTTCTAGTTGCTCTTGGATGGAGGCCCAGCTGAGTACTCACTACATGGACACCTTAAGGAATGTGGGGTTCACGGTTAGTCCGGGGAGGAAAGTTCATTACATGGACGCCTTTAAGAACGTGGAGTTCACGGTTAGTCCGTGCAGGAACGTTCCCTACCGGGACGCCTTTTAAGAACGTGGCATTCACGGTTAGCCCGTGTAGGAGCCCAGGCTCGGCGGCTCCGCCATATATAGAGTGCTTCAACTTCTCCGGACTCCTAACAGTTACGGTGGGACCCCTTGTCCCAGCAGTCACCTGACTGGCGGTCTCCTTCTCGGCCAGTCCTCTGCCAATCATTCTTTCGGGAGATGCCGTAACTCTGGGAGCCTCCATAGTAATATCAGCTGCTGCCAACACCAAAACTACCGCCAAGTGGTCCTCTTCTGTAGACCTCTCGACGCCTACGAAATGCCTTCCCTACTGTTATGGTCCGACCCTCCAAATCCTTACCATTCCAATTCTTCTCTGCCTCCCTGGCGTCTTTTGTGCTTGCAAACGTGACAAAGCCGAACCCTCTTGACCGTTGCGTTTCCCTGTCTTTTACCACCCGCACTTCCACCAGCGGCCCATATCTGTTGAAGACAGAGGTCAGAACTTCTTCCTCTGTGTTGAAGTTCAGTCCCCCTACAAATAACTTGGCACTTTTGTCGCCATCCCGAGCTGGGGTGGTGTTATTTCCCCTGCGGTGCTCTTTACCCACCCTCGGGTTACCATAAATTTGCCCCCGGCCAAATCATTCCCGATAATCACAGATACTCCCTCTACAGGAAGCGTGGCTTGTAAACCGACGGTGACCGGTCCTGACACCAAATCGGATTCCAAATGGATAACATGAAGTGGGGCACTAACACAGCCACCGATCCCTTGTAACCGAACCCTATCACCAGTTGTGGTACTCTTTGACAATGGCAAAATGCCTTCAAGCATTAAGGATTGATGGGCTCCTGTGTCCCTCAATACCCTAACAGGTATTGGGTTAGTCAAGTCTCCCTCGAGTGAGACCAACCCCTCATAAATAAATGGTTGGTAACTCTTCTGTGGGCGATTTCTTACGCTTGCCATCGCATTCGGAGTTGTAATAGTCGGACTCCGCTCTGGGTTTTCCCTTTTCATGAGGTAACAACTGGACATCAAGTGTCCAGGTTTCTTGCAAAAAGTGCAAGTAGGGCCGGAGGAAAAACTCGTGGTCTGCCTCAGGCCCCCCAGAAAATAAGTTTGTCTTGGGCCCGTCGCCCTCTGATTTCGAACAGTTCGGGTATCAGCGTTGTCCCCATAATCATCTCGAGGCCGCCGCCATGTATTGTCGTTCTCCGCACCTGCTGTTCCACAACTCCCCTGCGGAAATCTAGGTGAGGAGTTAGGTTCGTGGACCCCTATCCGGTGTGTTAAGGCATAATCATCTGCCATGGTGGCTGCGTCCCACAACTTCGGTACTTTCTTTTCCTGCAGGTACACTTTGATGTCCTCGTGGACACACTGTTGAAATTCCTCCACCAGGATCAAGTCACGCAATGCTTCGAAGTCGTTCCCGACTCCTTTTGACTCACACCACCGATCAAACATGTTTTCTTTCACTCTGGCAAACTCCACATGGGTCTCACTCTCCCTCTTCCTGGCATTCCTGAATTTTTGCCGGTAAGCTTCAGGAACCAACTCATAGGCTTTGAGGATGTGCTTCTTCAATACCTCATAATCTGCACATTGGTCCATTGGTAGCGCCGAATAAATCTCTTGAGCTTTACCCACCAGCACACTTTGCACTAGTATGGTCCAGGCCTCCTCCGGCCAGTTTAACTGTCGAGCCACTTTCTCAAAGTGTGGAAAAAAATTGAGTCACTTCCTTTTCACTGAAGAGTGGAACCAGCCTCACATGTCTGCCCACATTCCAGGTGTTCTGGCTAGGTGTCGGCCCAGTCAGCAAGGGTGGTACCACTCCCCGTTCTCTCATTAACTCCAGCTCCTTGAATTTAATTTCTTGCTGAAGCGCCATGTCACGTTCCTTTAATTCCCTTTCGGCTTTTCTCTCCTCTGCTTCGAGTTCCCTTGCAGCTCTCCTCTCCTCTGCTTTTCTCCCTATTAACCTTTCCTGGAGTTCTCGTTCCACTCTCCTTTCCTCTGCTTGTTTCTCTTCTCTCCTCTCTTCTGCTTTCCTTTCTTCTTCTGCTCTTTCCTTTTCTGCTTTCCTTTCTTCTTCTGCTCTTTCCTTTTCTGCTTTCCTTTCCTCTTCTGATCTTTCCTTTTCTGCTTTCCTTTCTTCTTCTGCTCTTTCCTTTTCTGCTTTCCTTTCTTCTTCTGCTCTTTCCTTTTCTGCATTCCTTTCTTCTTCTTTAATCCGTTCCTGGCTCTGTAATTGCAACTCCAGTTTCCGGAGCTCCACGTCTTCTGGTTCTTCGGGTAGCCACTCCCAGGCTAACTCGTCCCATGTTCCTAATCCCACCATAGACTGTATCACCGCGGTCTGCAACTCTGCCTTCCTCAAATTAGTTCGGACCTCCAAGCTAAAATGTTTGGCCAATTTCAAGAGGTCCGACTTTTGTAACGCTCGGAACTGTGCCTCACTTGGGGTTACCGCAAAGTTAACACCTGTTAACCTTCACCCAAGACTTTACCACAATTTCCCAAAAATTTACCAATTAATACTTAATTAATAAATTTTAATTAATAAAAATATTCTTTTATTATTTTATACAATTTTATATCCCGGAATTCAATTGGACGAGCCCCCAATTCTGTTACGTGGTCCTCCCGGTAACTACCTGGTCTTGGTGACCCCCGGACCGTGGGAGGACCCCGCCAGAAAGATATATGATCGATACACTTTCGTAATGCAATCACTATGAAAGACACAAACAATTCAGGTCAATAAGCCACCCCACACCAAGGATCCGGATTAATTAATAATATATTCTCAATCCATCAACAACAATCAACAATCAATCACAATATTACTAAGATGGCCATCTCATATATTTCCCCCCTTTCCCCACTCACGACCCCTCAATAGTCACTGTCCCTCACAATGTCTCTGGGCCCCTCCAGACCAAGGTGAAGGTCGACTTCTCCGCACACGGGCGGTTGAACGGACCCCTGGCTGACGTGCTCCAAATGTGCACGTCGCGTACCGAGAACAGCTGCTGCAGCGCACACCTCCTTGCAAAGCAAAGCGGGCAAAGCAAAGCGCGGCTCGCAAAGCGTGCGAGGCCCAAGGTGCGACCCATACACGCCCTCGGAGGCGTCGAGGTGAACAGTGCCGGATGCTTGGTTCTTTCCAGGAAGCCACGGCAACCTGACACGTAACAGGCAATCACCCCGCGCAGGTAACTCCTCTCACCAGACGGGCTTTTCAAACTCAGCGTTCCCAACGCTAATCAATATCGACACCGCTCGCATCGGAGCTGGGCGAGGCTGAAGAAGATAGCCGCTTCCCCAGGACCTCGTGTCTTTTTTTTCTTCCGGTTCACTATCCCTTTTCCGGTCTCCTGTTATCCTGAGACCTCTCTAACCATTTAACCACAACAACCTTTAATAGAATAAACATTAATAAGCAATAACATGAATAGTAATTCACCTAAATCCGGGATCCGTAACACTATGCAATGCGATGTGTTTGTTGACGACTGCGAATATTTCTGCGGCCGTGGTCCTGGTCTGTAGCTCGTCACATGCAAGAAGATCCTCCATAAAATCATCGCCATGCCGATAACGAACAAAGATGAGGATCAACGCCTTCTGTGCGATGTCCATTGACTCGTCCAACTGGATGACAAACTTGTTGGCCTCAAGGTTTGCGTACAGCTGGTGCTCGATGTCTTCGCCCATGTCTATTATCCGTCGGCGAATCGTGTCGGCAGAAAGCGGCGTGGTGCTTATCGTGGAAGCCACCATCTCTCCAAGCACTTCTCAGCACATCGCCTTGGCGCATGGCCGGATGAGTTGCTCTGCAATACGAGATAAATAAAATAACACATGAACATTTCTTTCACTTTATGATTAATCTTGATTTTGTTCCAAGGCAGCGGTTCATAACCTGGGGGTCGTTTGGGGTTTTCTGGGGGTCATGAATGGGGTCATAAATAACATATCAATGTGTTGAGCCCATTTTTAGGAACCTAACAAAGGTAGCTACATACCACACACAGTATTTTGTTCGCGTATGCGCATAGTCACGACCCCCAGGTTAAGAATCGCTGTTCCAAGGCATTATAAAAATTCAATATGTACGATGTGATGGCCGTACGTACTTTTAAAAAAGAGGCAAAGTTTAAGAATGGCTGTATTGCAACAAACAATAAAACTTACGAAGTTGTGATGTACCAACGTATACATGGCACGTGTCATAGTAAGCAAGAACCCGACACATCAATATTCTAAAGATAAAATTAAAAACTAAATGAACTGTACTTACAGCGCTATGCATTACTTTATGAACCTACAAACCGCCAATGCAGTGAAATACTTTTACGAAAAAAACCAAAAACTTACTCGCAATAGTGTACGGTTTCTTTTCTTTGGCTATCTTCTCCGCCACCAGGTAGCTGGCTTTGGTCAGTCCCTTCGACGGAAAAACAGCCGAACTCATTACTGACTTGCTGTTGTTCATCTCACGTTCTTTCCGGAGAAAAAACGCCCGCGACTTGTTGACATGATCTCCATGTTTCTTCTCGAGGTGCCGTTTCAGCTTTTGGGGCCTGAGGGACTCGTTGGCCAACACGTCAAGGCATATCACACACTGTGGTCGATGAACATTGTGCTTATCGATATTCATGGTGAACCCATGGTTCAGGAACACAGGCTGATACTTTCCAGCCATGGCGAGTACCTTACGCTCACAGCTCAATCTTTTGAATGAAAAGCAATGGACATTCGCGTGTCGGAAACTAAACGTATGATCTGACTGACCGGATGCACGCGCGGTACATCGCGGTACATCGGTACAGTGCGGTAGAAGAGTCCATACTATAAAGTTTGTGTCGGCGTTCGTTTGATCTCTGTTCTGTTCAGTCGGGAGAAGTAAATCGTCGATAAAGTTTTTTTCCCGCGATTTCTGAAACGATCGTGCGACCCATTGAAAATCCTTCGCGACCCAATGACCCATTGGTTGCGGAACGTCAGTGCAGATGGTACAGTCTCCAGCATTCACGTCGGACACAGTGCTATTAAATTCCACCACAAGAAGAGAGAAGGCCTACCCTCCCGCTCCCAACCTCCTCTTTCACCCCTACCCTCTTCCCCACCTCCTCCTCCGCCCCACCTCCTCCCTCCCCCATTCTCATTGTTTGTGAGTACAAGAGGAGTACAAGAGAAGTTCAGACACTTGGCGCGTGCGTCTGGCTGAACAATAGAGAAGCAAGGGCGGGTAGAGCACCCCCTTTTTTAATGGTACGATCCACAGCAATACAACTCCCCCCATTTTTGTAATGGTACAACCCTAAATCGGGTAAATCGGGTAAATCGGGTAAAGGTTAAACGGTGCTAACTTCACGGGCATAGTGCTGGCAACGGCGTGAAGTTACCCTTGGGAGGTGGTGGACCCTTGGTAATTTCGAGAGAAAAGATCAAGGGGAGTAAAATAAGGTAAGTTTGATTTTTGGGACCTTTGTAGTTTTTAAGTTATCGTTGTGTAAAGTTTTAATCTTTTACCTCAGGTCGCGCCATGGTCTTGACTTGATGTCAGGCCGCGCCGGTTTTTAGCGACGAAAGGGGTTTAAATTAATTTTTCGGTTTTTTATTTTTGATATCATCGGACGCCTGGGGTCATGAGCTTTCCATACATATGTGGATTGTCGATGGATGGTTTAGGAATTCCGAATTCGGACCTTGTAAAAAATATTCCAATGTTAATCCCTCAGATGAAAAGTGCGTTTTTGCTTTGGGCTCTCAGGTGTTTATTTTAACTCGGATTGTTAATTGTTATTCTGTTTTCGGATTTGGTAGTCGCCAAGGTAAGGTGGTTGAACACGAGACCATCGCAATCGCATTTGGTGAAAATCGGATAATATTTGGCCAATTTACCTCAGGCCGTGAGTTGGGTAATTATATAATTCAGGCATAGTCATCTTATAATATTCCTCCGCCCTATTTTGCAACTCTGAAAACTTCATAATTAATGTTCTCAGCAACCCTTGGTCGGATTGACAGGAAATTTTCATCAAATGATCGTCTCGGCTCGTAGAATTTTTAATGCTAATTATGACGTCATAGGTCACGTGGTTGTCGGTTCCAGATTGATAAAGACGGCACGAAGAACGTGTTTCCCTGCACTCGTCTCGGTGAAGAAAGTGTTGTAAGAATCATCTCCACTCCCGATGGTCTTGTCACTGGGCATTTGCCCATCAGGCTGGATCCCATGCTCCAGACAAAAGAGCTCCCAGCAAGAATTCCCGATCTGTGTGCCTGCCTGGCCTACATGGATGGATATGCACTCGCGCTGTGGGGGTGGAAGGGGGACGGACACACACACACACACACACACACACACACACACACACACACACACACACACACACCTCGTTTTGTCATTTCTGTTCCTCACAATTCTGTCTCTCTCTTTTCTAAGCATGCACACACACACACACACACACACACACACACACACACACACACACACACATACACACAAACAAACACACATCCAACCGCCCCTCCTCCACACGCACACCCCAACCCGCTCCCCCCCACATACACACATATCCACCCTCCCCCCCCAGACACCCACACACAAACACCCCCACACCCCTCCCCCCACACGCACACACACACACATACATCCACACACACGCACATCCACACATACATACATACACACACACACACACACACACACACATTCCCCCTCCCCCCACATGCATACCCCTCCACACATACACACACACACATACACACGCACACACACATACACACACACACACACATACACACACACACACACACACACACACACACACACACATCCAACCACCCCTCCTCCACACACACAACCCAACCCCCCCACCCCCCCACATACACACATATCCACCCCCCCCCCCCCCCCCACTCACACACCCACACACATCCACACACACGCACATCCACACACACACACGAACACATCCCCACATGCATGCATACACACATTCCCAGACCTCCCCCCACACCCCCCCCCCCCACCACACACGCACACATACCCCCACCCACCACCCCTAACACACACACACACACACATACACACACCCCATCCCTAACACACACACACCCCATCCCTAACACACACACACACACACGCACACACCAACCCCCCCCCCCCTCCCACACACACACACACACATCCCTCCCCCCCCCCACACACACACACACACATCCCTCCCTCCCCACACACACACATCCCCCCACACCCACACACACATCCACACGTCAATCCATGCACTGATTGCAGAGAAAGCGATTTTTAAAAGAAAATTAACCTGAAATTGCAGAGACAGAATTATTTATTTTATCTGAGAAGCCAAACAACGTTTCTGCTGCTTTAGCTGCTTACAACTTTGTGTGAAATGCGATCGAGTTTAAAAAAAGTCAGAATTTGACCAAATCTGTTTCATTCGTTTGTTAATATGCCTCACCTATTGACAAATCTGCAATTGGAATTTCATTTGAGGTTGAAATGACCGTGGGAGATCGTGTGATAGTGATCACGTCCTGGAAGGACATCTTCTTCTTCAGTAGCTCACAACTTTGTGTCGAATGCGATCAAGTTTTTAAAAAGTCAGAATTTGACCAAATCTGTTTCATTCGTTTGTTAATATGCCTCACCTATTGACAAATCTGCAATTGGAATTTCATTTGAGGTTGAAATGACCGCGGGAGATCGCGTTATCGTGATCACGTTCTGGAAGGACAAAACGGTGTGTTTCTTCTTCTTTCAACAATAAAGACATAGCTTCGAGACCGTACATCCAATCATTTTGAAATTTTGCACACTTCTTCCGATTGATGAGGGTGTGAAAAAATTCAATTGCATTAAAAATTCAAGTCGATCCATGCAGTGGTTCAAGAGTTACAAGCTTTTAAAAATTTAACTTCCATTATTTATTGTGGCCAAACCATGTGACTTATCAAAACGTCTCAAGTAACATTGAAACATCCCCCCATGAGGAACATTTGTGTAAAGCTTCCACTTGATATCTCCACAAATTATAGAGGTGATACAATTTCTAGTTTGAGCTTTAAAACGTCATAACTCTGAAACCATGTGTCGGATGACGTCGTGCTCGCTGACTTTTGTGTCAGCAAGATATTCAACTTTGTGTGATAAAAAGATATTTTGTGATATAAAAAGAAAAAGATATCTTTCACACAAGATATTCATATTCAGCACAAAATTCCCTTTAAGAAAAACCTATTTGTTTACTTTTCCTCAAAAATGCCTCATGCAATCACATTTGCTGGAAATTGAACCAGTCTAGTGTAATAAACAAGAAGACGTCATGCGGAGCACGATACGTGCAAAATCCGCCCCCCCCCCCTCCCCAAGAAAAAAATTCCATTGATACAGCAAATTGTCCATTTCATCAAGATTAAAATTGACAATCTTGATCAAAGCTCGGGTCAATAGGAAGAAAAGTGACGATTTTTCAAATGAAATATGATGATTTTGGAGGGTTGACCTTGAGTTGACCTTTGACCTTTTGACCTCAAAAAGAGTTGGTTTCCCTATTTAGTGACTCAATGTGCAAATGCTGTTCAATTTTCAAGTCAATCGGATGAAAATTGAGGATATTAAAAAATGGGGAGCGAAGGGAGAATGGGGAGGGAGGGGGGTTAATATATATGCTGGTGGGTGAATGATGTGAATGTGGCGTTCATCATGTTTCTGAGTTAAGTGTGATGCCGCTCAGGAAGAAGAAGAAGAAGAAGTCGTACTACCAACTTCGTCCACTTCCGGAATTTTGATTTATTTGCATTCAAATGTCTGGTGATTCGGTTTTTAGAACCTTCACTAGTAAATTTTAGGAAAATGTTTCCCTTATAAATGATCCCCTGTAAATATCCCCATCAATTGGCTTTGTTAAAGATCGCACCCTAGTTAGTCCATGTACAACACGTAGCGAACCATGGACCTCTCTGTAGTTATTTCATTATTGTGTGTTTCAGTGAAGGATCTGTTCCCAATAGTTGAATCTGTGTTGCATTAATCAAATAAGGTAGGCCCCATTCCGTCCATTTTGCTCTCCCTCTCCAAATTGTGGTACCTCGCTTGCCAGCAGCGTTTGCTGCCGTTGCATTGGGCTGTTTTGCTGGTACCACGCCGCCATAAGCCATGCGGTCAAGCCGAGGAAGAAGGGGGCGGGGCCACAAGACCAAGGTGTGGCACGTCGACTCGTCATCGGAGGTGGAGCCAGCGAGCTCTTGCCGGCCAACCAGCGCCGAGGTGAGCCAACCGGTAGGCGTGTCATCAGAGCCGGCAGCTTGATTTCTACACGGACAATAAAAGCGGCTGCGAGGGACTGCTTGGACAGATGAGTGAGGGAGACGAGTGAGAAGGTACCAGATGAGTGAGAGGGAGGAGTGCGACAAGAGAGCAAAGAGAGGCGAGCTGAGTGTGAAGGATCGGGAGGCAGAAGAGTGGGTCCGCTGACCTTATGCGATCCATTCACGTTGCCAGCCCGCGTGAAACGAATACGCGCTCGCTGCCTGCCAGGGTTTTCCCACCACGGCGCGAGTCGACTCCTGGAGCCGGACCTCAATGCCTACCGTCTGCCTGGGCCTTCTCATTCCTTCCAGCCATTCCTTCCTGCCATTCCCTGTCGTGTGAGTCTGTTTTGTCCTGGGGAATAATACACGTTGTTGGACGAATGCATAAGACTGTTTAAGGCTGTCCTGTGTATCTTCTTCTTCTGTATATTACTTTCGTTGCTTCTTTAGTTTTGGTTTCGTACATAATTAATAAATGTCTGTTATTTCTTACCCTTTTGGTTTCATTCTCCCCCGATTGCTTTAGTCCCTTCTTCCCATTGAGTACCTGTGGCACGATTCGGCCGACGTTCGGAGTCGGGTTAGTCTCTTGTTAACGGCCCGAGTCGTAGCTCGCTTCGCTCGGCGCATCCAATCACGCTGCGGCCCGGGTGGGAGTATCTCCTCGCTTACGGATTGGTGGTGGTAATTAGGTAGTAAGACGGGTTGGGCTTACAACCCTACTCACCACCGACCGGAAGTGACGTCATACCCCCAGGACCGGTCGGACGGCCAGCTTAACAGGACAAGGGGATTAACACCCCCTTGCTAATGGGAGTGCCGTCCCCCGGATCCGTAACAATTGGTGTCGAGGAGTTGGGATTTGGATCCGAACCAAAATTTTAAAACATCTAAAAAATTTGGTCAAAATTTGGAGCAGCCGAAATATTTTTTTTTTTTCATTTTTTTTTTTTTTTTTGTATACAAGATCGAGGCTCGTGAAAGAGCTAACATTAATCACACAAAAAGACAAACCGACACACAAAACACAAAAAACAAGGGGAGCGGCAGACAAGATGGGGAGAGAGGGGGAAGGACACAAACACAACATTTGAGAGCAGGGACATCGGGAGGACTTGTGGGGAGGTGGGAGAGGATTAAAACATATGAACACTGCAAGGACTCTGGGGTGAATTACCGGGGGTAGAAAAGATCAAGGTTTTCGATGGGGGACGATAAGAGATGGTGGTGAACAGCTGTTTTAAAGACCTGGAGGGAGGAGTGGGATTGAACGGAGTGGGGGAGTTTGTTCCAGAGGTGGGAGAAAAGGGGAATGAAAGAGTGAAGGTGAGCAGAGAGCCTAGACTTTGGCAGTTTAACCATAAGAGGGTTGCAGGCAGATCTTGTGCGACCTGAAGGAATATTGGGGGGACAGAGCACAGAGAGAGCTGGGGGAGCAAGGCCGGAGAGGAGTCGGTAGAAGACAGAAAGACCACCAACCTGCCTGCGGTGAGTGAGTGAAAGGCCCTCGGCGTTGACTACATCGCAGGAGATTCCAATGATTCTGAAAGCTTTGGCCTCAACAGCGTGAAGCCGAGCAAGGTGTGAGGCAGGAGCACCAGCCCAGAGGGGGGAACAGTATTCCATTGAGCTGCGGATGAAAGCCTTGTATGTGGTGAGGAGCTCAGGTGTGCCAAGGAAGGACTTCGCACGACGGAGGATGCTCAGTCGGCGACTGGCTTTGGAGGCCAGCTTGGAAATGTGGTTTTCCCAAGAAAGATCATGGCAGATAGTGAGACCCAAAAGCTTGAGCGACAGAACTTCTTGGAGAGGATTGTTGAGAAAATAGATGGGAGGGTTGTCCAGTCGGTCCTTTCGGAGAGACATTGTAAGAGTGTGAGATTTGTCAGGATTGAAAGACATGTTCCACTTGTTTGACCAGTCTGTGATTTTGTCCAGGTCTGCAGAGAGTGAGGAGGCTGCAGACTGCCGATCTGAGGGATAAGGAATGGAGCGACAGAGAGTAGAGTCGTCAGCAAAGAGATAGAGAGGATTTTCAAGAGAGTCAGAGAGATCATTGATGAAGACCAGAAAAAGCACAGGGCCCAGAACACTACCTTGGGGGAACTCCAGCCTGAACAGGAAGAGGAGATGAGAGAAACCCATTCAGGGCCACACGTTGACTACGACCAGAGAGGAAGTCCGCCAGCCATGCGTGGAGATTTCCATGGATACCAAAGGAGGAGAGTTTGGAGAGCAGAGCAGGGTGCCAGACCGTATCGAAGGCACGTGAAATGTCAAGGGAGACAGCTCTAATTTCCTGTTTGGCGTTGAGGACCTCCATCCATTGTTGAGAAAGCAGAAGCAGCATGTCCAGAGTAGAGTGACCAGGTCTGAAACCAAATTGATGATCAGAGATCAAGCCATTGGAGAAGAGGAAAGATTTAATATCTGAAGCAATGATGGATTCCATGACTTTGCATGGTACACGGAATCTTTATTTCTTTAATATCCCAAATTAAAATCGTGCAGTGGGTAGTCAAGGCAACCGGGTGCCGGTAGGGGAGGTAGAAGAGGGGTTAGAGGCAACCCAGGACCCCAGGGGGGAATTGGAAGAGGGGTTGAGGAAGGCGTAACAGTGGGGGTTGCAGGTGCACAAGATGGCGGCGCCTCACACGTGGCCGTGGTAGCCGAGCCCGCTCTTCCAGCGGGCTTTGACATGCAGGGCCTCATGGCGCAGCTACAAGCGGTCATCCAAATGGAAATGGGAAACCAACTTGGGGGATTGAGGAAGGATATGGGAGAAATGAGGGACGAAGCAAGGGGTACCAGTGAACAATTGGGAAGCCAAATCGGGGAATTGAGAAATGACATGGGAAGCCAAATCGGGGAATTGAGAAACGACATGGGAAGCCAAATAGGGGGGCATAATTGGCCAAGCCAAATAAATTGATGAGGGGTTAGCGAGGGGGGCAAGCCCCAGGTATGAGATAAAGCAAGTGGAGAGGGAGAGAGACCGCGGAGTGGGCGAAGAGGTCGCGGGGGTGCACGACGAGGTAACGCGGTTTGAGAAGCGCGGGGTGAGCGAGGGTGAGCAAAGCGAAGTCACGTGGACGGGCATAGAAATCGCGACCCGGGGTATGGGGAAGCCGGCGACCGCTGAGGTAGAAGAGGAAATTTTAATAAAGCCAGGGGTCGTCGAGGAGAAAGAAATTAACAAATTAATTATAGTGGAAATTGGAATGGAAGAGACGCCGGACGTAGAAAAGCACTCGCGGCAGGGAGAGATGGAATATGTGCAGAGTCCGTGCCTGCATCCTGATGCCGTGCTTGTTAATCCTTATAAAGATTTGTAGGTGCGTGTGGGGCGAAGAAGAAGAAGAACCCCGAAGGTGAGTCGGGCTATGTATGGTGCTAAAAGGTTTTGCAGGAGAGTGTTTGCCGCGAAAAGAATTTTTGCGTGCTTGGGATCAAGGCGTAACCCGGGCGCTCGTGAAAGGTCCGTGGTGCGCGTTGTGGATGGCAATGGCGCGCGTGTGAGGAAAAGGTGTGTGAAGGTGAACGGCACGTGGGTACGAATGGCGTCGGAGCGTGAGTGTGATACCAGGTGCGAGGGAGAGTGCATGTCGGAGTGTATGTGTGATGAGAGTGACACAGAGAGTGAGATGGATGAGGAGCGGGTGCGAGAAGGCACACCCGAGTTGGTTGTGGCGCGTGTGCGGGAGGGCACATCAGAGCGCGTGAGTGGGTATGTGCAGGAGTGCACACCCATGGGGAGTGTTACGGAGGACGTAACGGAGGAGAGGTGTGGAAAGAAGTGTGCGAACAGCGAGTGGTGTGTAACAGTGCGGTGGTGGAATTGATAGAGTGCAGGGAATGTATGGGTCGCATGAGAGGCGCTGAGACACCTGGATGTGTGAGGAGGAAAAGGAACGCGTGGTGTGAGCATGTACAGGGAGCATCGACATTAAACGGGACAGTGTTCAGACCGACGTTTAGCCGACACGAGCTCTCGGTCCGAGCTCTCGGTTTGTGCCGGGCTTTGTGTATTGCGGGAACCGGCGGGGATCGGTGTCGCGTCGTTTCCATAATTTCCGGCTGCAATACCTGCCCTTTTGTGGGTAATTAGGTAGTGCACATTTGTGCCCCCCGCCCCCCCCCCACGCACACACACATCCCTCCCCCCCCCCCACATACACATCCCCCCTACACACACACACACACACACACACACCCAACGCCCAACACACACACACACCCACACACACACACACACACACACACACACACATATCCACACACAAACACCCCCACACCCCTCCCCCCACAGCCCACACGCACACACATATCCAGACAAACGCACATCCCCCTCCCCCCACCCCCCAAGACACATCCCCCCACACACATCCCCCCAAACACACTCCCACACCCCCCCCCCCCACCCACATACACACACACAAACACATGCACACATACCCCCACCCCTACCCCCAACACACACACGCACACACACACACACACACATATCCCCCCACCCCTAACACACACACAAACACACGCACACATCCCCCCACCCCCCACCCCGAACACACACACACACACACACACACACACACACACACACACACACATCCAACCCCCCCTCCTCCACATGCACACCCCAAACCCTCCCCATACACACACATATCACACCCCCACACACATCCACACACACACACACAACCCCCCACAAACATCCCTACACACACATCCCCCCACACACACATCCCCACACACACACATCCCCCCCCCCCGCCCCCCCGCACACACAGAGACATCCACACACACGCACATCCGCACATCCACACACACACACACACACACATATTCCCCCTCCCCCCACACGCACACCCCTCCACACATACACACACACACACACACCCCTCCACACACACACACATCCAACCCTCCCTCCTCCACATGCACACCCCAACCCCGGGGCCGGATGTCATTTCAGGCAGTCGAGAAGAGAGGAGAGTTGAGAGTTTGGTGCGCAGAGTGACAGTCCCGGTGCGATCCTGAGCAGTCGAGTGACAGTCCCGGTGCGATCCTGAGCAGTCGAGTTGGTGCAGGAGAGTGAGTTGCGCAGCACGAGTTGGTTCGCAGTTCACAGCCTGAGAGAGAGAGAGCCCGAGTTGAGTTGGGCAGCGCGGTCGAGATCCTGAGCGAGAGAGATCCGATTAACGAGCACCGAACACCTTTTGGGCAGTTGGTTTTGATACGAGGCAGTTGGTTTTGATCCAGAGAGTTGAGTTCGCAGACAGGAGGACTGTGGTTCGAATCGACCTCGTGTGGAGCCGCTGGCCTGCGTTGGACACGTGGCGCTTGGAGCGAGGCCTTATGGCACTTGGAGCGAGGGACCTCGTGGCGGGCCGAACGGATCAGTGTTGGACAGCGGCCAAAGCCAATGACGAGACAGATAAGACCGCACGCCGCGTACATTTTACATGACGAACGTGTTCTTGTTATTAATTCATATGCCCTCGTCTTGTCTCTGATATCTGTGTGTGTGGGATCCCAAATTAGGCATTAGGTTTATCGTTAGGCGACTTCCGCTTCCGGTCTTACCGGCGAGGTTTACGTTTTTTCGCAGCTGTCCACGCTCTCACGCTTTCGAAATTAAGTAATTGTTCCCATTTGTATTTTCGTCAAAACTGTATTTATTTTATGGTGTGTGTACTTATAGTGTGTCCCTAGGAAGATTCTCGGTGTAAATCTTTCATACCTGTATAGAAAATCGTGTTAATTCGTGTCGTGTCTTTTGAGGGTTTGTACCGTGTCCGACCTTGAGGCTTTGTTTTTCTCTCAGCGGTCCGTCGTTTGTGCTCCAATAACTTTCGTTCTCTGTTTCCCCCAGTCTTTTCACCCCATAGCCTACTTCCTTGTTTAAAATCTCAACTCAAAAAAACAACAAAAAAAACACCTTTCCTTCTCTGTTCTTATTCGTTTATTCATTGTTCTTATTCGTTCGTTCGTTCTTCGACCACGTGTTTCTCCCCCTATTTCCCCAGATAGTTTTCACTGTTAAACTTTAAAATGTTTAAACTTTCCCCTGAAGTACTGTATTCTGTCGTATATTATAACACCTTTTTCT
Source organism: Myxine glutinosa (assembly GCF_964187855.1). NCBI lineage: Eukaryota > Metazoa > Chordata > Myxini > Myxiniformes > Myxinidae > Myxine > Myxine glutinosa. The sequence continues at coordinate 129,013,260 of NC_136267.1, read as the reverse complement.
TCTTCTTCTTTAAAAGGTTGCTTTCGACTTGCTCACCAAATCTATTCGACCCCCAAAAAAATTCCATCTCTTCCAGTGCCTCTTTCATACATTCCCCAAACTCACCTGCACTCCAACCCCCCTCCAGCGTCCTTAAACGTATTTTTAACTCGAAGGTCACAAGAAACTCATTTTGCAATAAATGTTCGTTTCCCATTAATCGTACACTTTCCAAAATCCAATCTCACCCCTCCCCTCCAAATCTTCCCCATCACCCCTCCCCTCCAAATCTTCCCCATCACCCCTCCCCTCCAAAACCTCCCCATCACCCTTCCCGGCTCGTTCCAGGCTAGATGGCTCTGGGGTGAGTGCGAGTACGTCTATGTGTCCAAACGCCCCCATTTTGATAGGCATTGTTGTTGGCCTCTTTGTACATTGGAATGATTAGTTTAGTATATCGTGAATCAGTTTTGTCAGACCCAAATCCAGCTGTAAGGTACATTTAATCTTACAGTGAAGGAACTGCGCTCCAACGCGAGTCGAAAGAATTGACGCGACCAAAGACGGAATTCGTCCGAGTTGCTTTATTGAAACAAAACAGCTCAGGTATTCTCAAAAGCCCGTTTATCGGGCAGCAATATATATACACATTTATGTCGGGAAGTTTGCCCGGCAAAAGCTATACCGGGCATGCCCGGGTATTAAGGGCGAGCCTTGGAAAGGCGGGTCTGGACCTGCCCGGGCGTGTTTGGCTGCGGCCTGGCAAGGTTTGAACGAGGCTGGGCGTGCCCGGGCGCTCTGGACGAGCACTGGAAAGGCGATAGCGGGCATGCCCGGACGCTCTGGGCGAGCCCTGGAAAGGCGATAGCGGGCATGCCCGGACGCTCTGGGCGAGCCCTGGAAAGGCGATAGCGGGCATGCCCGGACGCTCTGGGCGAGCCCTGGAAAGGCGAGAGCGGGCATGCCCGGGAAAGACGAGACCGGGCGTGCCCGGGAGATTCGGGCGTGCCCGGGAACAGTGAGTCCGGGCATGCCCGGGAGAGGCGCGTCTGGCCGTGTTCTGGCCGGTGCAAGGCGATTGTGTGCATCCAGCGGTAACCGCTACAACAGCTTCTTTTCAGGCTACTTTGTGGCTTTTGGCTGCATCAGCTCTGCCGTGTGCTATCGGTATGTTCCTTTGCGAGATGAGTCCAGTATTCTGCTGCTCAGATTGGCTATACAATTGATTTCCCATTGGCTTATCCATCTTGGCATTCAGATTCCATTCGTTTCCTTACATCGCACAGATCATTGTCTTGTCTGTGAAGTTTTTCCTTTCGCGGCCAGAAGACTTTTTACGGTTCTACAGGTGGGTGGATGGCTTACACTTGCTGCTTTTTCTTTGGATGAAACAAAAAAAATTACAATTGGTTGTTTGGCTTTTCTTGTTTGTTTTTGAACAATTTACTTCTTTCTTTTTTTTTTGTAAGTACCTTTATTCGTTTGAATCCCTGGTTCAAATCCCACATACTGTTTTCATTAATCTGCTGTCTCAATGTACAGGGTCGTTTATTAGGCTTACTCTCCATGAAATGGAAAGTAACCTATTATTACTGCTAGAGTTTTCTTATTAGTCCCCTGCCAGCGTACACCGAAGGGGACTATAGGTTTGTGCACCGTCCCTCCGTCTGTCTGTCCATCAGTCCGTCAGTCTGTCAGTCCGTCATGCAAAGAACAGTTTTCCGGACTTTTTTTCTAAAGGCTTAATAGTAATTATTTCAAACTTGCCACTTGGTTTCCTTTTGATAAGTTACAGATCAAGTTCGAACTTCACGACGTTTCGATTATTTTTGACAAAGTTATGGCACTTTGAACTTTGGGAATTCTGATAATTCTGATGATCCTTAACTCGGTGTCATTTTAAGTTTTAATTTCCTTTAAAAAAGATTTTCTCTGCAATAATAGGACCGATTGAGATCAAATTTTCACCATAGGAGGGACTCGGTCTGGAGAATATTTTAATGGTAATTATGATGTCACAGGTCACGTGGTTCGGCCGCCATATTGTTTTTCGTGGAAACACGACAACCCCTTTTTCTCTGCAACGGCTGAACATATCGAGGCCAAACTTTGCAGGCAGAATCGCAAACCAATGATGAACAAAAACGTCAATGAGCATGATGTCATGCGTCACATGGTTTCAGAGTTATGACGTTTTTAAGCATGAACCTTTAAAACCGAGCTCCTCATTTTTGATCCAATCGAGGGGAAACTTCACAGATCTGTTCCGCATGTCAGTCCACTAAAATGTCATTTTGGAATTTGCAATAGGTCACGTGGTTTGGTTGATATCGTTAATTAAACGAAAATATTAAAAAAATGGATATCTCTTCAATCGCTTTATTGATCGACGTGAAACGTCATACTCTAGTAGAAGTCATGAAGAGTAACAAGTGTGCACAATTTCAAGATGATTGGATGTACGGTCTGGAAGCTAGAAGTTGTTATTGCGTGAAGAAGAAGAGGCTTCGCGATTCGGATTTAATTGTTCAACACATGCACAGACTGAAGGGATCGTTGGACACGACAAGGGTCATGTTATTTACCCAACCCTTGTGGGGTATGTAGATTACAGTAGATCTTCGCTCAGTTCTGTAAGTAAAACTTACCTCACGGATGTTCTGTGAGCTAATCATACGTGTTTGTGGTTTATATTTTACAAGCCCAGCTATGCATAAATTTATAGCCTATTCTTGATGCCTTTCTTTCCTTTTGTCTGTTGCATGCTGCTTGGTCTGGAGCATATCAGCGCCAAAGAGTGAGTGGGTCAGCAGTTTGGTCACTTAACAATGACAAACGTGGTGTGTGGGCAGAGAGTGCAGGCAGCGATGGTGGACAACTCCCTTGACGGAGGTACTCGGCGAAACAGAGTATTGACTCCAAACCAACAGAGAGACACAACAGGCTCTTCAAATCTGCGCCATCATTGCCAAAGCCCTGAATCGGATGCCTGGGAAATAATGAGCAAACTGAATTCGCAATCCCGGTAAGAGTGAGAAAGTTCATTTAAACAAACCTTTTTTTCACATTAAGTTGAAGCAAAAGTCAGTTTTATTTTTTGGTTTATTAACGCGATGTCGAAATTAAAAACACTGATGGACAGTAATATTGGGATGGGCACAACTGAGGAACTAGTTATTTTATTCAGAAATGGAACGACACTCGGCAGAGCACATGCCTCTGCGAGGCTGAACAGTTTGTTCTGTGTCTCACTGTTAGGCCGGATCTGCATCCGGATCTGAACCAAAATCTAATTGGCTTGTTTTTGTCACCTGCCCAACTCATCTACCAGGTTTTGTCAGAACTTGTCCATAACTTTTTGAGATATCGTGCTATATATTGTTTTCGGCCTTATTTCCCAATAGTGAAGAATCACTTAAACTTTCTAGGATCCGGATCTTCACCAAAGTCTAATAAATTTGTCCTTGTAAAACACCCAACCTGTCCACCAAGTTTCGTTTGAATCCGTCCATAACTTTTTGAGAAATCCTCCTCACCTACGGATGAACAGTCATGGGTGAAAACATAAGCTCCACCCACCTTCTATGTTGGAGGTAATAAAGGATGTCTGGTGTGCATCAGATGGGTGGGCCTCAAGTTGAAACTGAAAGTTCATATATAAGTTTTATTGTACACCGCACCTTTCCTATGCCATCTCCAGGCATTGCAAATCGTCATTGCCGGGCACCGAAGGGGGCTCGGCAATGACGCACGTTGAAAGGGAGTACTCAGTTTTCACCCTGGTTGTTTGTTGGACACCACACCTTTCCTATGCCATCTCCAGGCATTGCAAATCGTCATTGCTGGGCACCGAAGGGGGCTCGGCAGTGATACACGCTGAAAGGGAGTACTCAGTTTTCACTCTCGTTGTTGTACACCGCACCTTTCCTATGCCATCTCCAGGCATTGCAAATCGTCATTGCTGGGCACCGAAGGGGGCTCGGCAGTGACACACGCTGAAAGGGAGTACTCAGTTTTCACTCTCGTTTGTTGTACACCGCACCTTTCCTATGCCATCTCCAGGCATTGCAAATCGTCATTGCTGGGCCCCGAAGGGGGCTCGGCAGTGACGCACGCTGAAAGGGAGTACTCAGTTTTCACTCCGTTTGTTGTACACCGCTCCTTTCCTATGCCATCTCCAGGCATTGCAAATCGTCATTGCCGGGCACCGAAGGGGGCTCGGCAGTGACGCACGCTGAAAGAGAGTACTCAGTTTTCACTCTGGTTGTTTGTTTGTTTGTTTGTTTGTTTTCTTGTTGTACACCGCTGCTTTCATATGCCATCTCCAGGCGCTGCATAACGTCATTGCCAGGCACCGAAGGGGGCTCGGCAATGACGCACGCTGAAAGGGAGTACTCAGTTTTCACTCTGGATGTTTGTTTGTTTTCTTGCTTTCTTGTTTGTTTGTTTGTTTGTCCGGGCGATATCTCAGCCATCCTTTGAGCGAGGAAGCCGAAATTTCGGCACAATAGTGAGCAAGTCCTTTCTCAAAAACCTTATTTTTGTTTTTTTGATTAATCAATTAATTGATAAGTTATTTAATTATTAGCGATTAATTAAGTACTGATACATTTTCTTTCTCTTCTGCTCATTATCTCAGGCACCTTTTGAGTTAGGAAGCTGATATTTGGACATGCCAATGACCAGGTGATTTGGCTGCAAAGGATATTTTTGATTTATTAATTAATCAATTAATCAATTAATTATTTAATTCGATTAATGACAAATAATGTTTATTTTTTTAAGTTACAGATTCTGATGAAATAGTGGTAGTTTATGTGTTCTCTGACCAAATTGATTAATAATTTAATTTTTTTATGATTATTATTTATTTATTTTCATTATTAATCATTTATTTATTTTCTTTCTCATTTGGCCAATATCTCAGGCACCTTTTGAGCTGGGAAGCTAATATTTGGACATGAGTGACCAAGTGATGTGGCTATCAAGGATATTTTTGATTTATTGATTAATCATTTCATCTATTAATTATTTATTGATTAATCGATTAATTATTTATTGAGTAATCAATTAATTATTTAATTTTTTATAAATGACTTATTTAATTAAATTTCTAAAAGATACATCTTCGGATGAAGCACTAGTGGTTTAGTTATGCGATTAGCCAATTGATTATGAAAATATTTTGTGATAATCTTTTATTGATTTTAATTATACAATTAATCAATCAATTAGTGTACACCTCTCCCTCCCAATGCAGCCTCAATGAGCTGCACTGTGGTATTGCCGGGCGCCGGAGGCGCCCCGGAAATGCCGCGCTGCAGCATATTTAATTATTTGGCATGGGGCGGTGTACTTTGAATGTATTTGTACTTGTTTGTTTTCTTGTTTTCATTCTTGTTTGTCCGGACGATATCTCAGCCATCCTTTGAGCTAGGAAGCTGAAATTTCGGCACAGTAGTAAGCAAGTCCTTTGTCAAAAACGGTATTTTTTGTTTTTTGAATAATAATCAATTAATTGAGGAGTTATTTAATTATTAGCGATTAATTAAGTACTTATTTAATTAATCAAATTTCCTTTCTCTTCTGACCATTAATTCAGGTACCTTTTGAGTTAGGAAGCTGATATTTGGACATGCCAATGACCAGGTGATTTGGCTGCAAAGGCTAGTTTTGATTTTTAATTAATCGATTCATCAATTAATCAATTAATTATTTAATTATTCGATTAATGACCAAAAATTTTTTTTTTTTTAGGTTGCAGATTCTGATGAAATCGTGGTGGTTTATGTGTTCTCTGACCGAATAATTTAATTTTTTTATGATTATTATTTATTTATTTTCATTATTAATCATTTCTTTCTTTTCTTTCTCATTTGGCCAATATCTCAGGCACCTTTTGAGCTCGGAAGCTAATATTTGGACATGAGTGACCAGGTGATGTGGCTATCAAGGATATTTTTGATTTATTGATTAATCATTTAATCGATTAATTATTTATTGATTAATCGATTAATTATTTATTGAGTAATCAATTAATTTTTTAATTTTTTATTAATGACTTATTTAATTATATTTCTAAAAGATACATCTTCGGATGAAGCACTAGTGGTTTAGTTATGCTATTAGCCAATTGATTCTGAAAATATTTTGTGATAATTGTCCACCGCACCTTTCCTATGCCATCTCCAGGCATTGCAAATCGTCATTGCTGGGCACTGAAGGGGGCTCCTCAGTAACGCACGCTGAAAGAGAGTACTCAGTTTTCACTCTGGTTGTTGTACACCGCTCCTTTCCTATGCCATCTCCAGGCATTGCAAATCGTCATTGCCGGGCACCAAAGGGGGCTCGGCAGTGACGCACGCTGAAAGAGAGTACTCAGTTTTCACTCTGGTTTCTTGTTTTCTTGCTGTCTTGTTTTCTTGCTTTCTTGTTTGTTTGTCCGGACGATATCTCAGCCATCCTTTGAGCTAGGAAGCTGAAATTTCGGCACAGTCGTGAGCAAGTCCTTTTTCAAAAACGGTATTTTTTGTTTTTTGAATAATCAATTAATTAAGGAGTTATTTAATTATAAGCGATTAATTAAGTACTTATTTAATTAATTAAATTTCATTTCTCTTCTGACCATTAACTCAGGCACCTTTTGAGTTCGGAAGCTGATATTTGGACATGCCAATGACCAGGTGATTTGGCTGCAAAGGCTATTTTTGATTTATTAATTAATCAATTAATCGATTAATTATTTAATTATTCGATTAATGACTAAAAAAAATTTTTTTTTAAGTTACAGATTCTGATGAAATGGTGGTGGTTTATGTGTTCTCTGACGGAATTCATTAATAATTTAATTTTTTTATGATTATTATTTCTTTATTTTCATTATTAATCATTTATTTATTTTCTTTCTCATTTGGCCAATATCTCAGGCACCTTTTGACCTCGGAAGCTAATATTTGGACATGAGTGACCAAGTGATGTGGCTATCAAGGATATTTTTGATTTATTGATTCATCATTTAATCGATTAATTATTTATTGATTAATCGATTAATTATTTATTGATTAATCAATTAATTATTTAATTTTTTATTAATGATCTATTTAATTAAATTTCAAAAAGATACATCTTCGAATGAAGCACTAATGGTTTAGTTATGCTATTAGCCAATTGATTAAGAAAATAATTTGTGATAATGTTTTATTGATTTTAATTATACAATTAATCAATCAATTAGTGTATACCTCTCCCTCCCAATGCAGCCTCAATGAGCTGCACTGCGGTATTGCCGGGCGCCAGAGGCGCCCCGGCAATGCCGCGCTGTAGGATATTTAATTATTTGGCATGTGGGTGGTGTACTTTGAATGTTTGTGTACTTGTTGTACACCGCTCCTTTCCTATGCCATCTCCAGGCATTGCAAATCGTCATTGCCGGGCACCAAAGGGGGCTCGGCAGTGATGCACGCTGAAAGAGAGTACTCAGTTTTCACTCTGGTTTCTTGCTTTCTTTCTTGTTGTACACCGCACCTTTCCTATGCCATCTCCAGGCATTGCAAATCGTCATTGCTGGGCACCAAAGGGGGCTCGGCAGTGACGCACGCTGAAAGGGAGTACTCAGTTTTCACTCTGGTTTCTTGCTTTCTTGCTTTCTTGGTTGTCCGGGCGATATCTCAGCCATCCTTTGAGCTAGGAAGCTGAAATTTCGGCACAATAGTGAGCAAGTGCTTTGACAAAAACCGTATTTTTTGTTTTTTGAATAATCAATTAATTAAGGAGTTATTTAATTATTAGCGATTAATTAAGTACTTATTTAATTAATTAAATTTCATTTCTCTTCTGACCATTAACTCAGGCACCTTTTGAGTTCGGAAGCTGATATTTGGACATGCCAATGACCAGGTGATTTGGCTGCAAAGGCTATTTTTGATTTATTAATTAATCAATTAATCGATTAATTATTTAATTATTCGATTAATGACTAACAAAATTTTTTTTTTAAGTTACAGATTCTGATGAAATGGTGGTGGTTTATGTGTTCTCTGACGGAATTCATTAATAATTTAATTTTTTTATGATTATTATTTCTTTATTTTCATTATTAATCATTTATTTATTTTCTTTCTCATTTGGCCAATATCTCAGGCACCTTTTGACCTCGGAAGCTAATATTTGGACATGAGTGACCAAGTGATGTGGCTATCAAGGATATTTTTGATTTATTGATTCATCATTTAATCGATTAATTATTTATTGATTAATCGATTAATTATTTATTGATTAATCAATTAATTATTTAATTTTTTATTAATGATCTATTTAATTAAATTTCAAAAAGATACATCTTCGAATGAAGCACTAATGGTTTAGTTATGCTATTAGCCAATTGATTAAGAAAATAATTTGTGATAATGTTTTATTGATTTTAATTATACAATTAATCAATCAATTAGTGTATACCTCTCCCTCCCAATGCAGCCTCAATGAGCTGCACTGCGGTATTGCCGGGCGCCAGAGGCGCCCCGGCAATGCCGCGCTGTAGGATATTTAATTATTTGGCATGTGGGTGGTGTACTTTGAATGTTTGTGTACTTGTTGTACACCGCTCCTTTCCTATGCCATCTCCAGGCATTGCAAATCGTCATTGCCGGGCACCAAAGGGGGCTCGGCAGTGATGCACGCTGAAAGAGAGTACTCAGTTTTCACTCTGGTTTCTTGCTTTCTTTCTTGTTGTACACCGCACCTTTCCTATGCCATCTCCAGGCATTGCAAATCGTCATTGCTGGGCACCAAAGGGGGCTCGGCAGTGACGCACGCTGAAAGGGAGTACTCAGTTTTCACTCTGGTTTCTTGCTTTCTTGCTTTCTTGGTTGTCCGGGCGATATCTCAGCCATCCTTTGAGCTAGGAAGCTGAAATTTCGGCACAATAGTGAGCAAGTGCTTTGTCAAAAATCGTATTTTTTGTTTTTTGAATAATCAATTAATTAAGGAGTTATTTAATTATTAGCGATTAATTAAGTACTTATTTAATTAATTAAATTTCATTTCTCTTCTGACCATTAACTCAGGCACCTTTTGAGTTCGGAAGCTGATATTTGGACATGCCAATGACCAGGTGATTTGGCTGCAAAGGCTATTTTTGATTTATTAATTAATCAATTAATCGATTAATTATTTAATTATTCGATTAATGACTAAAAAAAATTTTTTTTTAAGTTACAGATTCTGATGAAATGGTGGTGGTTTATGTGTTCTCTGACGGAATTCATTAATAATTTAATTTTGTTATGATTATTATTTCTTTATTTTCATTATTAATCATTTATTTATTTTCTTTCTCATTTGGCCAATATCTCAGGCACCTTTTGACCTCGGAAGCTAATATTTGGACATGAGTGACCAAGTGATGTGGCTATCAAGGATATTTTTGATTTATTGATTCATCATTTAATCGATTAATTATTTATTGATTAATCGATTAATTATTTATTGATTAATCAATTAATTATTTAATTTTTTATTAATGATCTATTTAATTAAATTTTCAAAAAGATACATCTTCGAATGAAGCACTAATGGTTTAGTTATGCTATTAGCCAATTGATTAAGAAAATAATTTGTGATAATGTTTTATTGATTTTAATTATACAATTAATCAATCAATTAGTGTATACCTCTCCCTCCCAATGCAGCCTCAATGAGCTGCACTGCGGTATTGCCGGGCCCCGGAGGCGCCCCGGCAATGCCGCGCTGTAGGATATTTAATTATTTGGCATGTGGGTGGTGTACTTTGAATGTTTGTGTACTTGTTGTACACCGCTCCTTTCCTATGCCATCTCCAGGCATTGCAAATCGTCATTGCCGGGCACCAAAGGGGGCTCGGCAGTGATGCACGCTGAAAGAGAGTACTCAGTTTTCACTCTGGTTTCTTGCTTTCTTTCTTGTTGTACACCGCACCTTTCCTATGCCATCTCCAGGCATTGCAAATCGTCATTGCTGGGCACCAAAGGGGGCTCGGCAGTGACGCACGCTGAAAGGGAGTACTCAGTTTTCACTCTGGTTTCTTGCTTTCTTGCTTTCTTGGTTGTCCGGGCGATATCTCAGCCATCCTTTGAGCTAGGAAGCTGAAATTTCGGCACAATAGTGAGCAAGTGCTTTGTCAAAAACCGTATTTTTTGTTTTTTGAATAATCAATTAATTAAGGAGTTATTTAATTATTAGCGATTAATGAAGTACTTATTTAATTAATCAAATTTCCCTTCTCTTCTGACCATTAACTCAGGCACCTTTTGAGTTAGGAAGCTGATATTTGGACATGCCAATGACCACGTGAATTGGCTGCAAAGGATATTTTTGATTTATTAATTAATCAATTAATCGATTAATTATTTAATTATTTGATTAATGACAAAAAAAATTTTTTTTTTAAAGTTACAGATTCTGATGAAATAGTGGTAGTTTATGTGTTCTCTGACCAAATTGATTAATAATTTAATTTTTTTATGATTATTATTTATTTATTTTCATTATTAATCATTTATTTATTTTCTTTCTCATTTGGCCAATATCTCAGGCACCTTTTGAGCTGGGAAGCTAATATTTGGACATGAGTGACCAAGTGATGTGGCTATCAAGGATATTTTTGATTTATTGATTAATCATTTCATCTATTAATTATTTATTGATTAATCGCTTAATTATTTATTGAGTAATCAATTAATTATTTAATTTTTTATAAATGACTTATTTAATTAAATTTGTAAAAGATACATCTTCGGATGAAGCACTAGTGGTTTAGTTATGCGATTAGCCAATTGATAATGAAAATATTTTGTGATAATCTTTTATTGATTTTAATTATACAATTAATCAATCAATTAGTGTACACCTCTCCCTCCCAATGCAGCCTCAATGAGCTGCACTGTGGTATTGCCGGGCCCCGGAGGCGCCCCGGCAATGCCGCGCTGTAGGATATTTAATTATTTGGCATGGGGGCGGTGTACTTTGAATGTATGTGTACTTGTTGTACACCGCTCCTTTCCTGTGCCATCTCCAGGCATTGCAAATCGTCATTGCCGGGCACCAAAGGGGGCTAGGCAGTGACGCACGCTGAAAGAGAGTACTCAGTTTTCACTCTGGTTTCTTTCTTGTTTGTTTTCTTTCTTATTTGTTTTTCCGGGCGATATCTCAGCCATCCTTTGAGCTAGGAAGCTGAAATTTTGGCACAATAGTGAGAACGTGCTTTGTCAAAAACGGTATTTTTTTTTTTTGATAAATCAATAAATTGAGGAGTTATTTAATTATTGGCGATTAATTAAGTACTTATTTAATTAATCAAATTTCCTTTCTCTTCTGACCATTAACTCAGGCACCTATAGAGTTAGAAAGCTGATATTTGGACATGCCAATGACCAGGTGATTTGGCTGCAAAGGATATTTTTGCTTTATGAATTAATCAATGAATCGATTAATTATTTAATTATTCGATTAATAACAAAAAAAAATTTTTTTTTTAAGTTACAGATTCTGATGAAATAGTGGTAGTTTATGTGTTCTCTGACCAAATTGATTAATAATTTAATTTTTTTATGATTATTATTTATTTATTTTCATTATTAATCATTTATTTATTTTCTTTCTCATTTGGCCAATATCTCAGGCACCTTTTGAGCTGGGAAGCTAATATTTGGACATGAGTGACCAAGTGATGTGGCTATCAAGGATATTTTTGATTTATTGATTAATCGTTTCATCTATTAATTATTTATTGATTAATCGATTAATTATTTTTTGAGTAATCAATTAATTATTTAATTTTTTATAAATGACTTATTTAATTAAATTTCTAAAAGATACATCTTCGGATGAAGCACTAGTGGTTTAGTTATGCGATTAGCCAATTGATTATGAAAATATTTTGTGATAATCTTTTATTGATTTTAATTATACAATTAATCAATCAATTAGTGTACACCTCTCCCGGTGTGTACCCCGGTTTAGAATAGGTACACCGTATCCCTGCGCATCGTAAGAGGCGACTAAGGGTTGGCGTCAGGAAGGGCATCCGGCCATAAAAACATTGCCTCAAACAGGGAACCATGATTGTCATGGGGCCCGCAAGGCTAACCCCCGCTCTAGTGGGGAAAATGGCCTTAAAAACGATCATTCATTCATTCATTCTCCCTCCCAATGCAGCCTCAATGAGCTGCACTGCGGTATTGCCGGGCGCCGGAGGCCGGAGGCGCCCCGGCAATGCCGCGCTGCAGCATATTTAATTATTTGGCATGGGGCGGTGTACTTTGAATGTATGTGTACTTGTTGTACACCGCTCCTTTCCTATGCCATCTCCAGGCATTGCAAATCGTCATTGCCGGGCACCAAAGGGGGCTCGGCAGTGACGCACGCTGAAAGAGAGTACTCAGTTTTTACTCTGGTTTCTTGTTGTACACCGCTTCTTTCCTATGCCATCTCCAGGCATTGCAAATCATCATTGCCGGGCACCAAAGGGGGCTCGGCAGTGACGCACGCTGAAAGAGAGTACTCAGTTTTCACTCTGGTTGTTGTACACCGCTCCTTTCCTATGCCATCTCCAGGCATTGCAAATCGCCATTGCCGGGCACCAAAGGGGGCTCGGCAGTGACGCACGCTGAAAGAGAGTACTCAGTTTTCACTCTGGTTTCTTTCTTTCTTGTTTGTTGTACACCGCTCCTTTCCTATGCCATCTCCAGGCATTGCAAATCGTCATTGCCGGGCACCAAAGGGGGCTCGGCAGTGACGCACGCTGAAAGAGAGTACTCAGTTTTCACTCTGGTTTCTTGTTTTCTTGTTTGTTTTCTTTCTTGTTGTACACCGCTCCTTTCCTATGCCATCTCCAGGCATTGCAAATCGTCATTGCCGGGCACCAAAGGGGGCTCGGCAGTGACGCACGCTGAAAGAGAGTACTCAGTTTTCACTCTGGTTTCTTTCTTGTTTGTTTGTTTTCTTGTTGTACACCGCTCCTTTCCTATGCCACCTCCAGGCATTGCAAATCGTCATTGCCGGGCACCGAAGGGGGCTTGGCAGTGACGCACGCTGAAAGAGAGTACTCAGTTTTCACTCTGGTTTCTTGTTTGTTTGTTTTCTTGTTTCCTTGGTTGTCCGGACGATATCTCAGCCATCCTTTGAGCTAGGAAGCTGAAATTTCGGCACAATAGTGAGCAAGTCCTTTGTCAAAAACGGTATTTTTTGTTTTTTGATTAATCAATTAATTGAGGAGTTATTTAATTATTAGCGTTTAATTAAGTACTTATTTAATTAATTAAATTTCATTTCTCTTCTGACCATTATTAACTCAGGCACCTTTTGAGTTAGGAAGCTGATATTTGGACATGCCAATGACCAGGTGATTTGGCTGCAAAGGATATTTTTGATTTATTAATTAATCAATTAATCGATTAATTATTTAATTATTCGATTAATGACAAAAAAATTTTTTTTTTTAAAGTTACAGATTCTGATGAAATAGTGGTAGTTTATGTGTTCTCTGACCAAATTGATTAATAATTTAATTTTTTTATGATTATTATTTATTTATTTTCATTATTAATCATTTATTTGTTTTCTTTCTTGGTTGTCCGGACGATATCTCAGCCATCCTTTGAGCTAGGAAGCTGAAATTTCGGCACAGTAGTGAGCAAGTCCTTTGTCAAATACGGTATTTTTTGTTTTTTGAATAATCAATTAATTGAGGAGTTATTTAATTATTAGCGTTTAATTAAGTACTTATTTAATTAATTAAATTTCATTTATCTTCTGACCATTATTAACTCAGGCACCTTTTGAGTTAGGAAGCTGATATTTGGACATGCCAATGACCAGGTGATTTGGCTGCAAAGGATATTTTTGATTTATTAATTAATCAATTAATCGATTAATTATTTAATTATTCGATTAATGACAAAAAAAATTTTTTTTTTTAAGTTACAGATTCTGATGAAATAGTGGTAGTTTATGTGTTCTCTGACCAAATTGATTAATAATTTAATTTTTTTATGATTATTGTACACCGCACCTTTCCTATGCCATCTCCAGGCATTGCAAATCGTCATTGCTGGGCACCGAAGGGGGCTCGGCAGTGACGCACGCTGAAAGAGAGTACTCAGTTTTCACTCTGGTTGTTTTCTTGTTTTCTTTCTTTCTTGGTTGTCCGGACGATATCTCAGCCATCCTTTGAGCTAGGAAGCTGAAATTTCGGCACAGTAGTGAGCAAGTCCTTTGTCAAATACGGTATTTTTTGTTTTTTGAATAATCAATTAATTGAGGAGTTATTTAATTATTAGCGTTTAATTAAGTACTTATTTAATTAATTAAATTTCATTTATCTTCTGACCATTATTAACTCAGGCACCTTTTGAGTTAGGAAGCTGATATTTGGACATGCCAATGACCAGGTGATTTGGCTGCAAAGGATATTTTTGATTTATTAATTAATCAATTAATCGATTAATTATTTAATTATTCGATTAATGACAAAAAAATTTTTTTTTTTAAGTTACAGATTCTGATGAAATAGTGGTAGTTTATGTGTTCTCTGACCAAATTGATTAATAATTTAATTTTTTTATGATTATTATTTATTTATTTTCATTATTAATCATTTATTTATTTTCTTTCTCATTTGGCCAATATCTCAGGCACCTTTTGAGCTGGGAAGCTAATATTTGGACATGAGTGACCAAGTGATGTGGCTATCAAGGATATTTTTGATTTATTGATTAATCATTTCATCTATTAAGTATTTATTGATTAATCGATTAATTATTTATTGAGTAATCAATTAATTATTTAATTTTTTATAAATGACTTATTTAATTAAATTTCTAAAAGATACATCTTCGGATGAAGCACTACTGGTTTAGTTATGCGATTAGCCAATTGATTATGAAAATATTTTGTGATAATCTTTTATTGATTTTAATTATACAATTAATCAATCAATTAGTGTACACCTCTCCCTCCCAATGCAGCCTCAATGAGCTGCACTGCGGTATTGCCGGGCGCCGGAGGCGCCCCGGCAATGCCGCGCTGCAGCATATTTAATTATTTGGCATGGGGCGGTGTACTTTGAATGTATGTGTACTTGTTTGTTTTCTTGTTTGTTTTCTTTCCTGTTTTCTTTCTTGGTTGTCCGGACGATATCTCAGCCATCCTTTGAGCTAGGAAGCTGAAATTTCGGCACAAGAGTGAGCAAGTCCTTTGTCAAAAACGGTATTTTTTTTTTTGATTAATCAATAAATTAAGGAGTTATTTAATTATTAGCGATTAATTAAGTACTTATTTAATTAATCAAATTTCCTTTCTCTTCTGACCATTAACTCAGGCACCTTTTGAGTTAGGAAGCTGATATTTGGACATGCCAATGACCAGGTGATTTGGCTGCAAAGGATATTTTTGATTTATGAATTAATCAATGAATCGATTAATTATTTAATTATTCGATTAATGACAAAAAAATTTTTTTTTTTAAAGTTACAGATTCTGATGAAATAGTGGTAGTTTATGTGTTCTCTGACCAAATTGATTAATAATTTAATTTTTTTATGATTATTATTTATTTATTTTCATTATTAATCATTTATTTATTTTCTTTCTCATTTGGCCAATATCTCAGGCACCTTTTGAGCTGGGAAGCTAATATTTGGACATGAGTGACCAAGTGATGTGGCTATCAAGGATATTTTTGATTTATTGATTAATCGTTTCATCTATTAATTATTTATTGATTAATCGATTAATTATTTTTTGAGTAATCAATTAATTATTTAATTTTTTATAAATGACTTATTTAATTAAATTTCTAAAAGATACATCTTCGGATGAAGCACTAGTGGTTTAGTTATGCGATTAGCCAATTGATTATGAAAATATTTTGTGATAATCTTTTATTGATTTTAATTATACAATTAATCAATCAATTAGTGTACACCTCTCCCGGTGTGTACCCCGGTTTAGAATAGGTACACCGTATCCCTGCGCATCGTAAGAGGCGACTAAGGGCTGGCGTCAGGAAGGGCATCCGGCCATAAAAACATTGCCTCAAACAGGGAACCATGATTGTCATGGGGCCCGCAAGGCTAACCCCCGCTCTAGTGGGGAAAATGGCCTTAAAAACGATCATTCATTCATTCATTCTCCCTTCCAATGCAGCCTCAATGAGCTGCACTGCGGTATTGCCGGGCGCCGGAGGCCGGAGGCGCCCCGGCAATGCCGCGCTGCAGCATATTTAATTATTTGGCATGGGGCGGTGTACTTTGAATGTATGTGTACTTGTTGTACACCGCTCCTTTCCTATGCCATCTCCAGGCATTGCAAATCGTCATTGCCGGGCACCAAAGGGGGCTCGGCAGTGACGCACGCTGAAAGAGAGTACTCAGTTTTCACTCTGGTTTCTTGTTGTACACCGCTCCTTTCCTATGCCATCTCCAGGCATTGCAAATCGTCATTGCTGGGCACCAAAGGGGGCTCGGCAGTGACGCACGCTGAAAGAGAGTACTCAGTTTTCACTCTGGTTGTTGTACACCGCTCCTTTCCTATGCCATCTCCAGGCATTGCAAATCGCCATTGCCGGGCACCAAAGGGGGCTCGGCAGTGACGCACGCTGAAAGAGAGTACTCAGTTTTCACTCTGGTTTCTTTCTTTCTTGTTTGTTGTACACCGCTCCTTTCCTATGCCATCTCCAGGCATTGCAAATCGTCATTGCCGGGCACCAAAGGGGGCTCGGCAGTGACGCACGCTGAAAGAGAGTACTCAGTTTTCACTCTGGTTTCTTGTTTTCTTGTTTGTTTTCTTTCTTGTTGTACACCGCTCCTTTCCTATGCCATCTCCAGGCATTGCAAATCGTCATTGCCGGGCACCAAAGGGGGCTCGGCAGTGACGCACGCTGAAAGAGAGTACTCAGTTTTCACTCTGGTTTCTTTCTTGTTTGTTTGTTTTCTTGTTTGTTTTCTTGTTTGTTTTCTTTCTTGTTTTCTTTCTTGGTTGTCCGGACGATATCTCAGCCATCCTTTGAGCTAGGAAGCTGAAATTTCGGCACAAGAGTGAGCAAGTCCTTTGTCAAAAACGGTATTATTTTTTTTGATTAATCAATAAATTAAGGAGTTATTTAATTATTAGCGATTAATTAAGTACTTATTTAATTAATCAAATTTCCTTTCTCTTCTGACCATTAACTCAGTCACCTTTTGAGTTAGGAAGCTGATATTTGGACATGCTAATGACCAGGTGATTTGGCTGCAAAGGATATTTTTGATTTATTAATTAATCAATTAATCGATTAATTATTTAATTATTCGATTAATGACAAAAAAAATTTTTTTTTTTAAGTTACAGATTCTGATGAAATAGTGGTAGTTTATGTGTTCTCTGACCAAATTGATTAATAATTTCATTTTTTATGATTATTATTTATTTATTTTCATTATTAATCATTTATTTATTTTCTTTCTCATTTGGCCAATATCTCAGGCACCTTTTGAGCTGGGAAGCTAATATTTGGACATGAGTGACCAAGTGATGTGGCTATCAAGGATATTTTTGATTTATTGATTAATCATTTCATCTATTAATTATTTATTGATTAATCGCTTAATTATTTATTGAGTAATCAATTAATTATTTAATTTTTTATAAATGACTTATTTAATTAAATTTGTAAAAGATACATCTTCGGATGAAGCACTAGTGGTTTAGTTATGCGATTAGCCAATTGATAATGAAAATATTTTGTGATAATCTTTTATTGATTTTAATTATACAATTAATCAATCAATTAGTGTACACCTCTCCCTCCCAATGCAGCCTCAATGAGCTGCACTGCGGTATTGCCGGGTGCCGGAGGCGCCCCGGCAATGCCGCGCTGCAGCATATTTAATTATTTGGCATGGGGCGGTGTACTTTGAATGTTTCTGTACTTGTTTGTTTTCTTTCTTGTTTTCTTGTTTCCTTCGTTGTCCGGACGATATCTCAGCCATCCTTTGAGCGAGGAAGCTGAAATTTCGGCACAATAGTGAGCAAGTCCTTTGTCAAAAACGGTATTTTTTTTTGGATTAATCAATAAATTAAGGAGTTATTTAATTATTAGCGATTAATTAAGTACTTATTTAATTAATCAAATTTCGTTTCTCTTCTGACCATTAACTCAGGCACCTTTTGAGTTAGGAAGCTGATATTTGGACATGCCAATGACCAGGTGATTTGGCTGCAAAGGATATTTTTGATTTATTAATTAATCAATTAATCGATTAATTATTTAATTATTCGATTGATGACAAAAAATTTTTTTTTTTAAAGTTACAGATTCTGATGAAATCGTGGTAGTTTATGTGTTCTCTGACCAAATTGATTAATAATTTAATTTTTTTATGATTATTATTTATTTATTTTCATTATTAATCATTTATTTATTTTCTTTCTCATTTGGCCAATATCTCAGGCACCTTTTGAGCTGGGAAGCTAATATTTGGACATGAGTGACCAAGTGATGTGGCTATCAAGGATATTTTTGATTTATTGATTAATCATTTCATCTATTAATTATTTATTGATTAATCGATTAATTATTTATTGAGTAATCAATTAATTATTTAATTTTTTATAAATGACTTATTTAATTAAATTTCTAAAAGATACATGGATGAAGCACTAGTGGTTTAGTTATGCGATTAGCCAATTGATTATGAAAATATTTTGTGATAATCTTTTATTGATTTTAATTATACAATTAATCAATCAATTAGTGTACACCTCTCCCTCCCAATGCAGCCTCAATGAGCTGCACTGCGGTATTGCCGGGCGCCGGAGGCGCCCCGGCAATGCCGCGCTGCAGCATATTTAATTATTTGGCATGGGGCGGTGTACTTTGAATGTATGTGTACTTGTTTCTTTATTTTTTTTCTTTCATAACAGCTTTGCCAACTTTGTTAGAGGCTCTGAGCACGTGAGACATGAAGAGATCTACGCACATCGGCGAGAGTTTCACTCCGAAACGGCGAGACTCCCAAAGTATTTTAATTTTATTGTCTGTGTCTTTTGTTTTGTTTGTTTTTCTCTGTTTTGTTTTAATTATTGGGTGTAACAAGAAGAACCACCTTATAGGCCATTTTCCCCTTTTTCCCTGCAGAGCAGGGGTTGGCCTTTTTCAGGCACCATGGTCCCCTTTTTACATGTTTACTTAATGTTTTACGGCCGGATGCTGAGGATGTTTTGTTGAGTCCTGATCTGTTGGGTGTTGTAATAGAAGGATGGAGGTTTTACAATTCGGTATTTTCGGATGTTCGTGTTGCGGCGGGTTGTTCGGCAACTGTGAGCGCCACCAATTGGTCTACCAAATTACCCCAAGGACTTCCATCTGACGGCGTCTGTGATGGGCGTAGATGAGGTTATGATAGAGGTGAAAGGTGGGCAGTTCTTGTGTGGTTTGAGGAAAAGTTGTGGTGAGTGGGTCGGGAAGCATTGAATGCCGTGTCTAACTTTTTTCTTGTCATGGACTAACGTGTGCATACAATGCTTATTGTCAATAAAATTTTGAATTAATTATTGGTAAAGGTTGTGTTTATATTGGTCATGTAAAACCTCATTTCACTGACGACTCGACTCATTCCGAGCATTAAATCCTCATCTGCTTTCAAATCCTGTTCAACAACTTACATTTCACACCAGCCCAGTGTTAGATCTCAAACAATTGTATGCTGCTGTCGTTAAATTCCTTGTTACATAGTTTTGGAATCACTGTATTTAGTAAGACTAGTTCTGATTAGTTATACTTCAATCAACATTCAAAATATTGGGCTGTAACATATATTGGCTTGTTGTACTTCATTGTTAAGCTTTGTCCAAATCATTAAAGCGCCATCCTAAATTTTTTTTCATGGCCAGACACTGGAAAAGATTGAGTCTCTTGAAGTCTCTCCAGACCTTTGCATCAGATATTGCCTATTCTGGGCCTACCACAAAGAAAAGCTGGCCTCCAAAGCCAATGGCAAACTGAGCGAGCATTTTTCGTCATTTCAAGCGTTTTCTTGGAAAAACAAAGCTACTCTGTCCTCGAGGCCAGTTTACTGTCAATGGTAAACACCAATGAAAATGAGCGATGTAAACCCAAATCACGCTGTCGGAGACGTTCTTCAAAAGTAGCTATAGGACTGTTGTTAGCGACATGTAATGTATATTTAGTCCCTTGAGACCCTTTAAGACCCCCTAATGACCTGTAAGACCCCTAACACTGACTCTGAAGACCCAAAGGACACTGAAGACCCAGAGAACCCGAAATATCACGATGACCCAAATATCCCAAAGGCCAAAACTACACACATCCTGGTGAGGGTCTGCAATCTGATTGCTCTTTCTTTTTACCTCAGCCACCATAGGTGGATGGAGGTTATGTTTTCACCCCTGTCTGTCTGTTTATCCGTTTGTGAACAAAATATCTCAAAAACTTGTGGGTGGATTCAGACGAAATTTGGCAGAGATGTATTGTATGACAAGAACAAAATGATTCGATTTTGGTGAAGATCCGGATTCGGATCCCGGCTACTATAATTTTTTAAGTGATTCTTCACCATTGGGAGATAGGGCCAAAAACTATACATAGCGGGATATCTCAAAAAGATGTGGATGGATTTGGACGAAACTTGTTGGACAGGTTGTGTGTGTGACAAGAAAAAATCGATTCAATTTTGGTGAAGATCCGGATGTGGATCAAGCTAGTAGAATTTTTAAAGTGACCATTGAGTGATAATGCCAACCAGGTGGAGGTATGCTCACTAATGAGTGCCGTTCTAGTTACCTCCGCCACCAGAGCTGGATGGAGGTTATGTTTTCACCCCTCTCTGTCTGTCCGTTTGTGAACGTAATACACGACATGACCAAAAGTATGTGGACACCCGAACATCGAACATCTCATTTCAAAATCATGGGTATTAATATGGAGTTGTTCCCCCCCCACCCCCCACCCTCGTGGCCAACCACCAGTCCTTCCCTTCCTTCCGATCACGGGGCACTTCTCTGTTCCTCCTATGGACCAATCAACAGTCCTGGGCATGGTTCCCAGCCTGCCACGAGGCTGTTTGCTCGGCCAGCTGGTGGTGTGGCTGGCTGCGGCCCCATCGGCGGTGCCCCGGCCTGGCTTCCTGCCCGTTTTCTTCCAAGGTCATTGTAAGGGAAGGGAACTAATTAATGTGTGCACTAAGGACCTATCTCAGTGTTTATATGTGTGCGTTGCCATAAGGGGCGCAGGTTTGACGACAGAGGGGACGACGAACAAAGGAATCTTATCCATAATCCCTGCACTATTTAGCACGCCCTGCTCCCTCGTAGCGGAGATATCAATACAGCTTATACCGACAAACCGGACTCAACATAGAACTTATTACAGGTAGATTCCCTATCACGACGGATACCTACCTATACAGATCTATCTGGCTCAAGATATTACTCTACCCAAATTCATAACAGTATGTATGTGTGTGTCTGCATTTTAAAAATTCATTTTCTCAGCAAGTGTTGGTCCGAATGACACAAAATGCTGCACCATAGGAGCGCCTTGTGAAGACGTTTTAGTGATAATTATGACATCAGAGATCACATGGTACAGACGCCATCTTGGAAAAACGTTGCACCTCTATCTCCGAAACCGCTCAATGGAAAAAATTGAACCATGGCTCACTATCAAGTACTCCCCATGGGAAATAACATATTGCTGTGGTTTTGAGATTTGTACAGTAAACTCAATAAAGGTTAAAGGTTTTCCCCCCCATAGTTAGTCACACGAGCAACATGTAGCCTCATTTGTAGTATAGTTATGTCTTAGTATATGTGAGAGTAGGCCCCGTCCAATGTTAATCCTGCGTTGTTGTAAAGACAGGAGGATAGGCCCTACTTCTACAAACCATTCCACCTCCACAGGCTCGATCCAGTTTGTTAAGCATTGGTTGCTCACGAGTCGAGTTAACACGAGGTAGGCCTCGGCAGGTGGAGGAGGGTTGAGCTCGGCGCGGCAGCAGTGGGGACGGTAAGCATGAGTCACCAATCAGGGCTCACAGCGTGTGGCTGCAGCACTGCGTCACAGGGCATGGTTGGAACATCGATCGGGCTAAGGGTGTGCCAATAAAACCGATCGCGCAAAGCCCCCACCTCAGTTATGAGAAGGGAGAGGCAGGCGCTCGTCAAGTTGAGTCGAGGAGTTCGGAGAAAGGAGACGCGCTTGAAGAGAATCATTCGCGCTGTATGAACTTGGTGACGAGAAATACGTGGGCGCAGCCAGGGCGGTTATAACTTGCGCGGTTCAGCAAAAGCGAGTGAACGCGGCTGAATAACCGCCAGCCTCGCAAAGTCCGCCCTCTACCGTTCGCCCCGAGATTATTACCCGTTTGTTCGAGCGACACGATACGAATTCCTGCCTTCGCCTACCTCCATCTTCGCGGGACGTGCCGGGGACCGTGGAGAGTGAGACGGGGCCGATCCTGGACGACCACCGCGGCGCTGGTGAACATCATCCTGCCCATCTGCAATCCCCGTGTGAGTGTGAGTGAGACAGGCCCGTTTGTCCCTGGAGTATTAAGCATAAGACTGTCTAAGTTGCCCTGTGTCTCTTCGTCCTGATCTGTAAACACGTGCATAATAATTAAACCTATTTGGTCTTCCTTTTCTTCTTATTCGATCGTCTTTGTGATTTCTCCATTGACTAAGCGTGGCACGGGTAAAACCGCTTGAATCGGGTTCCACTATCTGTAACGGCGCGGATCACGTGTACGCAAACCGCTTGGTGTATCACCATCACACGTGGTTCGTGCGAGGCTTATTTCCTCGCTTCCAGGGCAGCGCTAATACTTAGGTACGAGCGAATTTGGTCCCGAAACCCTATTTGACGCTGTCCGGTAGGGACGTAATAGGTCTCGAGTCACGCCAGGTCAGTAAAGACAAGGGGATTAATCCCCCCTTGATAAGGGGAGAAGGCCGGCGACAGATCCACAACATTTGGTGTCAGGAGTTTAGGATAGGACCCGAAGTCCGCTTAACGCACTCCAAATTATGAGCAACCAAAATTTAGTATAAGACCAAAATTTTAATTCGTGCCATGGCTAGCCAAAGCGATCGAATGCCGGTGGGGGTAGAAGAGGAGGTATCTGATGAGTTAGAATCGATAACATAGGACCCCCGGGAAGAATGGGAAGAAGAGGAGAACATTGATGAGGGGCCGGCAGTAGGGGAAGAAAATGGTGGCGCCTCGCACGTGGCGGCGAGAGCCGAGCCCGCTGTGGCAGCCGGGGCCGCTGTGCAAATCGGGTTTGACCTTTGACTATTCCTGACCCAACTGGATGCAAAAATGGACAAATCAAGAGCAGAAATAAAGGATGGGTTAATTGGGTTGCAAAACAAAGTGGGCGGCCAATTGAAAGAATTGGGGGACAAAACCACCCGGGAAATGAAAGACGGGTTACATGAATTGGAAAACAAAATGGGTGGCCAATTGAAAGAAATGGGGGACAAATCCACCCGGACATAAAAAATATGGGTGATCAATTGGAAGAGGTGAAAAAGGGGCTGGAAAGCAAAATGGACACCCAAAAGAACGAATTGGAAAAAATGAGGGTGGCGTCTAAGAGGGAAATAGAAGAGATGGGGGAGGACATAAGGCGCGGGTTG
Organism: Myxine glutinosa; assembly: GCF_964187855.1. Taxonomy (NCBI): domain Eukaryota; kingdom Metazoa; phylum Chordata; class Myxini; order Myxiniformes; family Myxinidae; genus Myxine; species Myxine glutinosa. Next base: position 128,989,608 of record NC_136267.1, on the reverse strand, counting down.
AGCGAAGAGGTCGCATTGGTATGCGACGAGGTAAAGCAGTGCGAGGAGCGCGTGGAGAAGGAGTTGAGGAAGAGTACGGCTAGGTTAAATGGGGGTATAGAGGAATTGACGTGGGAAGTAGAGAAGCTGACAGTTGGACAGCAGGAGTTAAGGGAGCAAGTGGGTAAGAACACGGACGTGATAGGGGGGCTGAAAGCAGCACAAAAGGAAATAAGACGGGAGGTAATAGCGACGAAGAAGGAGTGTCAAGTGGTACACGAAGGGCTGACGAAGACGATCGATGACGTGGTAGAGACGTTGGGGACAAGGGATCGAGAAGTCAGGACCCATATAGAGACGACCAGGGTGGTCTTAGAAGAAGAAATTGCGGGGGCGCACTGAGAAATAGAAGGGGTGAAACAAAAGTTAGAGGAGGTAGAAGAAGGGGTGAGTGAAATTAAGAAGAGACGGAAGGAGACTAAGAAAGAAATAAAGGAGGAGGTGATGGAATATGTGCAAGGTCTGTGTTCAAATCGTGATGACGTGCTTGCTAACCAAATAAAGAGTTTGCAGGTGGCGGAGCAGAAGCGAGGAAGAAGAAGCGCCGAGGTGAGTGGCGATATGGGCGGAAATGTGTTTGATGCGAGGGGAGGTTCGATGAGCTTGGGGTTTGGAATAGACCCAGGCGTTCGTGAAAGGCCGAATGTAAGGTGAGCGACCGCCACAGAGTGCGTGGAGAGAGAGTGTGCGCTTGGGTGTCCGACCATGGGGTGTGCGAGAGGTGTTTGTGAGCCGGGGTGTGCGGGTATGGAATGGGTAGCGGGTCGCGACGAGGTGGCTCAGGCATCAACACCGACCGGGGTAGTCTTTAGAGGGACGGGGGATGCACGCAAGCCCCCAGGAGGTAGTGTAATATGGGGGCCCGAACGGTTCGTCCCCGCGTTAACCCCGCCGGGAGCGGCACACGGGATCCGGCTGTCGGGCGGCCATAAGGTTCCGCTCGCGCCGTCTGACGGCAAGAGCGATTTGAGGGCATACCTGGCGCAATTCGACCATGTGTGTAGGGGTTACGGTTGGAACCTGGACGAAGGTGCGGTACACCTTGTGGCAGCACTGCGCGGTGCGGCGGCGGAGGTCCTGACTGCTTTACCACCGGGTGCTATCACCCTGTCGGATCTCCGCTCGGCCCAAATTAATGGTTTTGGTGTTGAACAGCAGAGCGAGCCTGTTAAAGCTCAGCTCGCGGTGCGGACCGCGGACCTTCTGGAAACCCCAGAAGACCAATTAACCTGAACACTGAAGAACCCAAATCACATTTGTTGCACTTTCAAAATCAACCCTTCCATTTTGCAACATATGCAATCCAAATATGGCAATTTACGTCTTCTCGACCAATCAAATTTGCCACTCGCAGACCCGCCCATGTCCTCGTTTCTCAAGACTGCTTGGGGTAAGGTGTTCTACGACCTCTATACTCTCCAGTTTAAGTCTTATGTGATGCCTATTGTCCTGATGCGGAAGGTACGATGATTGCAGTCATGTGATGTGCCAGGCTTCAGAAAAACCTCAACAACAGGTGGGTTTAAGTACATTTAATGCAGCAACCCCTGCAGTTACATCGACTTGAAGCTAATTATATAGCCCAGCTTAGCAAAGGCAGTTAGTTTGAGTTCATAAACATCGAAACACTTTACGACAGAGCTGGGGGGCGGGCGCCATGGCGGCATCCAGTTTGCATTCACTTGTAAGTGCACAGCAGTATATCTCACATAAAACGTGCATTTGCACTTAAAAGCCTGAACACAGAGTGAAGTTTAGTTGATATAGTGAATCAAACGATGAAACTTTGGACAGAAATAATTTCCTTCCAAGATTCTGGGAGTTTGGCTTTATCTAGCAGAAAGTCCAAAGAAGAGAGCAGGAAGCTTTCGATGACTTAATTAACTTGTTTATGGAGGCTGATTTTAACAAAAGCATTTTGTAATCAAACAATCCCAAGTGCAATCCAGTTCAACAAGGTCCAGTTAATATAATCGTACTATGTCGTCTGTACAGCTCTGTGCGGTGCCCCCCATTTCCCGATCCCTCCACGGTTGAAACAATCACAATGCGTCAGGTAATAATAATGACAGTTAGTAATGTCCCAACATACATGGAAGCTGCCATGGCTTGAGCAAGCTATGCTGCACAGTCCATCATCCTTTGCAAATAAAGAGACAATCTACTGAGATTAAAGTTCCTTAAAAATGCCAAGTAGAAAATAAATGATTTGGTTAAACCATGTGGCGGCGTTTAAAAACTCAACTGAATTTATTTTTACTTTACACGTTCTTCCTTTTTAAAAGAATCCTCATGAAGTTGATGTACCCACCCCACCTTGTTCAACTTCCCATATGCTCAATCGAGATAGGAAAGCGATGGAGTTTAAGGAAGTGAGAGGAAGGGGGAATGCGAGTTGGGGAGAATTTAGAGCTGTTGAAAGAGGGCACAGTAACGGGAGGGGGGGGGGGGGGGTGAACATTAAAATGCTGGTTTTCAAGAAAATCAGTCCAAAACAACTTCCTGGCCCACGTGGTCCTGCCACGAGAGCAGCGTTTAGACTCAGTTTCCAGCAAACATTGAGAAGTTGGGCATCTGTGAGAAGCACTGTGGTGGTCCTGTGTATATCGGCTGTTGTGACGAGTTTGTCCCTGGAACATATGCATTGCCAGGCAAAGAGGGACAGGCTGTAAAGGAGGCTCAGGTGTATTACCGAATGTCAGTGCTCACAGACAACATGCTCACCTCAAAGCTGTCTAACCTGGCTTTGAATCTCACAGGCAGATTGATTCATCAATGTGAGTGTCGTCCATAGGATGGATGGACGTTAAACTGGAAGTCACATCTGCTGGCTTTGGTTTGTGGATGTTAAAGATCCCACGGTGTCCTTCGCAAAGAGTCAGAGAGCTATCACCGACACCTTTCCAAATTCCTACCCTAACCGAAGTCGAATGTCAGTCCTGGCCAGGTGGTTCGTTTAAGACTTGGGCCAAGCTTCCCCTGGCCAATCCCACAAGAACGTGGGAATAATTGCGGCCGTTAAATAAGGAGTGCTCACAGACAAATGACAATCAAAATGGTCAGACTCATTCTGTTTAACTGCACATAAGGCCCACCAAAGGTCAGCACGTTCAACTGAATTATAAACTCACGGAATAACCTCTACTATTACCATGCTACAATACGACAATATGAAGGCTGTTGTTTGGTAATCAGCCAGGGAATGGGACAGAAGATCAAAATAAGCAAAAGTGCCACTACTTCACGTACCTGTGGGTGCATGGGAAGGTCTTTATGAGCAGGAGAGACAAAAAGAAGGTGGGAGAGAAAATAGATCACAAGAAGTCCTTCAATATATTGCAATTGAACATACAACAACAACATGCATTTTAAGGCCATTTTCCCTGCTAGAGCGGGGGTTAGCCTTGCGGTCCCCATGACAATCTTCTCCATTTTGCCCTATTTTCTGCATCTCTTCTTGTTATAACTCCCTTGCCCGCATTTCTTCTTCCACCATCTTTAGCCAAGTCTTTCTCGGTCTTCCCCATCCTCTACTTCCTTCTACATTCATTTCCATCAGTCTTCTCAACCAGTCACTTTCATCCTTCCTCAACACATGACCAAACCATCTCAACCTGTTCCTCTTCACAGCATCAATCACAGGCTCTATTCCCATAAACTTTCGCAATTCATCATTTGTCTTCCTCTCTCAACGATACTCCGCATATCCACCGAACCATTCGCATTTCCATCCTTTCCAGCCTTCGTTGCTGCTCTACGTTCATTACCCATGTCTCGCTCCCATAAACCATAACACTTCTCACACATGCAGCATACACCTTTCCCTTCAGCTTCAACAACACTCCCCTCCTCATCAGCACGCCACTCAGTTCCCGAAACTTCTTCCATGCACATCTCACTCTAGCAACCGTTGCCGAGTCTGATCCACCTTCTCCATTCAGCATGTCTCCGATATAGCAAAATGTTTTCACACCTTCCAGCTTCACGCCGTCTCCAAGATCCAACTCAATATTTCCTCCATCTGCAGCTCCTCCTCGGCGTCGTCGAGTCTGGCATTTCACTCAGGCCGACAGGCATGGTCTTCAAGCAGCCATCAATCATCGGGACTGGTCTCCCATCTCTGCTGCCTCTGACATCAACTCATCCTGGGAATTCTTCCAAAGCAAACTGCTCTCTCTCATGCACAGATTTATCCCAGCTCGTCTTCAGTTGTCATACCCTTCCTCCCGTCCATGGTACATTGAAACTTGTGGTGGGGCAGTTGCCCTGAAACAACTTTCCTTTGCCTCTTGGAAGGCTAATCCAACTGAAGGTAATCTCAGTTTCTTTCACAAAGCTTTGAATAAGTGTGTGTCTACCCTCAGGAGTGCCAGGAAGCACTATCTCTCCACACTCAAGATTGAACTCTCAAACCTGTCTCCTTCCTCCAAATCCTGGTGGCGTCTGGTCAAATCCGTTTCTGGTGTTTGTTCCCCCTCCATCTCCTCCCTTACCTCAAATGGCTACAAAGGTGACACCGCACGTGACAAAGCCGAATGCCTCAACTCTGTGTTTGCCTCAAAATCTTGTGTCCCAAACCCATCTCTCTCTGTTCCCACCTTTCCCAGTCGAACCCAACTGCTCCTGGACTCTGTGTCCTTCTCTCCTGACAAGGTGGAGAAGTTTTTTTTTATCAAACCTCGACTCTGATTCTGCAACTGGACCAGATGGCATCAGCCCACGGGTCCTAAAATCCTGCTCTGCTGCTCGATCTCACCCTCTCTCTGTTCTTTTCACCCTCTCTTTTGCTCAAGGTCATCTGCCAGCATCTTGGAAATCAGCAAACATTACCGCTTTACACAAAAAAGGTGCAAAAACAGATCCTTGCAACTTCAGACCAATCAGCCTGCTTCCAATTATCAGCAAAGTCATGGAATCCATCATTTCTTCGGATATCAGATATTCGGATGTTGAATATTGCTGAGATATTGGATATTGCTTCGGATGTCGATGACAGGCCCCTGACGTTAATTCAGCGATCAACCGGGATTCAAACCCAGGATCCAAAGCCGGCACCCAAACCGCTAAGTCAACACCAGGCTTATATTAGAGAGGTTGGGAGGGAAGAAAAATATTTCTGGCTCGACTTTGCTGATAATTTTAATTTCTCTGTTGATTTGGGTACTTGAGGGTATGTAAAATATGGAATTGGACGCTGTCCAATTCACAAATGCGTTTTGTTATTTTACGAGACATTTAATTGAATATATGAATGAATATTGAATGATCGTTTTCAGGCCTTAATTTAATTTAATTTAATTTAACTTAACTGAATTTAATTAAAGTACCTTAATTAGTCTAATGTAATTTAACTGATTACCCGATATAGGGAATGCCTGATAAACTTCTAAGCTAATGGACACAGAAGGATGAATATGGTGTCTAAATGCAGGTTTTTGGATGCGGGAATCGATTGGAACAAAAATCTTGCCAATTGGAGCATTCCTTATTTGCATAAATCCAACATGGCCACCCACAAAGCCCCTGATACAGGAGATGTTTTTATAACTACCCACCTTGTAGAAATGGAATGATGATTTGTGTGTCCTAATATTGGTTTTCAGGTATGGGGAATTCAATTGTGCAATACTTTTTGTCATTGGAGCATCCCTCATGAGTGTAAATCCAATATGGCTGCCATACGATACACCCGAAGAATATCTCTTGAAACTATTGGAGTAAAGGACATAGAAATATGGTTTCGGTATCGAAATAGGTTTCCAGGTGTGAGGAATTGATTAAAGATAAGATTGTGTTGATTGCAGTTGTCACAAATCTCGTATGTTGTCTCGTGAGATACTCGTATGTTGTCACAAATCCAATTATAGCGAACATAAGAATATGATAAATTTGAACGAGACCATCAGACACTGACTGAAAACATGTTCATCACCATATCATATACCGTGGGACCCCGCTATTCGCGGGGGATACGTTCCTGGAAAATCCCGCAAATTGAAAAACGATAAATAGCAGGGCATTGTTTCAATGGAAAAAGGGGGGATAGGTTCCCGAGTCGCGAAAATCCGCGAATGGAGAGGACCAAACCGCGAATGGCGAGGCAATATCCACGAATGGTGATGCAAATCCCCTGAATGTTGACGATAATCCGCGAAGGTCGATGAAAATACCGTGAATGTATTCAACGGGGGGAAAGGGGGGTACGTTATAGGTTGCCGGTGATTCCTGATTCATAGAGGATTTAATTTAGGGGGGGGGGGGGTTGGAATTTGTCTTTTGGTCGCATTTTGTGCATGTCCATTTGATTTTTTGTTGATCTGTTTTGGAAACATTTTGTGTACCAGACAGTGCGCTAGTACTCTATATGTAGGGATGGCACAAAAACTGTTGGTCTTATCCGCTACATGCAAAACTAAAGATGGAGAATCTTCTCCGAAAAGTTGCTTCGGCTACATATGAGTGCCTACCTGGTTCGATCAGCTGATTGTCGAGGCAGGGATTACTTTTCAGTACTCCAGACCATCGCAAAAGCAAAACAAAAATCAAAAAACAGAAATCGTTAAAAACCGGGAATTTCTTCACTTCTGGACTTTTTTTTTTTTTTTTTTTTTTGGATACAAGATCGAGGCTCGTGAAAGAGCTAACATTAATCACACAAAAAGTCAAACCGACACACAAAACACAAAAAACAAGGGGAGCGGCAGACAAGATGGGGAGAGAGGGGGAAGGACACAAACACAACATTTGAGAGCAGGGACATCGGGAGGACTTGGGGGGGGGGAGGTGGGAGAGGTATAAAACATGAACACTTCAAGGACGCTGGGGTGAATTACCGGGGGTAGAAAAGATCAAGGTTTTGGATGGGGGAAGATAAGAGATGGTGGTGAAAAGCTGTTTTAAAGATCTGGAGGGAGGAGTGGGATTGAAGGGAGTGGGGGAGTTTGTTCCAGAGGTGGAGAAATGGGGAATGAAAGAGTGAAGGTGAGCAGAGAGCCTAGATTTTGGCAGTTTAACCATTAGAGGGTTGCAGGCAGATCTTGTGTGACGTGAAGAAATATTGGGGGGACAGAGCACAGAGAGAGCTGGGGGAGCAAGGCCGGAGAGGAGTCGGTAGAAGACAGAAAGACCACCAACCTGCCTGCGGTGAGTGAGTGAAAGCCCCTCGGAGTTGACTTCATCGCAGGAGATTCCAATGATTCTGAAAGCTTTGGCCTCAACAGCGTGAAGCCGAGCTAGGTGTGAGGCAGGAGCACCAGCCCAGAGGGGGGAACAGTATTCCATTGAGCTGTGGATGAAAGCCTTGTATGTGGTGAGGAGCTCAAGTGTGCCAAGGAAGGACTTCGCACGACGGAGGATGCCCAGTCGGCGACTGGCTTTGGAGGCCAGCTTGGAAATGTGGTTTTCCCAAGAAAGATCATGGCAGATAGTGAGACCCAAAAGCTTGAGCGACAGAACTTCTTGGAGAGGATTGTTGAGAAAGTATATGGGAGGGTTGTCCAGTCGGTCTTTTCGGAGAGACATAGTAAGAGTGTGAGATTTGTCAGGATTGAAAGACATGTTCCACTTGTTTGCCCAGTCTGTGATTTTGTCCAGGTCTGCAGAGAGTGAGGAGGCTGCAGACTGCCGATCTGAGGGATGAGGAATGGAGCGGCAGAGAGTGGAGTCATCAGCAAAGAGATAGAGAGGATTTTCAAGAGAGTCAGAGAGATCATTGATGAAGACCAGAAAAAGCACAGGGCCCAGAACACTGCCTTGGGGAACTCCAGCCTGAACAGGAAGAGGAGATGAGAGTGTGACATTTCAGGCCCATTCAGGGCCACACGTTGACTACGACTAGAGAGGAAGTCCGCCAGCCATGCGTGGAGATTTCCATGGATACCAAAGGAGAAGAGTTTGGTGAGCAGAGCGGGGTGCCAGACCGTATCGAAGGCACGTGATATGTCGAGGGAGACAGCTCTAATTTCCTGTTTGGCATTGAGGACCTCCATCCATTGTTGAGACAGCAGAAGCAGCATGTCCAGAGCAGAGTGACCTGGTCTGAAACCAAATTGATGATCAGAGATCAAGCCATTGGAGAAGAGGAAAGATTTCATATCCGAAGCAATGATGGATTCCATGACTTTGCTGATAATTGGGAGAAGGCTGATTGGTCTGTAGTTGCTAGGATCTGTTTTTGCACCTTTTTTGTGCAAAGCGGTGATGTTGGCTGATTTCCAAGCAGATGGCAGTTGACCTTGAGCAAAAGAGAGGGTGAAGAGAACAGAGAGAGGGAGTGAAAGAGCGTAAGAACAGGATTTTAGGACCCGTGGGCTAATGCCGTCAGGTCCAATTGCAGAATCAGAGTTGAGGGTTGACAGAAACTTTCCCACCTCGTCAGGAGGAAAGGACACGGAGTCCATGAGCAGCTGGGTATGACTGGGTATGGTGGGTACAGAGAGGGATGGGTTTGGGACACAAGATTTAGAGGCAAACACAGAGTTGAGGCATTCAGCTTTTTCACGTGCGAAGACAGCTGTGTAGCTGTTTGAGGTAAGGGAGGGGATGGAGGGGGAACAAACACCAGAAACAGGGGAGGAGGCTGTTTCACAGCACCACTTGGTTGTCTGCGACATAAGGGTGAAAGGTGCGAGGAGAGCTCGGCGGGTGAAGTACCAACCGAGAATGAAGGTGTGGAGGTTGAAAGAGGTGACAGTGAGGGAGGCATTAAAAGAGAGGCTGAGTATGGTAGAGGATGATGTGGTTGAGTTTGAAAGTGGTTGGATGTCAATGAAAGATAGTTTGTTGGGTGCCATTGGTGAGGTATGTGGATGGACAAAAGGACCACTGAGGCACTCGGAAACATGGTGGTGGGATGATGAAGTTGGAAAGAAGATTGACGAGAAGAGGAAGAAGTTCAAGGAGTGGCAGAAGGCGAAGGGTATGGGGGCAGAAAAGGCAGAGCATGAAAGTTGTAAGGCAGCCAAGAAGGCTGCAAAGAAAGAGGTAGCAAAGGCACAGGAGGCATGTAGGAAAATGTTCGGAGAACGCTTGGATTTGGAAGAGGGTCAGAGAGCGGTATTCAGGATTGCAAAGCAGATAGCGAAAGAGACGTGTGATGTGATGGGGGTGAGTTGTTTGAAGGATGAAGTGGGACAAATCGTTGTCGACCCAGATGGAATTAAAGGAAGATGGAAGAGATATATGGAAATACTGTTGAATGCAGAGAATGAATGGGATGGCAACATAGAGAGTAACCCAGTTTTAGGACTGGCAGAGAAGATAACCGAGAAGGAAGTTGAAGAAGCGATAAAAGCAATGAAGAGTAGAAAAGCGGGAGGGCCGATGGGAGTTGTGGGAGATATGTTGAAGGCAGTGGGAAATTGGGGTGTGAAGAGAATGACAGAGATCTGCAATCTGGTGGTGAAAGAAGGCCGCATTCCAGTGGTTTGGGAACTGAGTACCCTCGTCCCTCTATACAATGGGAAAGGTGACCCTCTGGACTGTGGCTCGTATCGAGCGATAAAGTTATTGGAGCATGGAATGAAGGTATTGGAAAGGGTGTTGGAGAGGAGGATAAGGAAGAAAGTGAAGATTGACGAAATGCAGTTTGGATTTATGCCAGGAAGAGGAACGACAGACGTGCTTTTTATTTTGAGGCAGTTGCAGGAGAAGTATATGGAGAAGAGGAAGAAGTTGTTTCTTGGGTTTGTTGATCTGGAGAAAGCATTCGAAAGGGTTCCATGTGAAGTAGTGACATGGGCATTGAGGAAGTTAGGAGTGGAGGAATGGTTGATCAGAGTAGTGATGGCAATGTACAAAAGAGCACGCACAGCTGTAAGGACGAAGGACGGGAACAGTGGTGAGTTTGAGGTGAAGGTGGGAGTGCATCAGTGGTCGGTACTAAGTCCACTACTATTTGTAGCTGTGATGGAGGTGCTGGCTCGGAACGTAAAGGAGGGTTTACCGTGGGAGTTGTTGTATGCAGATGATCTGGTGTTAATTGCAGAAAGTATGGATGGACTGAAGGAGAAGATGAACAAGTGGAAGGAATGTATGGAGACAAAAGGTCTGAAGGTGAATATCGGAAAAACGAAGGTGATGGCAAGTGGTAAAGCATGTGGTGAGGTGGAAAGAACTGGGAAGTGGCCGTGTGCTGTGTGCAGGAAGGGTGTCGGAGTGAATTCCATTCAATGTACAATGTGCACTGAGTGGGTTCTTCAAAAATGTAGTGGTTTGAGAGGGTCATTAACCAGTGTGGCAGCTACATTCAAGTGTAAGGTGTGCACAGAGGGAGCTGCAGATGGAGGAAATGTTAAGTTAGATCTTTGAGATGGCGTGAAGCTCGAAGGTGTGAAAACATTTTGTTACCTCGGAGACATGCTGAATGGAGAAGGTGGATCAGACTCGGCAACGGTTGCTCGAGTGAGATGTGCATGGAAGAAGTTTCGGGAACTGAGTGGCGTGCTGATGAGGAGGGGAGTGTCGTTGAAGCTGAAGGGAAAGGTGTATGCTGCATGTTTGCGAAGTGTTATGATTTATGGGAGTGAGACATGGGTAATGAACGTAGAGCAGCAACGAAGGCTGGAAAGGGTGGAAAGGCGAATGGTTCGGTGGATGTGTGGAGTATCGTTGAAAGAGAGGAAGACAAATGATGAATTGCGAAAGATGATGGGAATAGAGCCTGTGATGGATGCTGTGAAGAGAAACAGGTTGAGATGGTTTGGTCATGTGTTGAGGAAGCATGAAAGTGACTAGTTGAGAAGAGTGATGGAAATGAATGTAGAAGGAGGTGGAGGACGGGGAAGACCGAGAAAGACTTGGCTAAAGATGGTCGAAGAAGAAATGCGGGCAAGAGGGTTAACAAGGGGAGATGCAGAAAATAGGGCAAAATGGAGAACATTGGGAAAATGGCCTTAAAATGCCTGTTGTTTGTTGTTGTTTAGAAATTCAAAAATAATTTTGAAAGAATGTGACATCCCGCTCGACAATTTACAAGTTCTGTCCAGTGATCGACCGAAATGGCGTAGCTTGATCCATACACGATGCGACGCCGTGGAAAAGGGTCGTATAGATGCCGCCAAAGAAGCCCACAGAAAGCGTAAGGAACGCGAGCGGCAACCGGTGCCTGCTGACTCTAAATGGATTTGTACAACTTGTGGACGCCGATGCAAATCGGCACTCGGACTGTATAGCCACAAGTGGGTTCACAAGAATTGAACACCAACGCCGTAACGGCGGGGCAACATGAAGTCCTGGCAGTGTCCATATGTTTTATATATCCCCCCCCCCCCCCCCCCCCTAACAAGATCTGCCTGCAACCCTCTTATGGTTAAACTGCCAAAGTCTAGGCTCTCTGCTTACCTTCACTCTTTCATTCCACTTTTCTGCCGCCTCTGGAACAAAGTCCCCCACTCCTTTCAATCACACTCCTCCCTCCAGGTCTTCAAAACAGCTGTTCACCACCATCTCTTATCTTCCCCCATCCAAAACCTTGATCTTTTCTACCCCCACTAATTCACCCCAGATCCACCGTCTTTGAAATTCCAACTTCTTTCCTGGAAATCCTGGCAGTGTCCATATGTTTATACCTCTCCCACCCCCCCCCCCTTCACATGCCCCCCCCCCCTTCCCATGCCTCCGCCCCCAAAGCCCTCTCCCTCCCACAGACTTTCTTTCTTTCTAACTTTCAAACTTGCAAAACTTTCTAAAATCCTGTTTTCTCTCTGTCATTATGGGGTATTGAGTGTAGATTGATGAGGGAAAAAATAAATTTCAACAATTTCAGCATCAGGCTGGAACATAACAAAATGTGAAAAAGTGAAGGGGTCTGAATACTTTCTTAATGCACTGTACATATTGTTATGTCGATGGGTAGAATATATATATGGATTTAGGTAGATCTGTATAGGTATCATGCTTCATCTGTCGTGGGTAGCTAAAACCACCTCGATGTAAATAAGTAGAGGACCTGTCTAGCCCGTATGTCGGATTAAGTGTGTCTTCGTCCCCATTACGAGGAGTGGGGCATGATAAATAGTTCTAGGGAATAAGGATAAGACTCCATTGTATGTGAAACCTATGTGATCATACCTGTGTCCCATATGGCAATGCACTCTTATACATTAGTAAAACCCATTAGTGCACCACATTAATTAATTCCCCTCCGCCACAATAAGACTGACCGAAAAGACCGACAGGAAGGGAGTGGCCGCATACAACGGCGCCATGGCAGGCAAACATCATACAAGGCAGGCTGAGGCCACGCCCATCGCGCGATAGATGGACACCGGGGGTTTGGTGGGCGGGTCGCATGACTGGTGGGAGGGAACTCGTGAATTGGGAAGAAGCCCGGATGACGTCAGAGCATGCCGAACAAGAGGCCTGGAGCGGTGGACATTTTGTCACTTTGGTCCGGACTTTGGTGGTGAACATTGGTGTGCCAACATTGTCTCTTCTCGTTCTTGGACTGATCCTGCCCGGATCTCTCTCTTCGCGTTGGCTTCTGCCCTTCCCAGACCTCCCTTCTGCCCTTGCCTTAGGCTCCGTTTGGATCTCCCCATTACCTGCTGGACGACGGACGTTGGAGCGCCATCGAGTCTCCTCCCTGGCGTTCACGTGCGAGGGAGCCTTGCGACTGGAGCGGGTTCACCCTCTATGCGAGCGAGTGGCTTGGCCTAGCAGTGTGCGGACGGGGGCGCATCAAGGCCTGTCTTCCCACTGACCGGAGCTGCGTCGGACGATGCGCTCGAGCCGGAGAATTCTTGATGACCCGACATTCAGACAGATAAGACGCATCCACAAACACGACAAGTTATTTTCGATTATACTTCCATTTGTGCTGTATGTGAAGTCTGTGCGTGTGGACGTCCCAACCTAGGTCTTCGTTTTTCCGTCGCGTTCTTTGTTATCGGGTCTGTAATAAATATATATTTTTGTATCATAAATGTGGTTTTCGTTCATGAGTTAATTTCCACAGGGTGAAGACATCGTCGGGGCCATGAAGGTAAGCTGCAGCATTTTCCCCCAAACCCACACTCTCGCGTATGATCCGTCATTGATTTGATTGTCGCCTCGTTAAGCTCGATTCCATCTGTGAACATTCTGTCTTCACAGAGCGTCTGCACAACAAGTGGTGTCAGGAGTGGGATACGGGCCCGACGGACAAATTTTTTTGTCTGCGGCTGTGATCGACACAGTTGGGCGTACATTGCGCTCGGCATTCGGATGAAAATTGCGCTATAGTCGGAGGCGCTATGAATATATATATATATATATATATATATATGTATATATATAATTATATATACTGTATATATATATATATATATATATATATATATATATATATATATATATATATATATATATATATATATATATATATATATGTATGTATATATATATTACATTTTTTTTTTTAGTCGATTGGAGTGATTGGAGCAAAATCGCGGTTCGAAAATTCAAATTCTTGTTTTATTCTTGAGGTAAAATACGCGAGCGGGAAGCACGTTAGTCACCAGCGGGTAATGGCGGCCGCGGAGTTGGTCCTGTGTGAGGGAAATGCCGACGGGATTGGAAGTGGGCCGAATACTGGGGTGGAGCACAGTGATGGAACTTCCCCCCCATAGGGACGGCCGCGATGCCCGACCAGGTTTGGGATAAAATTATTGAGGACGATAGAGGGATTGAACGATAAAATGGAGGAGCGATTGAGTAGTAAAATGAATGCTCAGAGTGAGCAGATAGGGGGATTGAATGAAAAAATGGATTCCCAAAAGAATGAATTGAAGGATGAAATGAGGGGAATAAAAAGGGAATTGAAGGGAGATATGGAGGAAATGAGTGAACGAATGAATAACAAAATGGATGAACAAAATATTGAAATGGAGGAAATGAATGAGCAAATTAATGCTCAAACCGAAAAAATTGATGGATTGAAAAAAGAATTGGAGGGGTAAATTTATGGATTAAAGGTGGGATTGAAAGGACAAATTGAAGGAATGGAAAGTAAAATTTATGGATTGGAGGGGAATATATCGAGAATGATTGAGCAAATGAATGAACAAGGGAATGGAATAAGGGGGATGAAGGAACAATTGGAAGGAAAAATTTGGGAAATGGTACAGCAGCTGGGGGAACGAATTGATGGCATAGCAGGAAGAACTAAATTACGGACAGACTGGGGGAATTTGAGGTTAAAGTAGAAACTAAATTTGGGGAAATGGAAAAATCCATGGGGGTCGAAATTGAACTTAAACGAGTATTAATGTCAAAAATAGAGGAGGGCATGACCCAGGCTGTCCAAATGGGGGAAAAGTTGGAGGATAGGATTAGTGCAACGAATACCCGAATTGTTAAAGCAAATGGAGACCTGGAAGGCTATCGGGGCCGGGGGATGCCAGAATGCGGCAACAGAGTGAGGGATGGGGACTCCTTAAACAACAGTGCCTTCGATACGGTCTGGCACCCCGCTCTGCTCACCAAACTCTCCTCCTTTGGTATCCATGGAAATCTCCACGCATGGCTGGCGGACATCCTCTCTAGTCGTAGTCAACGTGTGGCCCTGAATGGGTTTCTCTCATCTCCTTTTCCTGTTCAGGCTGGAGTTCCCCAAGGCAGTGGGGAAACTCCCTGCCTTGTTAGCAGCTTCGGAAGAGATGAATCCGCCCCTACGATGAATCCGGATGAAGATGATGAAGAAGATGATGATGAAGATGAATCTCATAACATTTATTGGCGGTGTATCTTTTGTGAAATAGAATAAAACTGTATTTATTAAAGTGACACACCAATATAACGTGTTTGAACTTTATTTTAATCTTCATCGTGAATAGATGATGAACTTAAAATGTAACATGAACTGATAAACAAAACAAGAATAACTTTCACTGAAAAAACCCGATATGCATCTGAACTTATATCCAGGTTCAATGTTCCGTTATCATGAACAACATTAAATAAACAACTTTCACTGATTAAACCCGAAAGTGAAACTTACAAGCCTAATTCAAATATTCCGTTAGCAACATTGTAGATGTGGATTATCCACATCAGTGCGATGGTTGACTTTGCATATTGGCTTCAAGATCATCGATTCGGCTTTGAAGCGGCGACAATGCGATTCTCAGGTTGGCGCACAGGGCCACCGTCTCCAGTTCGTTTCGATACTTGGACTTCAGATATGTCACCGTTGAGAAACCTGCCTCAGACATCCACGTCGTCGTGAATGGCATCAGGAACTTTACCGCGAGATGTGCAATCTCTGGGTACTCATGAGACACTGTCAGCCAAAACTTTATTAAAGTGTCCTTCCCGAACAATGTCTCAAGCGTACCGTCGGACACGATGTCGATCAAGTCCTCTTTCAATCTGTTGGACAAGTTGCAACACTGCTGAACATCGACTGAATAAGGGTCTCGGATCCACTTCTTCTCCACGCGTGGATCAACAGGAAAGTATTCGTCAAATCGTTTGCACAGGTTCACCAGATGTTCGACGATGACATCCTTAATGTCCACACGTTCCTCAACCCTCTTGCTCAGCAGATCATCCAGTTTTTCGAACATGTCAAATTCATCATTGGTCTGTACTCTTCTCTTCCATAGATCCAGCTTTGACTTGAACATCGCTATCCTGTCATACATTATGAACACGGATTTCGCCTGCTTTTTCGTTTTGCCCTGGAACCGATATGTTCAGATTGTTCAACAAGTTGAAGATGTCGGCCATGTATGCCAATGTTGCGATGAATTTGTTGTTTTTGTAGTAGACTGCCAGTTCTGATCTAGCCACCTCCAAGAATGCGAGGACCTGGTCGCGAAGTTCATACAATCTTGCCAAAGCATCTCCTCTGGAGAGCCAGTGAACAGCTGCAAAATACAGCACGGGGGTGTGTTCTGCATCTTGCTCCTTACACAGCTCTGCAAACAACCTCGAATTTAGGGCGCTCTTCCTGAGATGGTTGATTGTTTTCACTGCAATGTCCAGTACTTCGGCAAGTCCAGGTGACACCTCTTTCGCCGCTAATGCCTCGCGGTGGAGGAAGAAGTGGGTCCAGTTTGCCCCTGGTGCCACATCTTGGATGAGCTTTATGACACCGCTGCGCCGACCTGTCATCGACCTGCAATCGACCATCGGTACAAACGCCAGCACAGTCTTCCCACCTGAGGCTATTGTTACGTGGTCCTCCCGGTAACTACCTGGTCTTGGTGACCCCCGGACCGTGGGAGGACCCCGCCAGAAAGATATATGATCTATACGCTTTCGTAATGCAATCACTATGAAAGACACAAACAATTCAGGTCAATAAGCAACCCCACACCAAGGATCCGGATTAATTAATAATATATTCTCAATCCATCAACAACAATCAACAATCAATCACAATATTACTAAGATGGCCATCTCATATATTTCCCCCCTTTCCCCACTCACGACCCCTCAATAGTCACTGTCCCTCACAATGTCTCTGGGCCCCTCCAGACCAAGGTGCAGGTCGACTTCTCCGCACACGGGCGGTTGAACGGACCCCTGGCTGACGTGCTCCAAACGTGCACGTCACGTACCGAGAACAGCTGCTGCAGCGCACACCTCCTTGCAAAGCAAAGTGGGCAAAGCAAAGTGCGGCTCGCAAAGCGTGCGAGGCCCAAGGTGCGACCCGTACACGCCCTCGGAGGCGTCGAGGCGAACAGTGCCGGACGCTTGGTTCTTTCCAGGAAGCCACGGCAACCTGACACGTAACAGGCAATCACCCCGCGCAGGTAACTCCTCTCGCCAGACGGGCTTTTCAAACTCAGCGTTCCCAACGCTAATCAATATCGACACCGCTCGCGTCGGAGCTGGGCGAGGCTGAAGAAGATAGCCGCTTCCCCAGGACCTCGTGTCTTTTTTTTCTTCCGGTTCACTATCCCGTTTCCGGTCTCCTGTTATCCGGAGCCTCTCTAACCATTTAACCACAACAACCTTTAATAGAATAAACATTAATAAGCAATGACATGAATAGTAATTCACCTAAATCCGGGATCTGTAACACTCCCCCCCTTCAAGAACGAAAGTTTGACCCCCGCGAAAACTTTCTGTGCCGGCCAACTTTGATAAACAAACCCGATACCCCAAATCATCAGTTCCCCCCGGGCACAATTATCGCATCTCAAAAATAAAGCAACAAACTTTCACCAACACCCCTCAGAGATTCCAAGGTAATTCCCTCTAGACCAAGCGTCAACAACTTCTAGTTGCTCTTGGATGGAGGCCCAGCTGAGTACTCACTACATGGACGCCTTAAGGAATGTGGGGTTCACGGTTAGTCCGGGGAGGAAAGTTCATTACATGGACGCCTTTAAGAACGTGGAGTTCACGGTTAGTCCGTGCAGGAACGTTCCCTACCGGGACGCCTTTTAAGAACGTGGCATTCACGGTTAGCCCGTGTAGGAGCCCAGGCTCGGCGGCTCCGCCGTATATAGAGTGCTTCAACTTCTCCGGACTCCTAACAGTTACGGTGGGACCCCTTGTCCCAGCAGTCAACTGACTGGCGGTCTCCTTCTCGGCCAGTCCTCTGCCAATCATTCTTTCGGGAGATGCCGTAACTCTGGGAGCCTCCATCGTAATATCGGCTGCTGCCAACACCAAAACTACCGCCAAGTGGTCCTCTTCTGTAGACCTCTCGACGCCTACGAAATGCCTTCCCTACTGTTATGGTCCGACCCTCCAAATCCTTACCATTCCAATTCTTCTCTGCCTCCCTGGCGTCTTTTGTGCTTGCAAACGTGACAAAGCCGAACCCTCTTGACCGTTGCGTTTCCCTGTCTTTTACCACCCGCACTTCCACCAGCGGCCCATATCTGTTGAAGACAGAGGTCAGAACTTCTTCCTCTGTGTTGAAGTTCAGTCCCCCTACAAATAACTTGGCACTTTTGTCGCCATCCCGAGCTGGGGTGGTGTTATTTCCCCTGCGGTGCTCTTTACCCACCCTCGGGTTACCATAAATTTGCCCCCCGGCCAAATCATTCCCGATAATCACAGATACTCCCTCTACAGGAAGCGTGGCTTGTAAACCGACGGTGACCGGTCCTGACACCAAATCGGATTCCAAATGGATAACATGAAGTGGGGCACTAACACAGCCACCGATCCCTTGTAACCGAACCCTATCACCAGTTGCGGTACTCTTTGACAATGGCAAAATGCCTTCAAGCATTAAGGATTGATGGGCTCCTGTGTCCCTCAATACCCTAACAGGTCTTGGGTTAGTCAAGTCTCCCTCGAGTGAGACCAACCCCTCATAAATAAATGGTTGGTAACTCTTCTGTGGGCGATTTCTTACGCTTGCCATCGCATTCGGAGTTGTAATAGTCGGACTCCGCTCTGGGTTTTCCCTTTTCATGAGGTAACAACTGGACATCAAGTGTCCAGGTTTCTTGCAAAAAGCGCAAGTAGGTCCGGAGGAAAAATTCGTGGTCTGCCTCAGGCCCCCCGGAAAATAAGTTTGTCTTGGGCCCGTCGCCCTCTGATTTCGAACAGTTCGGGTATCAGCGTTGTCCCCATAATCATCTCGAGGCCGCCGCCATGTATTGTCGTTCTCCGCACCTGCTGTTCCACAACTCCCCTGCGGAAATCTAGGCGAGGAGTTAGGTTTGTGGACCCCTATCCGGTGTGTTAAGGCATAATCATCTGCCATGGTGGCTGCGTCCCACAACTTCGGTACTTTCTTTTCCTGCAGGTACACTTTGATGTCCTCGTGGACACACTGTTGAAATTCCTCCACCAGGATCAAGTCACGCAATGCTTCGAAGTCGTTCCCGACTCCTTTTGACTCACACCACCGATCAAACATGTTTTCTTTCACTCTGGCAAACTCCACATGGGTCTCACTCTCCCTCTTCCTGGCATTCCTGAATTTTTGCCGGTAAGCTTCAGGAACCAACTCATAGGCTTTGAGGATGTGCTTCTTCAATACCTCATAATCTGCACATTGGTCCATTGGTAGCGCCGAATAAATCTCTTGAGCTTTACCCACCAGCACACTTTGCACTAGTATGGTCCAGGCCTCCTCCGGCCAGTTTAACTGTCGAGCCACTTTCTCAAAGTGTGGAAAAAAATTGAGTGACTTCCTTTTCACTGAAGGGTGGAACCAGCCTCACATGTCTGCCCACATTCCAGGTGTTCTGGCTAGGTGTCGGCCCAGTCAGCAAGGGTGGTACCACTTTGCGTTCTCTCATTAACTCCAGCTCCTTGAATTTAATTTCTTGCTGAAGCGCCATGTCACGTTCCTTTAATTCCCTTTCGGCTTTTCTCTCCTCTGCTTCGAGTTCCCTTGCAGCTCTCCTCTCCTCTGCTTTTCTCCCTATTAACCTTTCCTGGAGTTCTCGTTCCACTCTCCTTTCCTCTGCTTGTTTCTCTTCTCTCCTCTCTTCTGCTTTCCTTTCTTCTTCTGCTCTTTCCTTTTCTGCTTTCCTTTCTTCTTCTGCTCTTTCCTTTTCTGCTTTCCTTTCCTCTTCTGATCTTTCCTTTTCTGCTTTCCTTTCTTCTTCTGCTCTTTCCTTTTCTGCTTTCCTTTCTTCTTCTGCTCTTTCCTTTTCTGCTTTCCTTTCTTCTTCTTTAATCCGTTCCTGGCTCCGTAATTGCAACTCCAGTTTCCGGAGCTCCACGTCTTCTGGTTCTTCGGGTAGCCACTCCCAGGCTAACTTGTCCCATGTTCCTAATCCCACCATAGACTGTATCACCGCGGTCTGCAACTCTGCCTTCCTCAAATTAGTTCGGACCTCCAAGCTAAAATGTTTGGCCAATTTCAAGAGGTCCGACTTTTGTAACGCTCGGAACTGTGCCTCACTTGGGGTTACCGCAAAGTTCTGTGCCACAAACGCCATGGTGCCTATCGTTAACACCTGTTAACCTTCACCCAAGACTTTACCACAATTTCCCAAAAATTTACCAATTAATACTTAATTAATAAATTTTAATTAATAAAAATATTATTTTATTATTTTATACAATTTTATATCCCGGAATTCAATTGGACGAGCCCCCAATTCTGTTACGTGGTCCTCCCGGTAACTACCTGGTCTTGGTGACCCCCGGACCATGGGAGGACCCCGCCAGAAAGATATATGATCTATACACTTTTGTAATGCAATCACTATGAAAGACACAAACAATTCAGGTCAATAAGCCACCCCACACCAAGGATCCGGATTAATTAATAATATATTCTCAATCCATCAACAACAATCAACAATCAATCACAATATTACTAAGATGGCCATCTCATATATTTCCCCCCCTTTCCCCACTCACGACCCCTCAATAGTCACTGTCCCTCACAATGTCTCTGGGCCCCTCCAGACCAAGGTGAAGGTCGACTTCTCCGCACACGGGCGGTTGAACGGACCCCTGGCTGACGTGCTCCAAATGTGCACATCGCGTACCGAGAACAGCTGCTGCAGCGCACACCTCCTTGCAAAGCAAAGCGGGCAAAGCAAAGCGCGGCTCGCAAAGCGTGCGAGGCCCAAGGTGCGACCCATACACGCCCTCGGAGGCGTCGAGGTGAACAGTGCCGGATGCTTGGTTCTTTCCAGGAAGCCACGGCAACCTGACACGTAACAGGCAATCACCCCGCGCAGGTAACTCCTCTCGCCAGACGGGCTTTTCAAACTCAGCGTTCCCAACGCTAATCAATATCGACACCGCTCGCATCGGAGCTGGGCGAGGCTGAAGAAGATAGCCGCTTCCCCAGGACCTCGTGTCTTTTTTTTCTTCTGGTTCACTATCCCTTTTCCGGTCTCCTGTTATCCGGAGACCTCTCTAACCATTTAACCACAACAACCTTTAATAGAATAAACATTAATAAGCAATGACATGAATAGTAATTCACCTAAATCCGGGATCCGTAACACTATGCAATGCGATGTGTTTGTTGACGACTGCGAATATTTCTGCGGCCGTGGTCCTGGTCTGTAGCTCGTCACATGCAAGAAGATCCTCCATAAAATCATCGCCATGCCGATAACGAACAAAGATGAGGATCAACGCCTTCTGTGCGATGTCCATTGACTCGTCCAACTGGATGACAAACTTGTTGGCCTCAAGGTTTGCGTACAGCTGGTGCTCGATGTCTTCGCCCATGTCTATTATCCGTCGGCGAATCGTGTCGGCAGAAAGCGGAGTGGTGCTTATCGTGGAAGCCACCATCTCTCCAAGCACTTCTCAGCACATCGCCTTGGCGCATGGCCGGATGAGTTGCTCTGCAATACAAGATAAATAAAATAACACATGAACATTTCTTTCACTTTATGATTAATCTTGATTTTGTTCCAAGGCAGCGGTTCATAACCTGGGGGTCGTTTGGGGTTTTCTGGGGGTCATGAATGGGGTCATAAATAACATATCAATGTGTTGAGCCCATTTTTAGGAACCTAACAAAGGTACATACCACACACAGTATTTTGTTCGCGTATGCGCATACGTCACGACCCCCAGGTTAAGAATCGCTGTTCCAAGGCATTATAAAAATTCAATATGTACGATGTGATTGCCGTACGTACTTTTAAAAAAGAGGCAAAGTTTAAGAATGGCTGTATTGCAACAAACAATAAAACTTACGAAGTTGTGATGTACCAACGTATACATGGCACGTGTCATAGTAAGCAAGAACCCGACACATCAATATTCTAAAGATAAAATTAAAAACTAAATTAACTGTACTTACAGCGCTATGCATTACTTTATGAACCTACAAACCGCCAATGCAGTGAAATACTTTTCCGAAAAAACCCAAAAACTTACTCGCAATAGTGTTCGGTTTCTTTTCTTTGGCTATCTTCTCCGCCACCATACCAGGTAGCTGGCTTTGGTCAGTCCCTTCGACGGAAAAACAGCCGAACTCATTACTGACTTGCTGTTGTTCATCTCACGTTCTTTCCGGAGAAAAAACTCCCGCGACTTGTTGACATGATCTCCATGTTTCTTCTCGAGGTGCCGTTTCAGCTTTTGGGGCCTGAGGGACTCGTTGGCCAACACGTCAAGGCATATCACACACTGTGGTCGATGAACATTGTGCTTATCGATATTCATGGTGAACCCATGGTTCAGGAACACAGGCTGATACTTTCCAGCCATGGCGAGTACTTTACGCTCACAGCTCAATCTTTTGAATGAAAAGCAATGGACATTCGCGTGTCGGGAACTAAACGTATGATCTGACTGACCGGATGCACGCGCGGTACATCGCAGTACATCGGTACAGTGCGGTAGAAGAGTCCATACTATAAAGTTTGTGTCGGCGTTCGTTTGATCTCTGTTCTGTTCAGTCGGGAGAAGTAAATCGTCGATAAAGTTTTTTTCCCGCGATTTCTGAAACGATCGTGCGACCCATTGAAAATCCTTCGCGACCCAATGCCCCATTGGTTGCGGAACGTCAGTGCAGATGGTACAGTCTCCAGCATTCACGTCGGACACAGTGCTATTAAATTCCACCACAGGAAGAGAGAAGGCCTACCCTCCCAACCTCCTCTTTCACCCCTAGTCCAATCAAAATATGAAAAAATAGGGGTCAACCCAAAACAAATTGCAACAGAATCCATTTTATCTACATTTAATTTGGAATAGCTCACAAAACAACATATTAAAAGTAAAGGAAAATCGAAGTTATGGAACAGTGCCTAATTTGCAGAAATTCAAAATGGCCACCACTCAAACTACTTTTGCCTATATCTCGGGATCTGAGACTCGTGGAGACTTAATTCTGGTGTCTATACCCATGTTTTCAGGGTCAAGGAACATGTTTATAACAGTATTTATAGCATTGGGTCATTTGTTCGCACCTAATTTGCATAAATCCAAAATGGCCACTGTGACAAATTAGCTCAACCCATATCCTGTAAATAATAATGGTTTAATTTTGGGTTTGCACTTGCTTTTGGCTCAAGGAACACAATGAGAACAATGTCAATAATCAAAACTTGTTGTCATTAAGCATCAGCACAGTCCCAATTAGCATAATATCAAAATAGCCTCCATTCATAACAATCAATCAACTATATTTCAGGTCAATGAAAAAGGAATTAAATTCTGACAATTTCTGACAATGATTGACATGAATCCGAGTGACATGACCTGTCTGTACTCGACGCTACTTTTTGTTACTTCACACGCCAGGCATTACAATGTCACACTTTTTCGAACATTTGATCAGCCACTCTGGTGGAAAGCTATGATAATACAAGAGAATGTGTCCAAACATAGTGATATCAAGGACATCGTACTCAGAATGGGAGGATTTCACACAGAAATGAGTTTTCTAGGTGCGATAGGACACCTTATGGCAGATTCAGGCCTGAAGGAATTGATGGAGTGAATCTATGCAAGCAACACAGTAGTGCACATACTAAGTGGTAAAGCAATTTCCAGAGCCATACGTGCACACCTACTTGTAGTTGGAGCCCTTCATGCTATGCTGATATCACATGCATTCGGCATTCCACCACTATATACGACAACGGACCAGAAAGATGATGAAAATGAAGACATCTGCAGAAGAATCATCAGGTAAAAGTGATCAATCAATTGCTTTGGAATCTGTGCAAACTACCAGTGAAGTGACAAATGTCTCAATGCCAGATGTTGTTGTTCATCAGGACAGTGGTCAAGAAGAGGACACAGCTACTGAAGATTCCGTCCAAGGTACTAGGGAAGTGCAGAGTGTGCTGCAACTGTCAGATGATGTTGTTCCTCCAGAGCCTGATGGACAAGAAGGAAGAACTACCCCAGAGTCTTCACATGAAACTGGACAAACCACAGGTGAAAATGCAACGAATGCACCAACACCAGATATCTTCATAGCTGCTGGTAAACTCTATGATGATTTGATGGCTGGGTCTATCACAATCGAGAGTTTACAGGACTCACACGTCCTCCAAGTCATAAATCAAAAACTGAAAGCAGCAAAAGATACAATGCAGAACAAACGCACTGCTAAGTTGTGGCTACAGCATAAGGAAATGGTAGCAATTTTGCAAGTGTTTATCAAAACTGAACGTACTGGTAATTGGGACCTACATCTGAAGTCGATGCAATATATGTTACCGTATCTGGCAGCAGCAGGCCACACCAACGACACAAAATCTCTTCACCGCTACTTGAACAAGATGGAAAACCTAGAGAAACAACATCAAGAAGTTTATCAACACTTCCAAAACGGCTTCCATGTAGGTCGAACGTCAGATCGATACTGGGCTGGGTTCTCTGAAGACTTGCTCATCGAACAAGTCTTGATGAGAAGTCTAAAAACTACTGGTGGACTAATACGAGGCGCGGTATGACAGAAACACAACGACTAGTTTGGCTGTTGTCTTCTAAGGCCTGCTCAGAGGTCAACTTGGCTATGTAGGACTTAACATCGGTGAACTACATGACCAGTGAACAGCATAACGAGATGTCAGAGAAAAACAGAAGAAGAAGGCCCAGCACAAGAATATGTCAGAGGCAAGGCAGAAGAAGGACATGGCAGACACAAGAGAGCTCCTCAACTTCCTGACCCCAAGAGACGCCTTTCATGACAATCCAGCACTGCACAGTGCACAATATTGTGACTGGTGTAATAAAGCTCAACTGGCTGACGCACTTTGGAGTCTGATGCCTCCAGGAATGTCCGTACCGCCAGGGGACGTCCAGTATGTCATAGATGGGGGAGCATTACTTCACAGGATCATATGGAACCGAGGTTCAACATATGACGAGATATGTCAGCAGTATGTCACATATGTGAAAAGACACTGTGGTGAACCAGTCGTGGTATTTGATGGCTATCTCAATGTCCCAAGCACAAAAGATACAACACAGCAACGAAGAGCAGGATTGCGTGTTGGAGCACCTGTGCAAGTCTCCGGGCCTATGGTTTTCAATGGAAAGAAGCAAGACTTTCTTTCCAACAATGAGAATAAGCAGAAGTTCATCACCTTGCTCGATGAACACCTACGACATCATGGATGTTGCACAGAACCTGCTCGGGCAGATGCTGATCTACTAATTGTGCAGACTGCCATTGTCACTGCTGAGAGAACAAGTAAGCCGACTGTCGTGGTTGCAGATGACACAGACATTCTGGTTCTGCTCTGTTTCCACTCAAAGCTCACTACAACAAATCTGTACCTTCGACCTGAACCTCGCTATGGCATGAAGAAGCAGCCAAGATGCTGGGATATTGCAGTTCTAAAATCCACATTGGGCCCACAAGTATGCAATAGTATGCTTTTTGTGCATGCTATCCTTGGTTGTGATACTACATCCCACATACATGGTTTTGGAAAGGGAGTTGCGCTCAAGCAGATTCGCACCAATAAAGACTTCCAGGAACAGCCCAAGATCTTTGGAAATCAGAATAGCACAAAGGCAGACATCATATCCGCAGGAGAAAAAGCAATCGTCTCCTTATACAAAGGCAAATCAGATGACAAGTTGGATTTTCTCCACCTGCAATGCTTCCAACAGAAGGTCCGCATGAGTACAACATGTGTGAAACCAGAGGTTCTCCCGCCAACCTCAGCAGCATCTACGTACCACAGTATGCGGGTCTACTTGCAAGTACAGCAGTGGATGGGGAAAGGAAATCAGATGCAACCAGCGGAGTGGGGGTGGTGTGAGAAAGGTGGACAGTACATTCCAGTTCTTACACACAAAGCAGCAGCCCACAAACACCTCCTGAAGATAGTAAGGTGTAACTGCAAAACAGGTTGTAGCAACAGGCAGTGCACCTGCAAGGCAAACGGTCTTGAGTGCACTAATGGATGTGGAGTGTGTAGAGGTGTATGCAAGAATGTCATTGCAGTCCTTGAAGAAACTGAAGAAGACACTGGTGGCTAGAACATGTGGAATGATATAGTAGTTAAATGACTGCAGTTACAGCAGATTGATACATGGTTCACTGGTGCCTTATGCTACGCCAACAGAAATAGTCCAACTTCACTCAGATGAGAAATATGTGCCTGAAGCGCGGTGCTACGTGCGCTACTTATATAGCAAGGAGGAAGCGGACAACGCGGTAAGTTCAAAGAGTCTTCATTACCAGAGCTCCACTGTAGCACTGGAGCGCTCCGGGCTGCGCACCCGGTGTATATCCCGTGGCCACGCCTACCCCTCGGGCGTGGCCACCGCCCACTTGGTGCACGGAATGATGCCATCACGCCAGTGAGCTTTCGTGTCCGCCACATGCCAATATTAATTTTAAATGGCGGCCATTTTGAATGTATGCAAATTAGGTGTCAACAAATGACCCAATGTTATAAATACTGTTATTATTGTATTCCTTGACCCTGAAAACATGGGTATAGACACCAGAATTAAGTGTCTACGAGTCTCAGATCCCGAGATATAGGCAAAAGTAGTTTGAATGGCGGCCATTTTGAATTTCTGCAAATTAGGCACTGTTCCACAACTTCAATTTTCTTATACTTTTAATATGTTGTTTTGTGAGCTATTCCAAATTAAATGCAGGTAAAATGGATTCTGTTGCAATTTGTTTTGGGTCATTTCATATTTTGACTGGACTACCCTCTTCCCCACCTCCTCCTCCGCCCCACCTCCTCCCTCCCCCATTCTCATTGTTTGTGAGTACAAGAGGAGTACAAGAGAAGTTCAGACACTTGGCGCGTGCGTCGGGCTGAACAATAGAGAAGCAAGGGCGGGTAGAGCACCCCCTTTTTTAATGGTACGATCCACAGCAATACAACTCCCCCCATTTTTGTAATGGTACAACCCTAAATCGGGTAAATCGGGTAAAGGTTAAACGGTGCTAACTTCACGGGCATAGTGCTGGCAACGGCGTGAAGTTACCCTTGGGAGGTGGTGGACCCTTGGTAATTTCGAGAGAAAAGATCAAGGGGAGTAAAATAAGGTAAGTTTGATTTTTGGGACCTTTGTAGTTTTTAAGTTATCGTTGTGTAAAGTTTAAACTTTTACCTCAGGTCGCGCCATGGTCTTGACTTGATGTCAGGCCGCGCCGGTTTTTAGCGACGAAAGGGGTTTAAATTAATTTTTCGGTTTTTTATTTTTGATATCATCGGACGCCTGGGGTTATGAGCTTTCCATACATATGTGGATTGTCGATGGATGGTTTAGGAATTCCGAATTAGGACCTTGTAAAAAAAATTCCAATGTTAATCCCTCAGGTGAAAAGTGCGTTTTTGCTTTGGGCTCTCAGGTGTTTATTTTAACTCGGATTGTTATTCTGTTTTCGGATTTGGTAGTCGCCAAGGTAAGGTGGTTGAACACGAGACCATCGCAATCGCATTTGGTGAAAATCGGATAATATTTGGCCAATTTACCTCAGGCCGCGAGTTGGTAATTATATAATTCAGGCATAGTCATCTTATAATATTCCTCCGCCCTATTTTGCACCTCTGAAAACTTCATAATTAATGTTCTCAGCAACCCTTGGTCGGATTGACAGGAAATTTTCATCAAATGATCGTCTCGGCTCGTAGAATTTTTAATGCTAATTATGACGTCATAGGTCACGTGGTAGTCGGTTCCAGATTGATAAAGACGGCACGAAGAACGTGTTTCCCTGCACTCGTCTCAGTGAAGAAAGTGTTGTAAGAATCATCTCCACTGCCGATGGTCTTGTCACTGGGCATTTGCCCATCAGGCTGGATCCCATGCTCCAGACAAAAGAGCTCCCAGCAAGAATTCCCGAACTGTGTGCCTGCCTGGCCTACATGGATGGATATGCACCTGCGCTGTGGGGGTAGGGAGGGGTGGAGGGGGACGGACACACACACACCTCGTTTTGTCATTTCTGTTCCTCACAATTCTGTCTCTCTCTTTTCTAAGCATGCACACACACACACACACCTCGTTTTGTCATTTCTGTTCCTCAAAATTCTGTCTCTCTCTTTTCTAAGCATGCACACACACACACACACACACACACACACACACACACAAACAAACACACATCCAACCGCCCCTCCTCCACACGCACACCCCAACCCGCTCCCCCCCCACATACACACATATCCACCCTCCCCCCCCCAGACACCCACACACAAACACCCCCACACCCCTCCCCCCACACGCACACACACACACATACATCCACACACACGCACATCCACACATAATACCTACACACACACACACACACACCCACACACACATTCCCCCTCCCCCCACATGCATACCCCTCTACACACACACACACACATACACACACACACACACACATCCAACCACCCCTCCTCCACACACACAACCCAACCCCCCCACCCCCCACATACACACATATCCACCCCCCCCCCCCCCACTCACACACCCACACACATCCACACACACGCACATCCACACACACACACGAACACATCCCCACATGCATGCATACACACATACACACATTCCCAGACCTCCCCCCACACCCCCCCCCCCCCCCACCACACACGCACACATACCCCCACCCACCACCCCTAACACACACACATACACACACCCCATCCCTAACACACACACACCCCATCCCTAACACACACACACACACACGCACACACCAACCCCCCCCCCTCCCATACACACACACACACATCCCTCCCCCCCCCCCCCCCACACACACACATCCCTCCCTCCCCACACACACACATCCCCCACACCCACACACACATCCACACGTCAATCCATGCACTGATTGCAGAGAAAGCGATTTTTAAAAGAAAATTAACCTGAAATTGCAGACAGAATTATTTATTTTATCTGAGAAGCCAAACGACGTTTCTGCTGCTTTAGCTGCTTACAACTTTGTGTGAAATGCGATCGAGTTTAAAAAAGTCAGAATTTGACCAAATCTGTTTCATTCGTTTGTTAATATGCCTCACCTATTGACAAATCTGCAATTGGAATTTCATTTGAGGTTGAAATGACCGCGGGAGATCGTGTGATAGTGATCACGTCCTGGAAGGACATCTTCTTCTTCAGTGGCTCACAACTTTGTGTCGAATGCGATCAAGTTTTAAAAAAGTCAGAATTTGACCAAATCTGTTTCATTCGTTTGTTAATATGCCTCACCTATTGACAAATCTGCAATTGGAATTTCATTTGAGGTTGAAATGACCGCGGGAGATCGCGTTATCGTGATCACGTTCTGGAAGGACAAAACGGTGTGTTTCTTCTTCTTTCAACAATAAAGACATAGCTTCGAGACCGTACATCCAATCATTTTGAAATTTTGCACACTTCTTCCGATTGATGAGGGTGTGAAAAAATTCAATTGCATTAAAAATTCAAGTCGATCCATGCAGTGGTTCAAGAGTTACAAGCTTTTAAAAATTTAACTTCCATTATTTATTGTGGCCAAACCATGTGACTTATCAAAACGTCTCAAGTAACATTGAAACATCCCCCCATGAGGAACATTTGTGTAAAGCTTCCACTTGATATCTCCACAAATTATAAAGGTGATACAATTTCTAGTTTGAGCTTTAAAACGTCATAACTCTGAAACCATGTGTCGGATGACGTCGTGCTCGCTGACTTTTGTGTCAGCAAGATATTCAACTTTGTGTGATAAAAAGATATTTTGTGATATAAAAAGAAAAAGATATCTTTCACACAAGATATTCATATTCAGCACAAAATTCCCTTTAAGAAAAACCTATTTGTTTACTTTTCCTCAAAAATGCCTCATGCAATCACATTTGCTGGAAATTGAACCAGTCTAGTGTAATTAACAAGAATACGTCATGCGGAGCACGATACGTGCAAAATCCGCGCCCCCCCCCCCTCCCCAAGAAAAAAATTCCATTGATACAGCAAATTGTCCATTTCATCAAGATTAAATTGACAATCTTGATCAAAGCTCGGGTCAATAGAAGAAAAGTGACGATTTTTCAAATGAAATATGATGATTTTGGAGGGTTGACCTTGAGTTGACCTTTGACCTTTTGACCTCAAAAAGTTGGTTTCCCTATTTAGTGACTCAATGTGCAAATGCTGTTCAATTTTCAAGTCAATCGGATGAAAATTGAGGATATTAAAAAATGGGGAGGGAAGGGAGAATGGGGAGGGAGGGGGGTTAATATATATGCTGGTGGGTGAATGATGTGAATGTGGCGTTCATCATGTTTCTGAGTTAAGTGTGATGCCGATCAGGAAGAAGAAGAAGTCGTACTACCAACTTCGTCCACTTCCGGAATTTTGATTTATTTGCATTCAAATGTCTGGTGATTCGGTTTTTAGAACCTTCACTCGTAAATTTTAGGAAAATGTTTCCCTTATAAATGATCCCCTGTAAATATCCCCATCAATTGGCTTTGTTAAAGATCGCACCCTAGTTAGTCCATGTACAACACGTAGCGAACCATGGACCTCTCTGTAGTTATTTCATTATTGTGTGTTTCAGTTAAGGATCTGTTCCCAATAGTTGAATCTGTGTTGCATTAATCAAATAAGATAGGCCCCATTCCGTCCATTTTGCTCTCCCTCTCCAAATTGTGGTACCTCGCTTGCCAGCAGCGTTCGCTGCCGTTGCATTGGGCTGTTTTGCTGGTACCACGCCGCCATAAGCCATGCGGTCAAGCCGAGGAAGAAGGGGGGCGGGGCCACAAGACCAAGGTGTGGCACGTCGACTCGTCATCGGAGGTGGAGCCAGCGAGCTCTTGCCGGCCAACCAGCGCCGAGGTGAGCCAACCGGTAGGCGTGTCATCAGAGCCGGCAGCTTGATTTCTACACGGACAATAAAAGCGGCTGCGAGGGACTGCTTGGACAGATGAGTGAGGGAGACGAGTGAGAAGGTACCAGATGAGTGAGAGGGAGGAGTGCGACAAGAGAGCAAAGAGAGGCGAGCTGAGTGCGAAGGATCGGGAGGCAGAAGAGTGGGTCCGCTGACCTTATGCGATCCATTCATGTTGCCAGCCCGCGTGAAACGAATACGCGCTCGCTGCCTGCCAGGGTTTTCCCACCACGGCGCGAGTCGACTCCTGGAGCCGGACCTCAATGCCTACCGTCTGCCTGGGCCTTCTTATTCCTTCCAGCCATTCCTTCCTCCCATTCCCTGTCGTGTGAGTCTGTTTGTTTTGTCCTGGGGAATAATACACGTTGTTGGACGAATGCATAAGACTGTTTAAGGCTGTCCTGTGTATCTTCTTCTTCTGTATATTACTTTCGTTTCTTCTTTAGTTTTGGTTTCGTACATAATTAATAAATGTCTGTTATTTCTTACCCTTTTGTTTTCATTCTCCCCCGATTGCTTTAGTCCCTTTTTCCCATTGAGTACCTGTGGCACGATTCGGCCGACGTTCGGAGTCGGGTTAGTCTCTTGTTAACGGCCCGAGTCGTAGCTCGCTTCGCTCGGCGCATCCAATCACGCTGCGGCCCGGGTGGGAGTATCTCCTCGCTTACGGATTGGTGGTGGTAATTAGGTAGTAAGACGGGTTGGGCTTACAACCCTACTCACCACCGACCGGAAGTGACGTCATACCCCCAGGACCGGTCGGACGGCCAGCTTAACAGGACAAGGGGATTAACACCCCCTTGCTAACGGGAGTGCCGTCCCCCGGATCCATAACAATTGGTGTCGAGGAGTTGGGATTTGGATCCGAACCAAAATTTTAAAACATCTAAAAAATTTGGTCAAAATTTGGAGCAGCCGAAATTTTTTTTTTTTTTTTTTTTTTTTTTTGTATACAAGATCGAGGCTCGTGAAAGAGCTAACATTAATCACACAAAAAGACAAACCGACACACAAAACACAAAAAACAAGGGGAGCGGCAGACAAGATGGGGAGAGAGGGGGAAGGACACAAAAGAGAGGGGGAAGAGGGGGAAGGACACAAACACAACATTTGAGAGCAGGGACATCGGGAGGACTTGGGGGGAGGTGGGAGAGGATTAAAACATATGAACACTGCAAGGACTCTGGGGTGAATTACCGGGGGTAGAAAAGATCAAGGTTTTCGATGGGGGACGATAAGAGATGGTGGTGAACAGCTGTTTTAAAGACCTGGAGGGAGGAGTGGGATTGAAGGAAGTGGGGGAGTTTGTTCCAGAGGCGGGAGAAAAGGGGAATGAAAGAGTGAAGGTGAGCAGAGAGCCTAGACTTTGGCAGTTTAACCATAAGAGGGTTGCAGGCAGATCTTGTGCGACCTGAAGGAATATTGGGGGGACAGAGCACAGAGAGAGCTGGGGGAGCAAGGCCGGAGAGGAGTCGGTAGAAGACAGAAAGACCACCAACCTGCCTGCGGTGAGTGAGTGAAAGGCCCTCGGCGTTGACTACATCGCAGGAGATTCCAATGATTCTGAAAGCTTTGGCCTCAACAGCGTGAAGCCGAGCAAGGTGTGAGGCAGGAGCACCAGCCCAGAGGGGGGAACAGTATTCCATTGAGCTGCGGATGAAAGCCTTGTATGTGGTGAGGAGCTCAGGTGTGCCAAGGAAGGACTTCGCACGACGGAGGATGCCCAGTCGGCGACTGGCTTTGGAGGCCAGCTTGGAAATGTGGTTTTCCCAAGAAAGCTCATGGCAGATAGTGAGACCCAAAAGCTTGAGCGACAGAACTTCTTGGAGAGGATTGTTGAGAAAGTAGATGGGAGGGTTGTCCAGTCGGTCCTTTCGGAGAGACATTGTAAGAGTGTGAGATTTGTCAGGATTGAAAGACATGTTCCACTTGTTTGACCAGTCTGTGATTTTGTCCAGGTCTGCAGAGAGTGAGGAGGCTGCAGACTGCCGATCTGAGGGATGAGGAATGGAGCGACAGAGAGTAGAGTCGTCAGCAAAGAGATAGAGAGGATTTTCAAGAGAGTCAGAGAGATCATTGATGAAGACCAGAAAAAGCACAGGGCCCAGAACACTACCTTGGGGAACTCCAGCCTGAACAGGAAGAGGAGATGAGAGAAACCCATTCAGGGCCACACGTTGACTACGACCAGAGAGGAAGTCCGCCAGCCATGCGTGGAGATTTCCATGGATACCAAAGGAGGAGAGTTTGGAGAGCAGAGCAGGGTGCCAGACCGTATCGAAGGCACGTGAAATGTCAAGGGAGACAGCTCTAATTTCCTGTTTGGCGTTGAGGACCTCCATCCATTGTTGAGAAAGCAGAAGCAGCATGTCCAGAGTAGAGTGACCAGGTCTGAAACCAAATTGATGATCAGAGATCAAGCCATTGGAGAAGAGGAAAGATTTAATATCTGAAGCAATGATGGATTCCATGACTTTGCATGGTACACGGAATCTTTATTTATTTAATATCCCAAATTAAAATCGTGCCGTGGGTAGTCAAGGCAATCGGGTGCCGGTAGGAGAGGTAGAAGAGGGGTTAGAGGCAACCCAGGACCCCAGGGGGGAATTGGAAGAGGGGTTGAGGAAGGCGTAACAGTGGGGGTTGCAGGTGCACAAGATGGCGGCGCCTCACACGTGGCCGCGGTAGCCGAGCCCGCTCTTCCAGCGGGCTTTGACATGCAGGGCCTCATGGCGCAGCTACAAGCGGTCATCCAAATGGAAATGGGAAACCAACTTGGGGGATTGAGGAAGGATATGGGAGAAATGAGGGACGAAGCAAGGGGTACCAGTGAACAATTGGGAAGCCAAATCGGGGAATTGAGAAATGACATGGGAAGCCAAATCGGGGAATTGAGAAACGACATGGGAAGCCAAATAGGGGGGCATAATTGGCCAAGCCAAATAAATTGATGAGGGGTTAGCGAGGGGGGCAAGCCCCAGGTATGAGATAAAGCAAGTGGAGAGGGAGAGAGACCTCGGAGTGGGCGAAGAGGTCGCGGGGGTGCACGACGAGGTAACGCGGTTTGAGAAGCGCGGGGTGAGCGAAGGTGAGCAAAGCGAAGTCACGTGGACGGGCATAGAAATCGCGACCCGGGGTATGGGGAAGCCGGCGACCACTGAGGTAGAAGAGGAAATTTTAATAAAGCCAGCGGTCGTCGAGGAGAAAGAAATTAACAAATTAATTATAGTGGAAATTGGAATGGAAGAGACGCCGGACGTAGAAAAGCACTCGCGGCAGGGAGAGATGGAATATGTGCAGAGTCCGTGCCCGCATCCTGATGCCGTGCTTGTTAATTCTTATAAAGATTTGTAGGTGCGTGTGGGGCGAAGAAGAAGAAGAAGAACCCCGAAGGTGAGTCGGGCTATGTATGGTGCTAAAAGGTTTTGCAGGAGAGTGTTTGCCGCGAAAAGAATTTTTGCGTGCTTGGGATCAAGGCGTAACCCGGGCGCTCGTGAAAGGTCCGTGGTGCGCGTTATGGATGGCAATGGCGCGCGTGTGAGGAAAAGGTGTGTGAAGGTGAACGGCACGTGGGTACGAATGGCGTCGGAGCGTGAGTGTGATACCAGGTGCGAGGGAGAGTGCATGTCGGAGTGTATGTGTGATGAAAGTGACACAGAGAGTGAGATGGATGAGGAGCGGGTGCGAGAAGGCACACCCGAGTTGGTTGTGGCGCGTGTGCGGGAGGGCACATCGGAGCGCGTGAGTGGGTATGTGCAGGAGTGCACACCCGTGGGGAGTGTTACGGAGGACGTAACGGAGGAGAGGTGTGGAAAGAAGTGTGCGAACAGCGAGTGGTGTGTAACAGTGCGGTGGTGGAATTGATAGAGTGCAGGGAATGTATGGGTCGCATGAGAGGTGCTGAGACACCTGGATGTGTGAGGAGGAAAAGGAACGCGTGGTGTGAGCATGTACAGGGAGCATCGACATTAAACGGGACAGCGTTCAGACCGACGTTTAGCCGACACGAGCTCTCGGTCCGAGCTCTCGGTTTGTGCCGGGCTTTGTGAATTGCGGGAACCGGCGGGGATCGGTGTCGCGTCGTTTCCATAATTTCCGGCTGCAATACCTGCCCTTTTGTGGGTAATTAGGTAGTGCACATTTGTGCCCCCCCCCCCCCACGCACACACACACATCCCTCCCCCCCCCCCCCACATACACATCCCCCCTACACACACACACACCCCAACCCCAACACACACACACACACACCCACACACACACACACACACACACACACACACACACACACACACATATCCACACACACACACAAACACCCCCACACCCCTCCCCCCACGGCCCACACGCACACACATATCCAGACAAACGCACATCCCCCTCCCCCCACCCCACAAGACACATCCCCCCACACACATCCCCCCACACACACTCCCACCCCCCCCCCCCCCCCCACCCACATACACACACACAAACACATGCACACATACCCCCACCCCTACCCCCAACACACACACACACACACACACACACACACATATCCCCCCACCCCTAACACACACACAAACACACGCACACATCCCCCCACCCCCACCCCGAACACACACACACACACACACACACACACACACATCCAACCCCCCCTCCTCCACATGCACACCCCAAACCCTCCCCATACACACACATATCACACCCCCACACACATCCACACACACACACACAACCCCCCACACACATCCCTACACACACATCCCCCCACACACACATCCCCACACACACACATCCCCCCCCCCCCCCCCCCCCCACACACACACAGAGACATCCACACACACGCACATCCGCACATCCACACACACACACATATTCCCCCTTCCCCCACACGCACACCCCTCCACACATACACACACACACACACACCCCTCCACACACACACACATCCAACCCTCCCTCCTCCACATGCATACCCCAACCCCGGGGCCGGATGTCATTTCAGGCAGTCGAGAAGAGAGGAGAGTTGAGAGTTTGGTGCGCAGAGTGACAGTCCCGGTGCGATCCTGAGCAGTCGAGTGACAGTCCCGGTGCGATCCTGAGCAGTCGAGTTGGTGCAGGAGAGTGAGTTGCGCAGCACGAGTTGGTTCGCAGTTCACAGCCTGAGAGAGAGAGAGCCCGAGTTGAGTTGAGCAGCGCGGTCGAGATCCTGAGCGAGAGAGATCCGATTAACGAGCACCGAACACCTTTTGGGCAGTTGGTTTTGATACGAGGCAGTTGGTTTTGATCCAGAGAGTTGAGTTCGCAGACAGGAGGACTGTGGTTCGAATCGACCTCGTGTGGAGCCGCTGGCCTGCGTTGGACACGTGGCGCTTGGAGCGAGGCCTTGCTTTATTGAAACAAAACAGCTCAGGTATTCTCAAAAGCCCGTTTATCGGGCAGCAATATATATACACATTTATGTCGGGAAGTTTGCCCGGCAAAAGCTATACCGGGCATGCCCGGGTATCAAGGGCGAGCCTTGGAAAGGCGAGTCTGGACCTGCCCGGGCGTGTTTGGCTGCGGCCTGGCAAGTCGAGGCTGGGCGTGCCCGGGCGCTCTGGACGAGCACTGGAAAGGCGATAGCGGGCATGCCCGGACGCTCTGGGCGAGCCCTGGAAAGGCGATAGCGGGCATGCCCGGACGCTCTGGGCGAGCCCTGGAAAGGCGATAGCGGGCATGCCCGGACGCTCTGGGCGAGCCCTGGAAAGGCGAGAGCGGGCATGCCCGGGAAAGACGAGACCGGGCGTGCCCGGGAGGTTCGGGCGTGCCCGGGAACAGTGAGTCCGGGCATGCCCGGGAGAGGCGCGTCTGGCCGTGTTCTGGCCGGTGCAAGGCGATTGTGTGCATCCAGCGGTAACCGCTACAACAGCTTCTTTTCAGGCTACTTTGTGGCTTTTGGCTGCATCAGCTCTGCCGTGTGCTATCGGTATGTTCCTTTGCGAGATGAGTCCAGTATTCTGCTGCTCAGATTGGCTATACAATTGATTTCCCATTGGCTTATCCATCTTGGCATTCAGATTCCATTCGTTTCCTACATCGCACAGATCATTGTCTTGTCTGTGAAGTTTTTCCTTTCGCGGCCAGAAGACTTTTTACGGTTCTACAGGTGGGTGGATGGCTTACACTTGCTGCTTTTTCTTTGGATGAAACAAAAAAAATTACAATTGGTTGTTTGGCTTTTCTTGTTTGTTTTTGAACAATTTACTTCTTTCTTTTTTTTTTGTAAGTACCTTTATTCGTTTGAATCCCTGGTTCAAATCCCACATACTGTTTTCATTAATCTGCTGTCTCAATGTACAGGGTCGTCTATTAGGCTTACTCTCCATGAAATGGAGAGTAACCTATTATTACTGCTAGAGTTTTCTTATTAGTCCCCTGCCAGTGTACACCGGAGGGGACTATAGGTTTGTGCACCGTCCCTCCGTCTGTCTGTCCATCAGTCCGTCAGTCTGTCAGTCCGTCATGCAAAGAACAGTTTTCCGGACTTTTTTTCTAAAGGCTTAATAGTAATTATTTCAAACTTGCCACTTGGTTTCCTTTTGATAAGTTACAGATCAAGTTCGAACTTCACGACGTTTCGATTATTTTTGACAAAGTTATGGCACTTTGAACTTTGGGAATTCTGATAATTCTGATGATCCTTAACTCGGTGCCATTTTAAGTTTTAATTTCCTTTAAAAAAGATTTTCTCTGCAATAATAGGACCGATTGAGATCAAATTTTCACCATAGGAGGGACTCGGTCTGGAGAATATTTTAATAGTAATTATGATGTCACAGGTCACGTGGTTCGGCCGCCATATTGTTTTTCGTGGAAACACGACAACCCCTTTTTCTCTGCAATGGCTGAACATATCGAGGCCAAACTTTGCAGGCAGAATCGCAAACCCATGATGAACAAAAACGTCAATGAGCATGATGTCATGCATCACATGGTTTCAGAGTTATGACGTTTTTAAGCATGAACCTTTAAAACCGAGCTCCTCCCTCATTTTTGATCCAATCGAGGGGAAACTTCACAGATCTGTTCCGCATGTCAGTCCACTAAAATGTCATTTTGGAATTTGCAATAGGTCACGTGGTTTGGTTGATATCGTTAATTAAACGAAAATATAAAAAAAATGGATATCTCTTCAATCGCTTTATTGATCGACGTGAAACGTCATACTCTAGTAGAAGTCATGAAGAGTAACAAGTGTGCACAATTTCAAGATGATTGGATGTACGGTCTGGAAGCTAGAAGTTGTTATTGCGTGAAGAAGAAGAGGCTTCGCGATTCGGATTTAATTGTTCAACACATGCACAGACTGAAGGGATCGTTGGACACGACAAGGGTCATGTTATTTACCCAACCCTTGTGGGGTATGTAGATTACAGTAGATCTTCGCTCAGTTCTGTAAGTAAAACTTACCTCACGGATGTTCTGTGAGCTAATCATACGTGTTTGTGGTTTCTAATATTTTACAAGCCCAGCTATGCATAAATTTATAGCCTATTCTTGATGCCTTTCTTTCCTTTTGTGTGTTGCATGCTGCTTGGTCTGGAGCATATCAGCGCCAAAGAGTGAGTAGGTCAGCAGTTTGGTCACTTAACAATGACAAACGTGGTGTGTGGGCAGAGAGTGCAGGCAGCGATGGTGGACAACTCCCTTGACGGAGGTACTCGGCGAAACAGAGTATTGACTCCAAACCAACAGAGAGACACAACAGGCTCTTCAAATCTGCGCCATCATTGCCAAAGCCCTGAATCGGATGCCTGGGAAATAATGAGCAAACTGAATTCGCAATCCCGGTAAGAGTGAGAAAGTTCATTTAAACAAACCTTTTTTTCACATTAAGTTGAAGCAAAAGTCAGTTTTATTTTTTGGTTTATTAACGCGATGTCGAAATTAAAAACACTGATGGACAGTAATATTGGGATGGGCACAACTGAGGAACTAGTTATTTTATTCAGAAATGGAACGACACTCGGCAGAGCACATGCCTCTGCGAGGCTGAACAGTTTGTTTTGTGTCTCACTGTTAGGCCGGATCTGCATCCGGATCTGAACCAAAATCTAATTGGCTTGTTTTTGTCACCTGCCCAACTCATCTACCAGGTTTTGTCAGAACTTGTCCATAACTTTTTGAGATATCGTGCTATATATTGTTTTCGGCCTTATTTCCCAATAGTGAAGAATCACTTAAACTTTCTAGGATCCGGATCTTCACCAAAGTCTAATAAATTTGTCCTTGTAAAACACCCAACCTGTCCACCAAGTTTCGTTTGAATCCGTCCATAACTTTTTGAGAAATCCTCCTCACCTACGGATGAACAGTCATGGGTGAAAACATAAGCTCCACCCACCTTCTATGTTGGAGGTAATAAAGGATGTCTGGTGTGCATCAGATGGGTGGGCCTCAAGTTGAAACTGAAAGTTCATATATAAGTTTTATTGTACACCGCACCTTTCCTATGCCATCTCCAGGCATTGCAAATCGTCATTGCCAGGCACCGAAGGGGGCTCGGCAATGACGCACGTTGAAAGGGAGTACTCAGTTTTCACCCTGGTTGTTTGTTGGACACCGCACCTTTCCTATGCCATCTCCAGGCATTGCAAATCGTCATTGCTGGGCACCGAAGGGGGCTCGGCAGTGACACACGCTGAAAGGGAGTACTCAGTTTTCACTCTCGTTTGTTGTACACCGCACCTTTCCTATGCCATCTCCAGGCATTGCAAATCGTCATTGCTGGGCCCCGAAGGGGGCTCGGCAGTGACGCACGCTGAAAGGGAGTACTCAGTTTTCACTCCGTTTGTTGTACACCGCTCCTTTCCTATGCCATCTCCAGGCATTGCAAATCGTCATTGCCGGGCACCGAAGGGGGCTCGGCAGTGACGCACGCTGAAAGAGAGTACTCAGTTTTCACTCTGGTTGTTTGTTTGTTTGTTTTCTTGTTGTACACCGCTGCTTTCATATGCCATCTCCAGGCGCTGCATAACGTCATTGCCGGGCACCGAAGGGGGCTCGGCAATGACGCACGCTGAAAGGGAGTACTCGGTTTTCACTCTGGATGTTTGTTTGTTTTCTTGCTTTCTTGTTTGTTTGTTTGTTTGTCCGGGCGATATCTCAGCCATCCTTTGAGCGAGGAAGCTGAAATCTCGGCACAATAGTGAGCAAGTCCTTTCTCAAAAACGGTATTTTTGTTTTTTTGATTAATCAATTAATTGATGAGTTATTTAATTATTAGCGATTAATTAAGTACTGATACATTTCCTTTCTCTTCTGCCCATTATCTCAGGCACCTTTTGAGTTAGGAAGCTGATATTTGGACATGCCAATGACCAGGTGATTTGGCTGCAAAGGATATTTTTGATTTATTAATTAATCAATTAATCAATTAATTATTTAATTATTCGATTAATGACAAAAAATGTTGTTTTTTTAAAGTTACAGATTCTGATGAAATAGTGGTAGTTTATGTGTTCTCTGACCAAATTGATTAATAATTTAATTTTTTTATGATTATTATTTATTTATTTTCATTATTAATCATTTATTTATTTTCTTTCTCATTTGGCCAATATCTCAGGCACCTTTTGAGCTGGGAAGCTAATATATCAAGGATATTTTTGATTTATTGATTAATCATTTCATCTATTAATTATTTATTGATTAATCGATTAATTATTTATTGAGTAATCAATTAATTATTTAATTTTTTATAAATGACATTTAATTAAATTTCTAAAAGATACATCTTCGGATGAAGCACTAGTGGTTTAGTTATGCGATTAGCCAATTGATTATGAAAATATTTTGTGATAATCTTTTATTGATTTTAATTATACAATTAATCAATCAATTAGTGTACACCTCTCCCTCCCAATGCAGCCTCAATGAGCTGCACTGTGGTATTGCCGGACGCCGGAGGCGCCCCGGCAATGCCGCGCTGCAGCATATTTAATTATTTGGCATGGGGCGGTGTACTTTGAATGTATTTGTACTTGTTTGTTTTCTTGTTTTCTTTCTTGTTTGTCCGGACGATATCTCAGCCATCCTTTGAGCTAGGAAGCTGAAATTTCGACACAGTAGTAAGCAAGTCCTTTGTCAAAAATGGTATTTTTTGTTTTTTGAATAATAATCAATTAATTGAGGAGTTATTTAATTATTAGCGATTAATTAAGTACTTATTTAATAAATCAAATTTCCTTTCTCTTCTGACCATTAATTCAGGCACCTTTTGAGTTAGGAAGCTGATATTTGGACATGCCAATGACCAGGTGATTTGGCTGCAAAGGCTATTTTTGATTTTTAATTAATCGATTCATCAATTAATCAATTAATTATTTAATTATTCGATTAATGACCAAAAATTTTTTTTTTTTTAAGTTGCAGATTCTGATGAAATCGTGGTGGTTTATGTGTTCTCTGACCGAATAATTTAATTTTTTTATGATTATTATTTATTTATTTTCATTATTAATCATTTATTTCTTTTCTTTCTCATTTGGCCAATATCTCAGGCACCTTTTGAGCTCGGAAGCTAATATTTGGACATGAGTGACCAGGTGATGTGGCTATCAAGGATATTTTTGATTTATTGATTAATCATTTAATCGATTAATTATTTATTGATTAATCGATTAATTATTTATTGAGTAATCAATTAATTATTTAATTTTTTATTAATGACTTATTTAATTATATTTCTAAAAGATACATCTTCGGATGAAGCACTAGTGGTTTAGTTATACTATTAGCCAATTGATTATGAAAATATTTTGTGATAATTGTCCACCGCACCTTTCCTATGCCATCTCCAGGCATTGCAAATCGTCATTGCTGGGCACTGAAGGGGGCTCCTCAGTGACGCACGCTGAAAGAGAGTACTCAGTTTTCACTCTGGTTGTTGTACACCGCTCCTTTCCTATGCCATCTCCAGGCATTGCAAATCGTCATTGCCGGGCACCAAAGGGGGCTCGGCAGTGACGCACGCTGAAAGAGAGTACTCAGTTTTCACTCTGGTTTCTTGTTTTCTTGCTTTCTTGTTTTCTTGCTTTCTTGTTTGTTTGTCCGGACGAAAGCTCAGCCATCCTTTGAGCTAGGAAGCTGAAATTTCGGCACAGTCGTGAGCAAGTCCTTTTTCAAAAACGGTATTTTTTGTTTTTTGAATAATCAATTAATTAAGGAGTTATTAATTATTAGCGATTAATTAAGTACTTATTTAATTAATTAAATTTCATTTCTCTTCTGACCATTAACTCAGGCACCTTTTGAGTTCGGAAGCTGATATTTGGACATGCCAATGACCAGGTGATTTGGCTGCAAAGGCTATTCTGATTTATTAATTAATCAATTAATCGATTAATTATTTAATTATTCGATTAATGACTAAAAAATTTTTTTTTTAAGTTACAGATTCTGATGAAATGGTGGTGGTTTATGTGTTCTCTGACGGAATTCATTAATAATTTAATTTTTTTATGATTATTATTTCTTTATTTTCATTATTAATCATTTATTTATTGTACACCGCTCCTTTCCTATGCCATCTCCAGGCATTGCAAATCGTCATTGCCGGGCACCAAAGGGGGCTCGGCAGTGACGCACGCTGAAAGAGAGTACTCAGTTTTCACTCTGGTTTCTTGTTTTCTTGGTTGTCCGGGCGATATCTCAGCCATCCTTTGAGCTAGGAAGCTGAAATTTCGGCACAGTAGTGAGCAAGTCCTTTGTCAAATACGGTATTTTTTGTTTTTTGAATAATCAATTAATTGAGGAGTTATTTAATTATTAGCGTTTAATTAAGTACTTATTTAATTAATTAAATTTCATTTCTCTTCTGACCATTAACTCAGGCACCTTTTGAGTTAGGAAGCTGATATTTGGACATGCCAATGACCAGGTGATTTGGCTGCAAAGGATATTTTTGATTTATTAATTAATCAATTAATCGATTAATTATTTAATTATTCCATTAATGACAAAAACTTTTTTTTTTTTAAGTTACAGATTCTGATGAAATAGTGGTAGTTTATGTGTTCTCTGACCAAATTGATTAATAATTTAATTTTTTTATGATTATTATTATTTATTTATTTTCAT
The DNA here is from genome assembly GCF_964187855.1 of Myxine glutinosa. NCBI lineage: Eukaryota > Metazoa > Chordata > Myxini > Myxiniformes > Myxinidae > Myxine > Myxine glutinosa. The sequence continues at coordinate 128,946,773 of NC_136267.1, read as the reverse complement.
TATTAATCATTTATTTATTTTCTTTCTCATTTGGCCAATATCTCAGGCACCTTTTGAGCTGGGAAGCTAATATTTGGACATGAGTGACCAAGTGATGTGGCTATCAAGGATATTTTTGATTTATTGATTAATCATTTCATCTATTAATTATTTATTGATTAATCGATTAATTATTTATTGAGTAATCAATTAATTATTTAATTTTTTATAATGACTTATTTAATTAAATTTCTAAAAGATACATCTTCGGATGAAGCACTAGTGGTTTAGTTATGCGATTAGCCAATTGATTATGAAAATATTTTGTGATAATCTTTTATTGATTTTAATTATACAATTAATCAATCAATTAGTGTACACCTCTCCCTCCCAATGCAGCCTCAATGAGCTGCACTGCGGTATTGCCGGGCGCCTGAGGCGCCCCGGCAATGCCGCGCTGCAGCATATTTAATTATTTGGCATGGGGTGGTGTACTTGGAATGTATGTGTACTTGTTTTCTTTCTCATTTGGCCAATATCTCAGGCACCTTTTGACCTCGGAAGCTAATATTTGGACATGAGTGACCAAGTGATGTGGCTATCAAGGATATTTTTGATTTATTGATTCATCATTTAATCGATTAATTATTTATTGATTAATCGATTAATTATTTATTGATTAATCAATTAATTATTTAATTTTTTATTAATGATCTATTTAATTAAATTTCAAAAAGATACATCTTCGAATGAAGCACTAATGGTTTAATTATGCTATTAGCCAATTGATTAAGAAAATAATTTGTGATAATCTTTTATTGATTTTAATTATACAATTAATCAATCAATTAGTGTACACCTCTCCCTCCCAATGCAGCCTCAATGACCTGCACTGCGGTATTGCCGGGCGCCAGAGGCGCCCCGGCAATGCCGCGCTGTAGGATATTTTATTATTTGGCATGTGGGTGGTGTACTTTGAATGTTTGTGTACTTGTTGTACACCGCTCCTATCCTATGCCATCTCCAGGCATTGCAAATCGTCATTGCCGGGCACCAAAGGGGGCTCGGCAGTGACGCACGCTGAAAGAGAGTACTCAGTTTTCACTCTGGTTTCTTGCTTTCTTTCTTGTTGTACATCGCTCCTTTCCTGTGCCATCTCCAGGCATTGCAAATCGTCATTGCCGGGCACCAAAGGGGGCTCGGCAGTGACGCACGCTGAAAGAGAGTACTCAGTTTTCACTCTGGTTTCTTTCTTGTTTGTTTGTTTGTTTGTTTGTTGTACACCGCTCCTTTCCTATGCCATCTCCAGGCATTGCAAATCGTCATTGCCGGGCACCAAAGGGGGCTCGGCAGTGACGCACGCTGAAAGAGAGTACTCAGTTTTCACTCTGGTTGTTTGTTTGTTTTCTTTCTTGGTTGTCCGGACGATATCTCAGCCATCCTTTGAGCTAGGAAGCTGAAATTTCGGCACAGTCGTGAGCAAGTCCTTTGTCAAATACGGTATTTTTTGTTTTTTGAATAATCAATTAATTGAGGAGTTATTTAATTATTAGCGTTTAATTAAGTACTTATTTAATTAATTAAATTTCATTTCTCTTCTGACCATTATTAACTCAGGCACCTTTTGAGTTAGGAAGCTGATATTTGGACATGCCAATGACCAGGTGATTTGGCTGCAAATGATATTTTTGATTTATTAATTAATCAATTAATCGATTAATTATTTAATTATTCGATTAATGACCCAAAAAAAATTTTTTTTTAAGTTACAGATTCTGATGAAATAGTGGTAGTTTATGTGTTCTCTGACCAAATTGATTACCAATTTAATTTTTTTATGATTATTATTTATTTATTTTCATTATTAATCATTTATTTATTTTCTTTCTCATTTGGCCAATATCTCAGGCACCTTTTGAGCTGGGAAGCTAATATTTGGACATAAGTGACCAAGTGATGTGGCTATCAAGGATATTTTTGATTTATTGATTAATCATTTCATCTATTAATTATTTATTGATTAATCGATTAATTATTTATTGAGTAATCAATTAATTATTTAATTTTTTATAAATGACTTATTTAATTAAATTTCTAAAAGATACATCTTCGGATGAAGCACTAGTGGTTTAGTTATGCGATTAGCCAATTGATTATGAAAATATTTTGTGATAATCTTTTATTGATTTTAATTATACAATTAATCAATCAATTAGTGTACACCTCTCCCTCCCAATGCAGCCTCAATGAGCTGCACTGCGGTATTGCCGGGCGCCGGAGGCGCCCCGGCAATGCCGCGCTGCAGCATATTTAATTATTTGGCATGGGGCGGTGTACTTTGAATGTATGTGTACTTGTTTGTTTTCTTGTTTGGTTGTCCGGGCGATATCTCAGCCATCCTTTGAGCTAGGAAGCTGAAATTTTGGCACAATAGTGAGAACGTGCTTTGTCAAAAACGGTATTTTTTTTTTTTGATTAATCAATAAATTGAGGAGTTATTTAATTATTAGCGATTAATTAAGTACTTATTTAATTAATCAAATTTCCTTTCTCTTCTGACCATTAACTCAGGCACCTTTTGAGTTAGGAAGCTGATATTTGGACATGCCAATGACCAGGTGATTTGGCTGCAAATGATATTTTTGATTTATTAATTAATCAATTAATCGATTAATTATTTAATTATTCGATTAATGAGAAAAAAATTTTTTTTTTTAAGTTACAGATTCTGATGAAATAGTGGTAGTTTATGTGTTCTCTGACCAAATTGATTAATAATTTAATTTTTTTATGATTATTGTACACCGCTCCTTTCCTATGCCATCTCCAGGCATTGCAAATCGTCATTGCTGGGCACCGAAGGGGGCTCGGCAGTGACGCACGCTGAAAGAGAGTACTCAGTTTTCACTCTGGTTTCTTGTTTGTTTTCTTGTTTGTTTGTTTTCTTGGTTGTCCGGGCGATATCTCAGCCATCCTTTGAGCTAGGAAGCTGAAATTTCGGCACAGTAGTGAGCAAGTCCTTTGTCAAATACGGTATTTTTTGTTTTTTGAATAATCAATTAATTGAGGAGTTATTTAATTATTAGCGTTTAATTAAGTACTTATTTAATTAATTAAATTTCATTTCTCTTCTGACCATTATTAACTCAGGCACCTTTTGAGTTAGGAAGCTGATATTTGGACATGCCAATGACCAGGTGATTTGGCTGCAAAGGATATTTTTGATTTATTAATTAATCAATTAATCGATTAATTATTTAATTATTCGATTAATGACAAAAAAATTTTTTTTTTTAAAGTTACAGATTCTGATGAAATAGTGGTAGTTTATGTGTTCTCTGACCAAATTGATTAATAATTTAATTTTTTTATGATTATTATTTATTTATTTTCATTATTAATCATTTATTTATTTTCTTTCTCATTTGGCCAATATCTCAGGCACCTTTTGAGCTGGGAAGCTAATATTTGGACATGAGTGACCAAGTGATGTGGCTATCAAGGATATTTTTGATTTATTGATTAATCATTTCATCTATTAAGTATTTATTGATTAATCGATTAATTATTTATTGAGTAATCAATTAATTATTTAATTTTTTATAAATGACTTCTTTAATTAAATTTCTAAAAGATACATCTTCGGATGAAGCACTACTGGTTTAGTTATGCGATTAGCCAATTGATTATGAAAATATTTTGTGATAATCTTTTATTGATTTTAATTATACAATTAATCAATCAATTAGTGTACACCTCTCCCTCCCAATGGAGCCTCAATGAGCTGTACTGCGGTATTGCCGGGCGCCAGAGGCGCCCCGGCAATGCCGCGCTGCAGCATATTTAATTATTTGGCATGGGGCGGTGTACTTTGAATGTATGTGTACTTGTTATTTCTTTATTTTCATTATTAATCATTTATTTATTTTCTTTCTCATTTGGCCAATATCTCAGGCACCTTTTGAGCTGGGAAGCTAATATTTGGACATGAGTGACCAAGTGATGTGGCTGCAAAGGATATTTTTGATTTATTAATTAATCAATTAATCGATTAATTATTTAATTATTCGATTGATGACAAAAAAAATTTTTTTTTTAAAGTTACAGATTCTGATGAAATAGTGGTAGTTTATGTGTTCTCTGACCAAATTGATTAATAATTTAATTTTTTTGATTATTATTTATTTATTTTCATTATTAATCATTTATTTATTTTCTTTCTCATTTGGCCAATATCTCAGGCACCTTTTGAGCTGGGAAGCTAATATTTGGACATGAGTGACCAAGTGATGTGGCTATCAAGGATATTTTTGATTTATTGATTAATCATTTCATCTATTAATTATTTATTGATTAATCGATTAATTATTTATTGAGTAATCAATTAATTATTAAATTTTTTATAAATGACTTATTTAATTAAATTTCTAAAAGATACATCTTCGGATGAAGCACTAGTGGTTTAGTTATGCGATTAGCCAATTGATTATGAAAATATTTTGTGATAATCTTTTATTGATTTTAATTATACAATTAATCAATCAATTAGTGCACACCTCTCCCTCCCAATGCAGCCTCAATGAGCTGCACTGCGGTATTGCCGGGCGCCGGAGGCGCCCCGGCAATGCCGCGCTGCAGCATATTTAATTATTTGGCATGGGGGCGGTGTACTTTGAATGTATGTGTACTTGTTTCTTTATTTTTTTTCTTTCATAACAGCTTTGCCAACTTTGTTAGAGGCTCTGAGCACGTGAGACATGAAGAGATCTACGCACATCGGCGAGAGTTTCACTCCGAAACGGCGAGACTCCCAAAGTATTTTAATTTTATTGTCTGTGTCTTTTGTTTTGTTTGTTTTTCTCTGTTTTGTTTTAATTATTGGGTGTAACAAGAAGAACCACCTTATAGGCCATTTTCCCCCTTTTCCCTGCAGAGCAGGGGTTGGCCTTTTTCAGGCACCATGGTCCCCTTTTTACATGTTTACTTAATGTTTTACGGCCGGATGCTGAGGATGTTTTGTTGAGTCCTGATCTGTTGGGTGTTGTAATAGAAGGATGGAGGTTTTACAATTCGGTATTTTCGGATGTTCGTGTTGCGGCGAGTTGTTCGGCAACTGTGAGCGCCACCAATTGGTCTAACAAATTACCCCAAGGACTTCCATCTGACGGCGTCTGTGATGGGCGTAGATGAGGTTATGATAGAGGTGAAAGGTGGGCAGTTCTTGTGTGGTTTGAGGAAAAGTTGTGGTGAGTGGGTCGGGAAGCATTGAATGCCGTGTATAACTTTTTTCTTGTCATGGACTAACGTGTGCATACAATGCTTATTGTCAATAAAATTTTGAATTAATTATTGGTAAAGGTTGTGTTTATATTGGTCATGTAAAACCTCATTTCACTGACGACTCGACTCATTCCGAGCATTAAATCCTCATCTACTTTCAAATCCTGTTCAACAACTTACATTTCACACCAGCCCAGTGTTAGATCTCAAACAATTGTATGCTGCTGTCGTTAAATTCCTTCTTACATAGTTTTGGAATCACTGTATTTAGTAAGACTAGTTCTGATTAGTTATACTTCAATCAACATTCAACATTCAACATTCAAAAAGGTGGTCTTTCTGTCTTCTACCGACTCCTCTCCGGCCTTGCACCCCCAGCTCTCTCTGTGCTCTGTCCCCCAAATATTCCTACAGGTCGCACAAGATCTGCCAGCAACCCTCTGATGGTTAAACTGCCGAAATCTCGGCTCTCTGCTCACCTTCACTCTTTCATTCCTCTTTTCTCCCGCCTCTGGAACAAACTCCCTCACTCCATTCAATCCCACTCCTCCCTCCAGGTCTTTAAAACAGCTGTTCACCACCATCTCTTATCTTCCCCCATCCAAAACCTTGATCTTTTCTACCCCCGCTAATTCACCCCAGATCCACCTTGTTTGAAATTCCAACTTCTTTCCTGGAAGTCCTGGCAGTGTCCATATGTTTTATACCTCTCCCACCGCCCCCTTCCCATGCCCCCCCCCCCCCAAAGCCCTCGCCCTCTCTCAGATCTCTCGATGTCTCCATGTCTCTCGGTCCCTGCTCTCAAATGTTGTGTTTGTGTCCTTCCCCCTCTCTCCCCATCTTGTCTACCGCTCCCGATGTTATATGTTTTATGTGTCGGTTTGTCTTTCTGTGTGATTAATGTTCGCTCTTTCACGAGCCTCGATCTTGTATACAAAAAAACAAACAAAAAAATATATATATATATTGGGCTGTAACATATATTGGCTTGTTGTACTTCATTGTTAAGCTTTGTCCAAGTCATTATAGCGCCATCCTAATTTTTTTTCATGGCCAGACACTGGAAAAGATTGAGTCTCTTGAAGTCTCTCCAGACCTTTGCATCAGATATTGCCTATTCTGGCCTACCACAAAGAAAAGCTGGCCTCCAAAGCCAATGGCAAACTGAGCGAGCATTTTTCGTCATTTCAAGCGTTTTCTTGGAAAAACAAAGCTACTCTGTCCTCGAGGCCAGTTTACTGTCAATGGTAAACACCCATGAAAATGAGCGATGTAAACCCAAATCAAGCTGTCGGAGACGTTCTTCAAAAGTAGCTATAGGACTGTTGTTAGCGACATGTAATGTATATTTAGTCCCTTGAGACCCTTTAAGACCCCCTAATGACCTGTAAGACCCCTAACACTGACTCTGAAGACCCAAAGGACACTGAAGACTCAGAGAACCCGAAATATCACGATGACCCAAACATCCCAAAGGCCAAAACTACACACATCCTGGTGAGGGTCTGCAATCTGATTGCTCTTTCTTTTTACCTCAGCCACCATAGGTTTTCCGTTTCCGGTCTTGCTGGCGAGGGTTCGTTTATTCTCAGCTCTCCATGCTATCCATCGAAATCGAAGTTAAGTAATTGTTCCCATTTGTATTTTCGTTATAACTATTTATTTTATGGTGTATATATTGTCTCCCGACGAAGATTTTCGGTGCAAATCTTTCATACCTGTATTGAAAATCGTGTTAATTCGGGTCGTGTTTTGAGGCCTTGTAGTTGTACAGTGAACACTACAACCTTGAGGCTTTGTTTTTCTCTCAGCGGTCCGTGTTTTTGTGATCCAATAACTTTCGTTCTCTGTTTTCCCAATCTTTTCACCCCATAGCCCTCTTCCTTGTGTAAATCACAACTCAAAAAAATCCAAAAAAAAAAGCATTTCCTTCTCTGTTCTCATTCGTTTATTCATTCTTATTCGTTCGTTCGTTCGTTCTTCGACCACGTGTTTCTCCCCCATTTCCCCAGATAGATTGTCAAATTTCAACTCGTTATTTTATCGTCCATGCGTTATTGTTTTGATTATAGTTACTTTTGGTTTGAATTTCCTGTAACTTGTAATTATTTAATCGTGTTCTGCTCCTCGTGTGCGGCCTTGTAGTTGTACCCCCGTCGGTGTTTGTTATCTTAATCGTGTTTTGCTTGGCTCTTAGTTTTTTTCCCTTCTACCCCGAACATAATACTCTGTCTAACGTTCTAAATCCCCTTCCCCCCCCCCCCCCACCCACAAAAACCAAACAAACAAACAAAAAACCAAAAACATTTATTTTCCTTTCTCCACGTGTACTGTTGACTCATCCTGTATTTTCTGTCCAGGTGTGCTGTTCGCCCCGCCCCCATTAACTCCTTGCCATCCACCGTTTGCCCTTCACGTGACTCGTGGTGGTCCCTCTCGGCTCTCCCCCCGTTGGTATTTTTGTGCACATAAGATTGTTCACGGTTCTGTTTAAATATTATTTAAATATGTATAACCTTTCCCCTTCAGTGTTTTACTCAGTGGTATTTTACAACACGCTGTTTTTCTTCCTATTTAAAAGGCTTTTCTCAATTTCCTCTCCAACTCATTCCACCTCAAAAAAAAGAAATTCAATATCTTATACGTCTCCCTCACTACATGGTCTAAATTCACATTCATTCCATCCCTCCTCCATCATTCTGAACCGGATTGCTAACTTGAAAATCACAACAAACCCAATTTGTTTTCAATGTTTCGTCTTTCATTAATCATCCACTTTCTAAACTCCCCTCTTGCCCCTCCCATCCAAATCCCTCCCCTTGCACCTACACTCCTAAACTCCCCCCTTGCCCCGCCACTCTTAAACTCCCCCCCTACCCCTCCACTCCTGAACTCCCCCCTTGCCCTTCCACTCCTGAACTCCCCCCTTGCCCTTCCCCTCCTAAACTCCCCCCTCACTCCTCCCCTTCAAAACTCCCCCCCAACCCCTCCCATTCAAATCTCCCCCCATACCATTCCTCTCCAATTCTCCTTCCTCCCCCCTCCTCCTCAAAGCTGCCTCCTCCCCACTTCGTCTCCCTTCTATCTCATACCTCCACCCCCCCCAACCTTCTTCTTTCCTCTGCCCCCCCTCAAACAACCCCTCTCTGTGCCTCATCCCTTCACCTTCAAACCTTTCATCCTCCTCATCCTTCCCTTTCTTGGAACTCTTCTGCAATCGCTGACACACTAACAACTGCTCTCCCTACCTCCCCCTCTCATCCTTCATCTTACCCTACTCCTCCCCTCCCCTGTCCTGTACCCGATGCTCCCCCTCTCTCTTCATTAACGGTATGGACCTCAAACATCCGGGGCCTTCGCTCAAACTTGACTGATCTCTCCATACAGGTTGCTTCTGACAATCCAGACTTGATCTGCTTAACAGAGACTTTCCTCCTTCAAGATGTCTCTGATTCCTTAATATCTCTTCCTGGTTACTCCCTCCTCCGGTATGATAGACCTGAGCCTCGGCCTGGTGGTGGGGTGGCTATCTTTTTCAAAAACTCTCTTCCTCACTCTCCTTGCACTGCCCTCTCTCCTCCTCACCCCCAGGAGTACCTCTGGCTACGTCTTCCTCTCCGCTCCCACCTTTTGTTCATATGTGTTCTGTACCGTCCCCCAAACAGTGATGACTCCATCTACATTTCACTGTCTGACAACATGGACCAACTTCTATCCACTCATCCCAACTCTCTCTTCCTCATATGTGGTGACTTCAATTGTCATCATGCCACCTGGTTGGGTGTGGGTTCCTCTCTCACCAGTCATGGCACCTCAGCAAAGGACTTCTGTGACTCACTGGGATTGACACAATCTGTCAATTTCCCGACCCGGATCTCAGCCAATGGAGTATCTTCTCTTCTAGACTTGGTTATGACTAACTTCCCTGCTAATGTCTGCTGCTCTTCTTCTGCTCCAATCGGTTCTTCTGATCATGCGCTTGTCAAAGTGGACATCTCTCTGGCCATTCTCAGAGAGCCTCCTCAGCGTCGACGAGTCTGGCATTTCACTCAGGCCGACTGGGACGGTCTTCAAGCAGCCATCAATCGTCTGGATTGGTCTCCCATCTCCACTGCCTCTGACATCAATTCTTCCTGGGAATTCTTCCAAAGCAAACTGATCTCTCTCATGCACAGATTTATCCCATCTCGCCTTCAGTTGTCTTACCCTTCCTCCCGTCCATGGTACACTGAATCTTGTGGTGAGGCAGTTGCCCTGAAACAACTTGCCTTTGCCTCTTGGAAGGCTAATCCAACTGAAGGAAATCTCAGTTCCTTCCACCAAGCTCGGAACAAGTGTGTGTCTACCCTCAGGAGTGCCAGGAAGCACTATCTCTCCTCACTCAAGAATGAACTCTCAAACCTGTCTCCTTCTTCCAAATCCTGGTGGCGTCTGGTCAAATCCGTTTCTGGTGTTTGTTCCCCCTCCATCCCCTCCCTTACCTCAAATGGCCACACAGTTGACATCGCACGTGACAAAGCCGAATGCCTCAACTCTGTGTTTGCCTCAAAATCTTTAGTACCAAACCCATCTCTCTCTGTTCCCACCTTTCCCAGTCGAACCAAACTGCTCCTGGACTCTGTGACCTTCTCTCCTGACAAGGTGGAGGAGTTTTTGTCAAACCTCGACTCTGATTCTGCAACTGGACCAGATGGCATCAGCCCACGGGTCCTAAAATCCTGCTCTGCCGCTCTATCTCACCCTCTCTCTGTTCTTTTCACCCTATCCTTTGCTCAAGGTCATCTGCCAGCATCCTGGAAATCAGCAAACATTACCGCTTTACACAAAAAAGGTGCAAAAACAGATCCTTGCAACTACAGACCAATCAGCCTGCTCCCAATTATCAGCAAAGTCATGGAATCCATCATTGCTTCGGATATGAAATCTTTCCTCTTCTCCAATGGCTTGATCTCTGATCATCAATTTGGTTTCAGACCAGGTCACTCTACTCTGGACATGCTGCTTCTGCTGTCTCAACAATGGATGGAGGTCCTCAATGCCAAACAGGAAATCAGAGCTGTCTCCCTTGACATATCACGTGCCTTCGATACGGTCTGGCACCCAGCTCTGCTCACCAAACTCTCCTCCTATGGTATCCATGGAAATCTCCATGCATGGCTTGCGGACTTCCTCTCTGGTCGTAGTCAACGTGTGGCCCTGAATGGATTTCTCTCATCTCCCCTTCCCGTTCAGGCTGGAGTTCCCCAAGGCAGTGTGCTGGGCCCTGTGCTTTTTCTGGTCTTTATCAATGATCTCTCCGACTCTCTGGAAAATCCTCTGTATCTCTTTGCTGATGACTCCACTCTCTGCCGCTCCATTCCTCTTCCCTCAGATCGGCAGTCTGCAGCCTCCTCACTCTCTGAAGACCTGGACAAAATCACAGACTGGTCAAACATGTGGAACATGTCTTTCAATCCTGACAAATCTCACACTCTTACTATGTCTCTCCGAAAAGATCGACTGGACAACCCTCCCATCTACTTTCTCAACAATCCTCTCCAAGAAGTTCTGTCGCTCAAGCTTTTGGGTCTCACATGCCATGATCTTTCTTGGGAAAACCACATTTCCAAGCTGGCCTCCAAAGCCAGTCGCCGACTGGGCATCCTCCGTCGTGCGAAGTCCTTCCTAGGCACACCTGAGCTCCTCACCACATACAAGGCTTTCATCCGCAGCTCAATGGAATACTGTTCTCCCCTATGGGCTGGTGCTCCTGCCTCACACCTGGCTCGGCTTCACGCTGTTGAATCCAAAGCTTTCAGAATCATTGGAATCTCCCGCGATGAAGCTATCTCTGAGGGCCTTTCACTCACTCACCGCAGGCAGGTAGGTGGTCTTTCTGTCTTCTACCGACTCCTCTCCGGCCTTGCTCCCCCAGCTCTCTCTGTGCTCTGTCCCCCAAATATTCCTACAGGTCGCACAAGATCTGCCAGCCACCCTCTGATGGTTAAACTGCCGAAATCTCGGCTCTCTGCTCACCTTCACTCTTTCATTCCTCTTTTCTCCCGCCTCTGGAACAAACTCCCACACTCACTTCAATCACACTCCTCCCTCCAGGTCTTCAAAACAGCTGTTCACCACCATCTCTTATCTTCCCCCATCCAAAACCTTGATCTTTTCTACCCCCACTAATTCACCCCAGATCCACCTTGTTTGAAATTCCAACTTCTTTCCTGGAAGTCTTGGCAGTGTCCATATGTTTTATACCTCTCCCACCCCCCCCCCCCCCCACCCCCTTCCCATGCCTCCTCCCCAAAGCCCTCTCCCTCCCACAGTTCTCTCGATGTCTCCATGTCTCTCGGTCCCTGCTCTCAAATGTTGTGTTTGTGTCCTTCCCCCTCTCTCCCCATCTTGTCTACCGCTCCCGATGTTATTTGTTTTGTGTGTCTGTTTGTCTTTCTGTGTGATTAATGTTCGCTCTTTTACGAGCCTCGATCTTGTATACAAAAAAAAAAAAAAAAAAAAAAATAGGTGGATGGAGGTTATGTTTTCACCCCTGTCTGTCTGTTTATCCGTTTGTGAACAAAATATCTCAAAAACTTGTGGGTGGATTCAGACGAAATTTGGCAGAGATGTATTGTATATGACAAGAACAAAATGATTCGATTTTGGTGAAGATCCGGATTCGGATCCGGCTACTATAATTTTTTAAGTGATTCTTCACCATTGGGAGATAGGGCCAAAAACTATACATAGCGGGATATCTCAAAAAGATGTGGATGGATTTGGACGAAACTTGTTGGACAGGTTGTGTGTGTGACAAGAAAGAATCGATTCAATTTTGGTGAAGATCCAGATGTGGATCAAGCTAGTAGAATTTTTAAAGTGACCATTGAGTGATAATGCCAACCAGGTGGAGGTATGCTCACTAATGAGTGCCGTTCTAGTTACCTCCGCCACCAAAGCTGGATGGAGGTTATGTTTTCACCCCTCTCTGTCTGTCCGTTTGTGAACGTAATACACGACATGACCAAAAGTATGTGGACACCCGAACATCGAACATCTCATTCCAAAATCATGGGTATTAATATGGAGTTGGTCCCCCCCCACCTCCCACCCTCGTGGCCAACCACCAGTCCTTCCCTTCCTTCCGATCACGGGGCACTTCTCTGTTCCTCCTATGGACCAATCAACAGTCCTGGGCATGGTTCCCAGCCTGCCACGAGGCTGTTTGCTCGGCCAGCTGGTGGTGTGGCTGGCTGCGGCCCCATCGGCGGTGCCCCGGCCTGGCTTCCTGCCCGTTTTCTTCCAAGGTCATTGTAAGGGAAGGGAACTAATTAATGTGTGCACTAAGGACCTATCTCAGTGTTTATATGTGTGCGTTGCCATAAGGGGCGCAGGTTTGACGACAGAGGGGACGACGAACAAAGGAATCTTATCCATAATCCCTGCACTATTTAGCACGCCCTGCTCCCTCGTAGCGGAGATATCAATACAGCTTATACCGACAAACCGGACTCAACATAGAACTTATTACAGGTAGATTCCCTATCACGACGGATACCTACCTATACAGATCTATCTGGCTCAAGATATTACTCTACCCAAATTCATAACAGTATGTATGTGTGTCTGCATTTTAAAAATTCATTTTCTCAGCAAGTGTTGGTCCGAATGACACAAAATGCTGCACCATAGGAGCGCCTCGTGAAGAAGTTTTAGTGATAATTATGACATCAGAGATCACATGGTACAGACGCCATCTTGGAAAAACGTTGCACCTCTATCTCCGAAACCGCTCAATGGAAAAAATTGAACCATGGCTCACTATCAAGTACTCCCCATGGGAAATAACATATTGCTGTGGTTTTGAGATTTGTACAGTAAACTCAATAAAGGTTAAAGGTTTTCCCCCCCATAGTTAGTCACACGAGCAACATGTAGCCTCATTTGTAGTATAGTTATGTCTTAGTATATGTGAGAGTAGGCCCCGTCCAATGTTAATCCTGCGTTGTTGTAAAGACAGGAGGATAGGCCCTACTTCTACAAACCATTCCACCTCCACAGGCTCGATCCAGTTTGTTAAGCATTGGTTGCTCACGAGTCGAGTTAACACGAGGTAGGCCTCGGCAGGTGGAGGAGGGTTGAGCTCGGCGCGGCAGCAGTGGGGACGGTAAGCATGAGTCACCAATCAGGGCTCACAGCGTGTGGCTGCAGCACTGCGTCACAGGGCATGGTTGGAACATCGATCGGGCTAAGGGTGTGGCAATAAAACCGATCGCGCAAAGCCCCCACCTCAGTTATGAGAAGGGAGAGGCAGGCGCTCGTCAAGTTGAGTCGAGGAGTTCGGAGAAAGGAGACGCGCTTGAAGAGAATCATTCGCGCTGTATGAACTTGGTGACGAGAAATACGTGGGCGCAGCCAGGGCGGTTATAACTTGCGCGGTTCAGCGAAAGCGAGTGAACGCGGCTGAATAACCGCCAGCCTCGCAAAGTCCGCCCTCTACCATTCGCCCCGAGATTATTACCTGTTTGTTCGAGCGACACGATACGAATTCCTGCCTTCGCCTACCTCCATCTTCGCGGGACGTGCCGGGGACCGTGGAGAGTGAGACGGGGCCGATCCTGGACGACCACCGCGGCGCTGGTGAACATCATCCTGCCCATCTGCAATCCCCGTGTGAGTGTGAGTGAGACGGGCCCGTTTGTCCCTGGGGTATTAAGCATAAGACTGTCTAAGTTGCCCTGTGTCTCTTCGTCCTGATCTGTAAACACGTGCATAATAATTAAACCTATTTGGTCTTCCTTTTCTTCTTATTCGATCGTCTTTGTGATTTCTCCATTGACTAAGCGTGGCACGGGTAAAACCGCTTGAATCGGGTTCCACTATCTGTAACGGCGCGGATCACGTGTACGCAAACCGCTCGGTGTATCACCATCACACGTGGTTCGTGCGAGGCGTATTTCCTCGCTTCCAGGGCAGCGCTAGTACTTAGGTACGAGCGAATTTGGTCCCGAAACCCTATTTGGCGCTGTCCGGTAGGGACGTAATAGGTCTCGAGTCACGCCAGGTCAGTAAAGACAAGGGGATTAATCCCCCCTTGATAAGGGGAGAAGGCCGGCGACAGATCCACAACATTTGGTGTCAGGAGTTTGGGATAGGACCCGAAGTCCGCTTAACGCACTCCAAATTATGAGCAACCAAAATTTAGTATAAGACCAAAATTTTAATTCGTGCCATGGCTAGCCAAAGCGATCGAATGCCGGTGGGGGTAGAAGAGGAGGTATCTGATGAGTTAGAATCGATAACCTAGGACCCCCGGGAAGAATGGGAAGAAGAGGAGAACATTGATGAGGGGCCGGCAGTAGGGGAAGAAAATGGTGGCGCCTCGCACGTGGCGGCGAGAGCCGAGCCCGCTGTGGCAGCCGGGGCCGCTGTGCAAATCGGGTTTGACCTTAGACTATTCCTGACCCAACTGGATGCAAAAATGGACAAATCAAGAGCAGAAATAAAGGACGGGTTAATTGGGTTGCAAAACAAAGTGGGCGGCCAATTGAAAGAATTGGGGGACAAAACCACCCGGGAAATGAAAGACGGGTTACATGAATTGGAAAACAAAATGGGTGACCAATTGAAAGAAATGGGGGGGGGGGGCAATTGAAAGAAATGGGGGACAAATCCACCCGGACATAAAAAATATGGGTGATCAATTGGAAGAGGTGAAAAAGGGGCTGGAAAGCAAAATGGACACCCAAAAGAACGAATTGGAAAAAATGAGGGTGGCGTCTAAGAGGGAAATAGAAGAGATGGGGGAGGACATAAGGCGTGGGTTGAGCGAAGAGGTCGCATTGGTATGCGACGAGGTAAAGCAGTGCGAGGAGCGCGTGGAGAAGGAGTTGAGGAAGAGTACGGCTAGGTTAAATGGGGGTATAGAGGAATTGACGTGGGAAGTAGAGAAGCTGACAGTTGGACAGCAGGAGTTAAGGGAGCAAGTGGGTAAGAACACGGACGTGATAGGGGGGCTGAAAGCAGCACAAAAGGAAATAAGACGGGAGGTAATAGCGACGAAGAAGGAGTGTCAAGTGGTACACGAAGGGCTGACGAAGACGATCGATGACGTGGTAGAGACGTTGGGGACAAGGGATCGAGAAGTCAGGACCCATATAGAGACGACCAGGGTGGTCTTAGAAGAAGAAATTGCGGGGGCGCACCGAGAAATAGAAGGGGTGAAACAAAAGTTAGAGGAGGTAGAAGAAGGGGTGAGTGAAATTAAGAAGAGACGGAAGGAGACTAAGAAAGCAATAAAGGAGGAGGTGATGGAATATGTGCAAGGTCTGTGTTCAAATCGTGATGACGTGCTTGCTAACCAAATAAAGAGTTTGCAGGTGGCGGAGCAGAAGCGAGGAAGAAGAAGCGCCGAGGTGAGTGGCGATATGGGCGGAAATGTGTTTGATGCGAGGGGAGGTTCGACGAGCTTGGGGTTTGGAATAGACCCAGGCGTTCGTGAAAGGCCGAATGTAAGGTGAGCGACCGCCACAGAGTGCGTGGAGAGAGAGTGTGCACTTGGGTGTCCGACCATGGGGTGTGCGAGAGGTGTTTGTGAGCCGGGGTGTGCGGGTATGGAATGGGTAGCGGGTCGCGACGAGGTGGCTCAGGCATCAACACCGACCGGGGTAGTCTTTAGAGGGACGGGGGATGCACGCAAGCCCCCAGGAGGTAGTGTAATATGGGGGCCCGAACGGTTCGTCCCCGCGTTAACCCCGCCGGGAGCGGCATACGGGATCCGGTTGTCGGGCGGCCATAAGGTTCCGCTCGCGCCGTCTGACGGCAAGAGCGATTTGAGGGCATACCTGGCGCAATTCGACCATGTGTGTAGGGGTTACGGTTGGAACCTGGACGAAGGTGCGGTACACCTTGTGGCAGCACTGCGCGGTGCGGCGGCGGAGGTCCTGACTGCTTTACCACCGCGTGCTATCACCCTGTCGGATCTCCGCTCGGCCCAAATTAATGGTTTTGGTGTTGAACAGCAGAGCGAGCCTGTTAAAGCTCAGCTCGCGGTGCGGACCGCGGACCTTCTGGAAACCCCAGAAGACCAATTAACCTGAACACTGAAGAACCCAAATCACATTTGTTGCACTTTCAAAATCAACCCTTCCATTTTGCAACACATGCAATCCAAATATGGCAATTTACGTCTTCTCGACCAATCAAATTTGCCACTCGCAGACCCGCCCATGTCCTCGTTTCTCAAGACTGCTTGGGGTAAGGTGTTCTACGACCTCTATACTCTCCAGTTTAAGTCTTACTAGGGCGTGCCCGCACGTACGTGCTTGCCCGTACGTGCTTGCCCGTACGTGCGTGCAAAAAAACATGCGTGCAAACAACAACAACAAAAAAAAACTTTGAAACCACGTGGCAGTAACGACCACAGAACCCCCCCCCCCTCTATTTACATGAAATGGTTTGGTCCATTCGCAAAGCCAAAGCGAACGGCTTGCGAGTACGGTGACCATACCTTGGGAACCACTTGTCCGATTAATTTCAAACCTTGAAAAGGCACATCCTCGGGTCCCCAGCAATATACCTGGCAAGTTTCAAGTATATCGGACCGGTAGTTGTCGAGAAACAGCGGTCGCATACAGACAGACACACAGAGATTACTGGAATTATAGAGAGATGTCATGCCTATTGTCCTGATGCGGAAGGTACGATGATTGCAGTCATGTGATGTGCCAGGCTTCAGAAAAACCTCAACAACAGGTGGGTTTAAGTACATTTAATGCAGCAACCCCTGCAGTTACATCGACTTGAAGCTAATTATATAGCCCAGCTTAGCAAAGGCAGTTAGTTTGAGTTCATAAACATCGAAACACTTTACGACAGAGCTGGGGGGCGGGCGCCATGGCGGCATCCAGTTTGCATTCACTTGTAAGTGCACAGCAGTATATCTCACATAAAACGTGCATTTGCACTTAAAAGCCTGAACACAGAGTGAAGTTTAGTTGATATAGTGAATCAAACGATGAAACTTTGGACGGAAATAATTTCCTTCCAAGATTCTGGGAGTTTGGCTTTATCTAGCAGAAAGTCCAAAGAAGAGAGCAGGAAGCTTTCGATGACTTAATTAACTTGTTTATGGAGGCTGATTTTAACAAAAGCATTTTGTAATCAAACAATCCCAAGTGCAATCCAGTTCAACAAGGTCCAGTTAATATAATCGTACTATGTCGTCTGTACAGCTCTGCGGTGCCCCCCATTTCCCGATCCCTCCACGGTTGAAACAATCATCACAATGCGTCAGGTAATAATAATGACAGTTAGTAATGTCCCAACATACATGGAAGCTGCCATGGCTTGAGCAAGCTATGCTGCACAGTCCATCATCCTTTGCAAATAAAGAGACAATCTACTGAGATTAAAGTTCCTTGAAAATGCCAAGTAGAAAATAAATGATTTGGTTAAACCATGTGGCGGCGTTTAAAAACTCAACTGAATTTATTTTTACTTTACACGTTCTTCCTTTTTAAAAGAATCCTCATGAAGTTGATGTACCCACCCCACCTTGTTCAACTTCCCATATGCTCAATCGAGATAGGAAAGCGATGGAGTTTAAGGAAGTGAGAGGAAGGGGGAATGCGAGTTGGGGAGAATTTAGAGCTGTTGAAAGAGGGCACAGTAACGGGAGGGGGGGGGGGGGGGGGAGGGTGAACATTAAAATGCTGGTTTTCAAGAAAATCAGTCCAAAACAACTTCCTGGCCCACGTGGTCCTGCCACGAGAGCAGCGTTTAGACTCAGTTTCCAGCAAACATTGAGAAGTTGGGCATCTGTGAGAAGCACTGTGGTGGTCCTGTGTATATCGGCTGTTGTGACGTTTGTCCCTGGAACATATGCATTGCCAGGCAAAGAGGGACAGGCTGTAAAGGAGGCTCAGGTGTATTACCTAATGTCAGTGCTCACAGACAACATGCTCACCTCAAAGCTGTCTAACCTGGCTTTGAATCTCACAGGCAGATTGATTCATCAATGTGCGTGTCGTCCATAGGATGGATGGACGTTAAACTGGAAGTCACATCTGCTGGCTTTGGTTTGTGGATGTTAAAGATCCCACGGTGTCCTTCGCAAAGAGTCAGAGAGCTATCACCGACACCTTTCCAAATTCCTACCCTAACCGAAGTCGAATGTCAGTCCTGGCCAGGTGGTTCGTTTAAGACTTGGGCCAAGCTTCCCCTGGCCAATCCCACAAGAACGTGGGAATAATTGCGGCCGTTAAATAAGGAGTGCTCACAGACAAATGACAATCAAAATGGTCAGACTCATTCTGTTTAACTGCACACAAGGCCCACCAAAGGTCAGCACGTTCAACTGAATTATAAACTCACGGAATAACCTCTACTATTACCATGCTACAATACGACAATATGAAGGCTGTTGTTTGGTAATCAGCCAGGGAATGGGACAGAAGATCAAAATAAGCAAACGTGCCACTACTTCACGTACCTGTGGGTGCATGGGAAGGTCTTTATGAGCAGGAGAGACAAAAAGAAGGTGGGAGAGAAAATAGATCACAAGAAGTCCTTCAATATATTGCAATTGAACATACAACAACAACATGCATTTTAAGGCCATTTTCCCTGCTAGAGCGGGGGTTAGCCTTGCGGTCCCCATGACAATCTTCTCCATTTTGCCCTATTTTCTGCATCTCTTCTTGTTATAACTCCCTTGCCCGCATTTCTTCTTCCACCATCTTTAGCCAAGTCTTTCTCGGTCTTCCCCATCCTCTACTTCCTTCTACATTCATTTCCATCAGTCTTCTCAACCAGTCACTTTCATCCTTCCTCAACACATGACCAAACCATCTCAACCTGTTCCTCTTCACAGCATCAATCACAGGCTCTATTCCCATCAACTTTCGCAATTCATCATTTGTCTTCCTCTCTCTCAACGATACTCCGCATATCCACCGAACCATTCGCATTTCCATCCTTTCCAGCCTTCGTTGCTGCTCTACGTTCATTACCCATGTCTCGCTCCCATAAACCATAACACTTCTCACACATGCAGCATACACCTTTCCCTTCAGCTTCAACAACACTCCCCTCCTCATCAGCACGCCACTCAGTTCCCGAAACTTCTTCCATGCACATCTCACTCTAGCAACCGTTGCCGAGTCTGATCCACCTTCTCCATTCAGCATGTCTCCGATATAGCAAAATGTTTTCACACCTTCCAGCTTCACGCCGTCTCCAAGATCCAACTCAATATTTCCTCCATCTACAGCTCCTCCTCGGCGTCGACGAGTCTGGCATTTCACTCAGGCCGACTGGCACGGTCTTCAAGCAGCCATCAATCATCGGGACTGGTCTCCCATCTCTGCTGCCTCTGACATCAACTCATCCTGGGAATTCTTCCAAAGCAAACTGCTCTCTCTCATGCACAGATTTATCCCAGCTCGTCTTCAGTTGTCATACCCTTTCTCCCGTCCATGGTACATTGAAACTTGTGGTGGGGCAGTTGCCCTGAAACAACTTTCCTTTGCCTCTTGGAAGGCTAATCCAACTGAAGGTAATCTCAGTTTCTTTCACAAAGCTTGGAATAAGTGTGTGTCTACCCTCAGGAGTGCCAGGAAGCACTATCTCTCCACACTCAAGATTGAACTCTCAAACCTGTCTCCTTCCTCCAAATCCTGGTGGCGTCTGGTCAAATCCGTTTCTGGTGTTTGTTCCCCCTCCATCTCCTCCCTTACCTCAAATGGCTACAAAGGTGACACCGCACGTGACAAAGCCGAATGCCTCAACTCTGTGTTTGCCTCAAAATCTTGTGTCCCAAACCCATCTCTCTCTGTTCCCACCTTTCCCAGTCGAACCCAACTGCTCCTGGACTCTGTGTCCTTCTCTCCTGACAAGGTGGAGAAGTTTTTTTTAGTCAAACCTCGACTCTGATTCTGCAACTGGACCAGATGGCATCAGCCCACGGGTCCTAAAATCCTGCTCTGCCGCTCGATCTCACCCTCTCTCTGTTCTTTTCACCCTCTCTTTTGCTCAAGGTCATCTGCCAGCATCTTGGAAATCAGCAAACATTACCGCTTTACACAAAAAAGGTGCAAAAACAGATCCTTGCAACTTCAGACCAATCAGCCTGCTTCCAATTATCAGCAAAGTCATGGAATCCATCATTTCTTCGGATATCAGATATTCGGATGTTGAATATTGCTGAGATATTGGATATTGCTTCGGATGTCGATGACAGGCCCCTGACGTTAATTCAGCGATCAACCGGGATTCAAACCCAGGATCCAAAGCCGGCACCCAAACCGCTAAGTCAACACCAGGCTTATATTAGAGAGGTTGGGAGGGAAGAAAAATATTTCTGGCTCGACTTTGCTGATAATTTTAATTTCTCTGTTGATTTGGGTACTTGAGGGTATGTAAAATATGGAATTGGACGCTGTCCAATTCACAAATGCGTTTTGTTATTTTACGAGACATTTAATTGAATATATGAATGAATATTGAATGATCGTTTTCAGGCCTTAATTTAATTTAATTTAATTTAACTTAACTGAATTTAATTAAAGTACCTTAATTAGTCTAATGTAATTTAACTGATTACCCGATATAGGGAATGCCTGATAAACTTCTAAGCTAATGGACACAGAAGGATGAATATGGTGTCTAAATGCAGGTTTTTGGATGCGGGAATCGATTGGAACAAAAATCTTGCCAATTGGAGCATTCCTTATTTGCATAAATCCAACATGGCCACCCACAAAGCCCCTGATACAGGAGATGTTTTCATAACTACCCACCTTGTAGAAATGGAATGATGATTTGTGTGTCCTAATATTGGTTTTCAGGTATGGGGAATTCAATTGTGCAATACTTTTTGCCATTGGAGCATCCCTCATGAGTGTAAATCCAATATGGCTGCCATACGATACACCCGAAGAATATCTCTTGAAACTATTGGAGTAAAGGACATAGAAATATGGTTTCAGTATCGAAATAGGTTTCTAGGTGTGAGGAATTGATTAAAGATAAGATTGTGTTGATTGCAGTTGTCACAAATCTCGTATGTTGTCTCGTAAGATACTCGTATGTTGTCACAAATCCAATTATAGCGAACATAAGAATATGATAAATTTGAACGAGACCATCAGACACTGACTGAAAACATGTTCATCACCATATCATATACCGTGGGACCCCGCTATTCGCGGGGGATACGTTCCTGGAAAATCCCGCAAATTGAAAAACGATAAATAGCAGGGCATTGTTTCAATGGAAAAAGGGGGGATAGGTTCCCGAGTCGCGAAAATCCGCGAATGGAGAGGACCAAACCGCGAATGGCGAGGCAATATCCACGAATGGTGATGCAAATCCCCTGAATGTTGACGATAATCCGCGAAGGTCGATGAAAATACCGTGAATGTATTCAACGGGGGGAAAGGGGGGTACGTTATAGGTTGCCGGTGATTCCTGATTCATAGAGGATTTTATTTTGGGGGGCGGGGGGGGGGTTGGAATTTGTCTTTTGGTCGCATTTTGTGCATGTCCATTTGATTTTTTGTTGATCTGTTTTGGAAACATTTTGTGTACCAGACAGTGCGCTCGTACTCTATATGTAGGGATGGCACAAAAACTGTTGGTCTTATCCGCTACATGCAAAACTAAAGATGGAGAATCTTCTCCGAAAAGTTGCTTCGGCTACATATGAGTGCCTACCTGGTTCGATCAGCTGATTGTCGAGGCAGGGATTACTTTTCAGTACTCCAGACCATCGCAAAAGCAAAACAAAAATCAAAAAACAGAAATCGTTCAAAACCGGGAATTTCTTCACTTCTGGACTTTTTTTTTTTTTTTTTTGGATACAAGATCGAGGCTCGTGAAAGAGCTAACATTAATCACACAAAAAGTCAAACCGACACACAAAACACAAAAAACAAGGGGAGCGGCAGACAAGATGGGGAGAGTGGGGGAAGGACACAAACACAACATTTGAGAGCAGGGACATCGGGAGGACTTGGGGGGGAGGTGGGAGAGGTATAAAACATGAACACTTCAAGGACTCTGGGGTGAATTACCGGGGGTAGAAAAGATCAAGGTTTTGGATGGGGGAAGATAAGAGATGGTGGTGAAAAGCTGTTTTAAAGATCTGGAGGGAGGAGTGGGATTGAAGGGAGTGGGGGAGTTTGTTCCAGAGGTGGGAGAAATGTGGAATGAAAGAGTGAAGGTGAGCAGAGAGCCTAGATTTTGGCAGTTTAACCATTAGAGGGTTGCAGGCAGATCTTGTGTGACCTGAAGAAATATTGGGGGGACAGAGCACAGAGAGAGCTGGGGGAGCAAGGCCGGAGAGGAGTCGGTAGAAGACAGAAAGACCACCAACCTGCCTGCGGTGAGTGAGTGAAAGCCCCTCGGAGTTGACTTCATCGCAGGAGATTCCAATGATTCTGAAAGCTTTGGCCTCAACAGCGTGAAGCCGAGCTAGGTGTGAGGCAGGAGCACCAGCCCAGAGGGGGGAACAGTATTCCATTGAGCTGCGGATGAAAGCCTTGTATGTGGTGAGGAGCTCAAGTGTGCCAAGGAAGGACTTCGCACGACGGAGGATGCCCAGTCGGCGACTGGCTTTGGAGGCCAGCTTGGAAATGTGGTTTTCCCAAGAAAGATCATGGCAGATAGTGAGACCCAAAAGCTTGAGCGACAGAACTTCTTGGAGAGGATTGTTGAGAAAGTAGATGGGAGGGTTGTCCAGTCGGTCTTTTCGGAGAGACATAGTAAGAGTGTGAGATTTGTCAGGATTGAAAGACATGTTCCACTTGTTTGCCCAGTCTGTGATTTTGTCCAGGTCTGCAGAGAGTGAGGAGGCTGCAGACTGCCGATCTGAGGGATGAGGAATGGAGCGGCAGAGAGTGGAGTCATCAACAAAGAGATAGAGAGGATTTTCAAGAGAGTCAGAGAGATCATTGATGAAGACCAGAAAAAGCACAGGGCCCAGAACACTGCCTTGGGGAACTCCAGCCTGAACAGGAAGAGGAGATGAGAGTGTGAGATTTCAGGCCCATTCAGGGCCACACGTTGACTACGACTAGAGAGGAAGTCCGCCAGCCATGCGTGGAGATTTCCATGGATACCAAAGGAGAAGAGTTTGGTGAGCAGAGCGGGGTGCCAGACCGTATCGAAGGCACGTGATATGTCGAGGGAGACAGCTCTAATTTCCTGTTTGGCATTGAGGACCTCCATCCATTGTTGAGACAGCAGAAGCAGCATGTCCAGAGCAGAGTGACCTGGTCTGAAACCAAATTGATGATCAGAGATCAAGCCATTGGAGAAGAGGAAAGATTTCATATCCGAAGCAATGATGGATTCCATGACTTTGCTGATAATTGGGAGAAGGCTGATTGGTCTGTAGTTGCTAGGATCTGTTTTTGCACCTTTTTTGTGCAAAGCGGTGATGTTGGCTGATTTCCAAGCAGATGGCAGTTGACCTTGAGCAAAAGAGAGGGTGAAGAGAACAGAGAGAGGGAGTGAAAGAGCGTAAGAACAGGATTTTAGGACCCGTGGGCTAATGCCGTCAGGTCCAATTGCAGAATCAGAGTTGAGGGTTGACAGAAACTTTCCCACCTCGTCAGGAGGAAAGGACACGGAGTCCATGAGCAGCTGGGTATGACTGGGTATGGTGGGTACAGAGAGGGATGGGTTTGGGACACAAGATTTAGAGGCAAACACAGAGTTGAGGCATTCAGCTTTTTCACGTGCGAAGACAGCTGTGTAGCTGTTTGAGGTAAGGGAGGGGATGGAGGGGGAACAAACACCAGAAACAGGGGAGGAGGCTGTTTCACAGCACCACTTGGTTGTCTGCGACATAAGGGTGAAAGGTGCGAGGAGAGCTCGGCGGGTGAAGTACCAACCGAGAATGAAGGTGTGGAGGTTGAAAGAGGTGACAGTGAGGGAGGCATTAAAAGAGAGGCTGAGTATGGTAGAGGATGATGTGGTTGAGTTTGAAAGTGGTTGGATGTCAATGAAAGATAGTCTGTTGGGTGCCGTTGGTGAGGTATGTGGATGGACAAAAGGACCACTGAGGCACTCGGAAACATGGTGGTGGGATGATGAAGTTGGAAAGAAGATTGACGAGAAGAGGAAGAAGTTCAAGGAGTGGCAGAAGGCGAAGGGTATGGGGGCAGAAAAGGCAGAGCATGAAAGTTATAAGGCAGCCAAGAAGGCTGCAAAGAAAGAGGTAGCAAAGGCACAGGAGGCATGTAGGAAAATGTTCGGAGAACGCTTGGATTTGGAAGAGGGTCAGAGAGCGGTATTCAGGATTGCAAAGCAGATAGCGAAAGAGACGTGTGATGTGATGGGGGTGAGTTGCTTGAAGGATGAAGTGGGACAAATCGTTGTCGACCCAGATGGAATTAAAGGAAGATGGAAGAGATATATGGAAATACTGTTGAATGCAGAGAATGAATGGGATGGCAACATAGAGAGTAACCCAGTTTTAGGACTGGCAGAGAAGATAACCGAGAAGGAAGTTGAAGAAGCAATAAAAGCAATGAAGAGTAGAAAAGCGGGAGGGCCGATGGGAGTTGTGGGAGATATGTTGAAGGCAGCGGGAAATTGGGGTGTGAAGAGAATGACAGAGATCTGCAATCTGGTGGTGAAAGAAGGCCGCATTCCAGTGCATTGGGAACTGAGTACCCTCATCCCTCTATACAAGGGGAAAGGTGACCCTCTGGAATGTGGCTCGTATCGAGCGATAAAGTTATTGGAGCATGGAATGAAGGTATTGGAAAGGGTGTTGGAGAGGAGGATAAGGAAGAAAGTGAAGATTGACGAAATGCAGTTTGGATTTATGCCAGGAAGAGGAACGACAGACGTGCTTTTTATTTTGAGGCAGTTGCAGGAGAAGTATATGGAGAAGAGGAAGAAGTTGTTTCTTGGGTTTGTTGATCTGGAGAAAGCATTCGAAAGGGTTCCATGTGAAGTAGTGACATGGGCATTGAGGAAGTTAGGAGTGGAGGAATGGTTGATCAGAGTAGTGATGGCAATGTACAAAAGAGCACGCACAGCTGTAAGGACGAAGGACGGGAACAGTGGTGAGTTTGAGGTGAAGGTGGGAGTGCATCAGTGGTCGGTACTAAGTCCACTACTATTTGTAGCTGTGATGGAGGTGCTGGCTCGGAACGTAAAGGAGGGTTTACCGTGGGAGTTGTTGTATGCAGATGATCTGGTGTTGATTGCAGAAAGTATGGATGGACTGAAGGAGAAGATGAACAAGTGGAAGGAATGTATGGAGACAAAAGGTCTGAAGGTGAATATCGGAAAAACGAAGGTGATGGCAAGTGGTAAAGCATGTGGTGAGGTGGAAAGAACTGGGAAGTGGCCGTGTGCTGTGTGCAGGAAGGGTGTCGGAGTGAATTCCATTCAATATACAATGTGCACTGAGTGGGTTCTTCAAAAATGTAGTGGTTTGAGAGGGTCATTAACCAGTGTGGCAGCTACATTCAAGTGTAAGGTATGCACAGAGGGAGCTGCAGATGGAGGAAATGTTAAGTTAGATCTTTGAGATGGCGTGAAGCTCGAAGGTGTGAAAACATTTTGTTACCTCGGAGACATGCTGAATGGAGAAGGTGGATCAGACTCGGCAACGGTTGCTCGAGTGAGATGTGCATGGAAGAAGTTTCGGGAACTGAGTGGCGTGCTGATGAGGAGTGGAGTGTCGTTGAAGCTGAAGGGAAAGGTGTATGCTGCATGTGTGCGAAGTGTTATGATTTATGGGAGTGAGACATGGGTAATGAACGTAGAGCAGCAACGAAGGCTGGAAAGGGTGGAAAGGCGAATGGTTCGGTGGATGTGTGGAGTATCGTTGAAAGAGAGGAAGACAAATGATGAATTGCGAAAGATGATGGGAATAGAGCCTGTGATGGATGCTGTGAAGAGAAACAGGTTGAGATGGTTTGGTCATGTGTTGAGGAAGGATGAAAGTGACTGGTTGAGAAGAGTGATGGAAATGAATGTAGAAGGAGGTGGAGGACGGGGAAGACCGAGAAAGACTTGGCTAAAGATGGTCGAAGAAGAAATGCGGGCAAGAGGGTTAACAAGGGGAGATGCAGAAAATAGGGCAAAATGGAGAACATTGGGAAAATGGCCTTAAAATGCCTGTTGTTTGTTGTTGTTTAGAAATTCAAAAAGAATTTTGAAAGAATGTGACATCCCGCTCGACAATTTACAAGTTCTGTCCAGTGATCGACCGAAATGGCGTAGCTTGATCCATACACGATGCGACGCCGTGGAAAAGGGTCGTATAGATGCCGCCAAAGAAGCCCACAGAAAGCGTAAAGAACGCGAGTGGCAACCGGTGCCTGCTGACTCTAAATGGATTTGTACAACTTGTGGACGCCGATGCAAATCGGCACTCGGACTGTATAGCCACAAGTGGGTTCACAAGAATTGAACACCAACGCCGTAACGGCGGGGCGACATGAAGTCCTGGCAGTGTCCATATGTTTTATACATCTCCCACCCCCCCCCCCCCCCCCTTCCCATGCCTCCGCCCCCAAAGCCCTCTCCCTCCCACAGATCTCTCTCGATGTCTCTCGGTCCCTGCTCTCAAATGTTGTGTTTGTGTGATTCCCCTTCTCTCCCCATCTTGTCTTCCGCTCCCTCTTTTTGTATGTTTTGTTTGTCTGGTTGATTTGTTTGTGAAATAAATGTTAGCTCTTTCACGAGCCTCGATTCAGTATACAAAAAAAAAATAATAATAATAATAATAATTACTTTATTTAGTAATTTAATAAATAATTTTAGAAATTCAGCGATTTAGTAAATTTAGAAAATTTAGTAAACAACTTTAGAAATTTAGTAATTCAAGTCCGTCAGCACGCGTGGTACGCACTTCACAGCATCAGCACACATGGTACGCACACCTTCCTCATCTATGTTGTAAACTTCATCTAAAACACAACTAAGCGATTGTAGAAGCAAGTGTACCACGTCTTTTTTTATTTTAAACGATTCATATCATATCATTGAATCATATCACACGCAAATCATCAAAATCTAAACAGTACATGGCGCCAATTTTGAAAAAAGATTGAATTCTGCAAAACGGAAGCGGCCACCACACGTCTTTCTCAGTCGCACGTTTATGTGTGAAGAGTGCGCGCCGAATCTGTAACACGGAAGCAGCCGCTACACCTGTTTCTCAGTTGCTTGGCACACGCTGCCATGCTACTTCGGAGCCACACGTTTAGAAAGGAAGAGTTCGTCAGGAGTCGATCTACTCTCTCCTGGTACGTAGAATAAACAGTATTTGCAGAATTTCAACAAAAGCCACATCACTGTTCATATCGGTAAATGTTATTCCATCGTGTTTGGAAAAACTGGAAAATTGAAAAAACCAATACAGCCTATTTTACTCCCAGGCATCCTAGGAAAACCCACCCAAAATATCATTGCGATCGGTTGAGCCGTTTTTGTGGTACCTTTGAACGGACGGAAGGACATTTGGTGAATTATAGTAAGACTCGGGCTGTCTCGACAACTCACCTCACGTTCGTGGCGCCGTCAAGCGCGGCACCGCCGCCATCTTGTGCCGGGTTCCATCGAGCTTTGAGCCTCGTCCCCAGCTGCCAACCTCGTGGAGGAACTCGTTGGGACGAGCTAAGTGCACCAAAAAGGACATTTTATTTTTTATTAGCTTTTCCCCTGTGTGTTTTTGTGACTGAGTGGAGGGTCCCTCAATGTAGGAATTTCAATGAGTTTACCTCAACATTTATTTCGTCAGTGCTTTATTTTCATTAAATCATTATTATTCACCTGGTGTTGGCCTTATGGTTAGGGTGGCGGGCTTGGGATCCCAAGGTCCTGAGTTTGAATCCTGTTGACTTAGGTTGACCCAGCCTGTCATCCTTCCGAGGTCGGCAAAAAGAGTAACAGATAACTGGTTATAGAGAGGCATTGCATCAGCGGCAGATGCGCCCACAGAAAAATGATGCAACCAGCAGCTGGGTGGCTGCACATGAACCACCACCATTATTGTTCAATTTATTGTGGTGTTTGCGTGTTTTGTGGTTTCGGAATAAACCCCTGTGCTCTGTTCAGATGGACGCTTCGCATTCCTTCATTCCCGCGCGTGACAAAAATAACGTCATCTTCAGCTGGTCGCCTCAGGAGTAAAAACTGTGTGGCTATTCGTCATCCAGCGGTCTTACTCGCTGGTGACAGGACGATATAAAAACTGGAACACCACTCAGTAGAGAATGCACCTCCACTAGGCTGTATCCCACTGATATGCTGGATTTGGATTCAGACTTAAACCAAAATCGAATCGGTTTGTTCTTGTCGCCAACCAACTCATCCACCAAGTTTTGTCATAAGTCGCCACAACTTTTTCAAATACCGTGCTATTTTTTGTGTTTTGGCAAATGGCAAGTGGCAAATAATGAACCAATAAATTCCGCATTCTTGTACCACCTTCACTCAAACGTCAAGCATTGACAGCAGGTTAGTGAAGGACTTGGGTAAAAAAATGGCAAATGACAAACAATGAACCAATAGATTCCACATTCCTGTACCACCTTCACTCAAACGTCAAGCATTGACAGCAGGTTCGTGAAGGACTTGGGTAAAAAAAATGGCAAATGGCAAACAATGAACCAATAGATTCCACATTCCTGTACCACCTTCACTCAAACGTCAAGCATTGACAGCAGGTTCGTGAAGGACTTGGGTAAAAAAAATGGCAAATGGCAAACAATGACCCAATAAATTCCACATTCCTGTGCCACCTTCAGTCAAACGTCAAGCATTGACAGCAGGTTCGTGAAGGACTTGTACAAAAACGTACCCAGTCTGAATGTTGCTAAATCCAGTCCATGGTGAAACTTCAAATGGGGAATCCATGAATGTCACGGATGGAAACCCTGACGTCATTTCCTCATTCTGCTTTAAACTCAATATCTCTATATGTTCATTCCAAAGAGAATTATTCTTCATTCCAATCACAAATTAATACAACGGTATTAATATTTCAAAATATAATGTGAAATCAAGATTGCATTGAGATATGAAATCAGCGACCCGTCATCATCAGTTCACTTCCGGATTCGGAAGCAAGGTCCGTGTCGATCACATTTCAAAATCATAATTGTATTGAGGAATTTCTGAAACCTCCGACCGACAGGGCATTCAGAAAGTATTCAGACCCCTTCACTTTTTTCACATTTTGTTATGTTGCAGCCTTATGCTGAAATCGTTTAAATTCTTTTTTTCCCTCATCAATCTACACTCAATACCCCATAATGGGAAAGAGAGAACAGGATTTTAGAAAGTTTTGCAAATTTATTAGAAAGAAAAAACTGAAATATCACATTGACATCAGTATTCAGACCCTTTGCTATGACACTTGAAATTTAGCTCAGGTGCCTCCCATTTCTCTTGACCATCTTTGAGATGTTTCTCCACCTTGATTGGAGTCCACCTGTGGTAAATCCAATTGATTGGACATGATTTAGAAAGGCACACACCTGTCTATATAAGGTCTCACAGCTGACAATGCATATCAGAGCAAAAATCAAGCCATGAGGTCGAAGGAACTGCCTGCAGAGCTCAGAGACAGGATTGTGTTGAGGCACAGATATGGGGAAGCCTACCAAAAAAATTTGCTGCATTGAAGGTCCCCAAGAGCACAGTGGCCTCCATAATTCTTAAATGGAAGAAGTTTGGAACAACCAGGACTCTTCCTGGAGCTGGCCACCCGGCCAAACTGAGCAATCGGGGAAGAAGGGCCTTGGTAAGAGAAGTGACCAAGTACCCGATGGTCACTCTGGCTGAGCTCCAGAGATCCTGTGTGGAGATTGGAGAAACTTCCAGAAGGACAACCATCACTGCAACACTCCACCGATCTGGGATCATAAATTTGCAAAACTTTCTAAAATCCTGTTTTCTCTCTGTCATTATGGGGTATTGAGTGTAGATTGATGAGGGAAAAAAAAAATTGCAACAATTTCAGCATCAGGCTGGAACATAACAAAATGTGAAAAAGTGAAGGGGTCTGAATACTTTCTTAATGCACTGTACATATTGTTATGTCGATGGGTAGAATATATATATGGATTTAGGTAGATCTGTATAGGTATCATGCTTCATCTGTCGTGGGTAGCTAAAACCACCTCGATGTAAATAAGTAGAGGACCTGTCTCGCCCGTATGTCGGATTAAGTGTGTCTTCGTCCCCATTACGAGGAGTGGGGCATGATAAATAGTTCTAGGGAATAAGGAAAAGACTCCATTGTATGTGAAACCTATGTGATCATACCTGTGTCCCATATGGCAATGCACTCTTATACATTAGTAAAACCCATTAGTGCACCACATTAATTAATTCCCCTCCGCCACAATAAGACTGACCGAAAAGACCGACAGGAAGGGAGTGGCCGCATACAACGGCGCCATGGCAGGCAAACATCGTACAAGGCAGGCTGAGGCCACGCCCATCGCGCGATAGATGGACACCGGGGGTTTGGTGGGCGGGTCGCATGACTGGTGGGAGGGAACTCGTGAATTGGGAAGAAGCCCGGATGACGTCAGAGTATGCCGAACAAGAGACCTGGAGCGTTGGACATTTTGTCACTTTGGTGCGGACTTTGGTGGTGAACATTGGTGTGCCAACATTGTCTCTTCTCGTTCTTGGACTGATCCTGCCCGGATCTCTCTCTTCGCGTTGGCTTCTGCCCTTCCCAGACCTCCCTTCTGCCCTTGCCTTAGGCTCCGTTTGGATCTCCCCATTACCTGCTGGACGACGGACGTTGGAGCAACGTTGGAGCGCCATCGAGTCTCCTCCCTGGCGTTCACGTGCGAGGGAGCCTTGCGACTGGAGCGGGTTCACCCTCTATGCGAGCGAGTGGCTTGGCCTAGCAGTGTGCGGACGGGGGCGCATCAAGGCCTGTCTTCCCACTGACCGGAGCTGCGTCGGACGATGCGCTCGAGCCGGAGAATTCCTGATGACCCGACATTCAGACAGATAAGACGCATCCACAAACACGACAAGTTATTTTCGATTATACTTCCATTTGTGCTGTATGTGAAGTCTGTGCGTGTGGACGTCCCAACCTAGGTCTTCGTTTTTCCGTCGCGTTCTTTGTTATCGGGTCTGTAATAAATATATATTTTTGTATAATAAATTCCGTGTTCGTTCATGAGTTAATTTCCACAGGGTGAAGACATCGTCGGGGCCATGAAGGTAAGCCGCAGCATTTTCCCCCAAACCCACACTCTCGCGTATGATCCGCCATTGATTTGATTGTCGCCTCGTTAAGCTCGATTCCATCCGTGAACATTCTGTCTTCACAGAGCGTCTGCACAACAAGTGGTGTCAGGAGTGGGATACGGGCCCGACGGACAAATTTTTTTGTCTGCGGCTGTGATCGACACAGTTGGGCGTACATTGCGCTCGGCATTCGGATGAAAATTGCGCTATAGTCGGAGGCGCTATAAATAAATATATATATATATATATATATATATATATATATATATATATATATATATATATATATATATATATATATATGTATATATATATTACATCTATTTTTTTTAGTCGATTGGAGTGATTGGAGCGAAATCGCGGTTCGAAAATTCAAATTCTTGTTTTATTCTTGAGGTAAAATACGCGAGCGGGAAGCACGTTAGTCACCAGCGGGGTAATGGCGGCCGCGGAGTTGGTCCTGTGTGAGGGAAATGCCGACGGGATTGGATTTGGAAGTGGGCCGAATACTGGGGTGGAGCACAGTGATAGAACTTCCCCCCCATAGGGACAGCCGCGATGCCCGACCAGGTTTGGGATAAAATTATTGAGGACGATAGGGGGATTGAACGATAAAATGGAGGAGCGATTGAGTAGTAAAATGAATGCTCAGAGTGAGCAGATAGGGGGATTGAATGAAAAAATGGATTCCCAAAAGAATGAATTGAAGGATGAAATGAGGGGAATAAAAAGGGAATTGAAGGGAGATATGGAGGAAATGAGTGAACGAATGAATAACAAAATGGATGAACAAAATATTGAAATGGAGGAAATGAATGAGCAAATTAATGCTCAAACCGAAAAAATTGATGGATTGAAAAAAGAATTGGAGGGGTAAATTTATGGATTAAAGGAGGGATTGAAAGGACAAATTGAAGGAATGGAAAGTAAAATTTATGGATTGGAGGGGAATATATCGAGAATGATTGAGCAAATGAATGAACAAGGGAATGGAATAAGGGGGATGAAGGAACAATTGGAAGGAAAAATTTGGGAAATGGTACAGCAGCTGGGGGAACGAATTGATGGCATAGAAGGGAGAACTAAATTACGGACAGACTGGGGGAATTTGAGGTTAAAGTAGAAACTAAATTTGGGGAAATGGAAAAATCCATGGGGGTCGAAATTGAACTTAAACGAGAATTAATGTCAAAAATAGAGGAGGGCATGACCCAGGCTGTCCAAATGGGGGAAAAGTTGGAGGATAGGATTAGTGCAACGAATACCCGAATTGATAAAGCAAATGGAGACCTGGAAGGCTATCGGGGCCGGGGGATGCCAGAATGCGGCAACAGAGTGAGGGATGGGGACTCCTTAAACAACAGTGCCTTAGATACGGTCTGGCACCCCGCTCTGCTCACCAAACACTCCTCCTTTGGTATCCATGGAAATCTCCACGCATGGCTGGCGGACTTCCTCTCTAGTCGTAGTCAACGTGTGGCCCTGAATGGGTTTCTCTCATCTCCTTTTCCTGTTCAGGCTGGAGTTCCCCAAGGCAGTGGGGAAACTCCCTGCCTTGTTAGCAGCTTCGGAAGAGATGAATCCGCCCCTACGATGAATCCGGATGAAGATGATGAAGAAGATGATGATGAAGATGAATCTCATAACATTTATTGGCGGTGTAAAGCGCGGCGTTACGCGCGCTGCTTGTGAGCAAGGAGGAAGCGGACAAGCGGTAACATATAAACGTCTTTATTGTAAGACTACACTGTAACACTGAACTCATCCGGGCTGGTCGCCCGGTGTATATCATGAGGCCACGCCTACCCCTCGGGCGTGGCCACCGCCCACTTGGTGCGTGGAATGATGTCACCACGCCAGTGGGCTTTTGTGTCCGCCACACGCGCCCCCCCCAGAATTCCCGCGCACCTGGAGGGCCAGTTTGTGGGGCAGTCGAATGACCCGGCCGAAGCGCCCCCTGGCGATCGGCGGCGTCCGGGGTGCAGGGATACCAGGTTGGATGCCCCTGGCTGCCCCTGGGATGGGTGCAGGACCGGGGGGCGCCGTGGCGGCGGGGCTGGGCGGTGCCGGGGGTCTGCCCGCAGGAGGGCGGCCCCGACGTGGGGGTCGGGCCACTGGCGGTGGATGGTCCACATCGAGGTGGGCCGGCTTGAGGCGGTCTACCGAAACGCGGTCAGGAGTACCGCCGATGTCCAGGGTGAACTGCTTCGCCCCGGTCTCCAGCACGCGGAAAGGCCCGTCGTACGGGGGCCGCAGTGGTGTCCGATGGGCATCGTGGCGGACGAAGACGTACTCCGCCGTGCAAAGCTCCGGGGCGACGTGCGTCGGTGGGTGCCCGTGGCATGCCGTTGGCACCGGGGCGAACCTCTGGGCGGTCTCTTGCAGAGCGGAGCGCTGCTGTGCCGCGGACCATGGTGCCGTGGAGTCGGGGAGGAACTCGCCCGGCACCCGCAGCGGTTGCCCGAAGACCAACTCCGCCGCGGATGCGCGCAGGTCCTCCTTGGGCGCCGTCCGGAGGCCCAGCAGGACCCAGGGGAGCCTGCCGACCCAGCCGCCGTCGCGGAGGGTGGCCCGGAGCGCGGCCTTCAATGAGCGGTGAAATCGCTCACACAGGCCGTTAGCCTGGGGGTGGTAGGCCGTGGTTCGGTGCAGCCGGACCCCGAGCCCCTGCGCAACCGCCCCCCAGAGCTCCGAGGTGAACTGGGGGCCGCGGTCGGATGAGATGTCTGAGGGGGCGCCGAACCGGGCGACCCAGGTGGCGATGAAAGCCTGCGCGACATCGGCCGCCGTTGTCGACGCCAAGGGCACGGCCTCCGGCCACCGGGTGGTGCGGTCCACCATGGTGAGGACGTGGGTGAAACCCCGCGAGGGGGGCAGAGGTCCCACCAGGTCCACGTGGACGTGGTCAAACCGGCGTTCCGGCACCGTGAACGGGGCCAACGGGGCCTGGGTGTGCCGGTGCACCTTGGCGCGCTGGCACGCGAGGCATGTCCTGGCCCAGCCGCGGACGGCCTTCCGGAGGCCATGCCAGACGAACTTGTCGGCGATCAGCCTTTGGGAGGCCCTCGCGCCCGGGTGGGACAGGCCGTGGATGGCGTCAAACACCTGGCGCTACCAGCCCGCGGGCACAATGGGGCGAGGACGCCCGAGGGAGACGTCGCACAAGAGGGCCGCGCCCTCGCCGTCGAACGGCACCTCGGTGACGCGGAGGCCCGTGACGGCGGTCCGCAAGGCCTGGACGTCGGGGTCAGCGGCCTGGTCCGCTGCCATCCGGGCATAGTCGATGCCGAGGTGGACTGCGTGGGCGACGGCCCGGGAAAGGCAATCCGCAACCGGGTTGTCCTTCCCCGCGACGTGCTGGATGTCCGTCGTGTACTCGGACACGGCCGAGAGGTGACGCTGCTGCCGGGCCGACCACGGCTCGGTGACCTTGCCCATCGCGAAGATCAGCGGCTTGTGGTCGACGAAGGCAGTGAACGCCCGGCCCTCGAGCAGATGGCGGAAGTGCCTGACCGCCAAGTGAAGTCCGAGCAACTCGCGGTCGAAGGTACTGTAACGGCGTTCGGGCGGGCGAAGCTGCCGGCTAAAGAACGCCAGCGGTTGCCAAGCTCCACGCACCCATTGCTCGTGCACCGCGCCCACCGCGTAGTCCGAGGCATCGGTGGTGAGGGCGATCGGTGCATCGGGCGCCGGGTGCGCGAGCATGGTGGCGTTAGCCAAGGCGAGCTTCGCGCCCGTGAACGCCGTGTCCATCTGCTCGGTCCAGGTAACGTCGCCTTTGCCCGGCTTACCTCGGAGAGCTTCGTGCAGGGGGCGCAGGAGCTGGGCGATACGGGGCAGGAACCGATGGTAAAAGTTCACCATGCCCAGGAACTCCTGCAGCCCTCTGATCGTGCGGGGGCGCGGAAACCCCTTCACCGCCTCCACCTTGGCCGGCAGGGGGACGGCTCCGTGCCTGGTGACACGGTGCCCCAGAAAATCGATTGTGGCGGCGCCGAACCGGCACTTTGCGGGGTTCACAATCAGGCCATGCTGGCCCAGGCGTTCGAAGAGCGTGCGGAGGTGGCGTAGGTGCTCTTCGCGGGACGCGCTGGCGACGAGGATATCGTCCAGGTAGACGTAGACAAAATCCAAGTCGCGCAGGACGCTGTCCATCAGTCGCTGGAACGCCTGAGCCGCATTCTTCAGACCGAAGGGCATGCGCAGGAACTCGAAGAGTCCGAATGGCGTGATGACCGCCGTCTTCGGGACGTCCTCCGGCCTGACGGGGACCTGATGGTAGCCGCGTATGAGGTCCACCTTCGAGAAGAAGGACCTGCCCGCCAAACGGGCGGAAAAGTCCTGAATGTGGGGGACGGGGTAGCGGTCGGGAGTCGTGGCGTCATTGAGACGGCGATAGTCCCCGCACGGTCGCCATCCCCCGCCGGGCTTCGGCACGATGTGCAGCGGCGACGCCCAAGCGCTCTCTGAGCGCCGAACGATGCCGAGTCGCTCCAGGGTAGCGAACGCCGCTTTTGCCACCGCCAGCTTCGTCGGCTCGAGGCGGCGTGCCCGGGCGTAGACCGGTGGCCCGACGGTGGGGATGTGATGGGCCACCCCGTGCTTGACGGCCCCCGCCGAGAAGGTGGGCCGCATGAGGGCCGGGAAGCCGGCGAGGAGGCGGGTGAATGCGTCCGCTGCCGGAAGCGTACAGACCAACGTGGCCGGAACCGAATCGTTCGGCAAGCCGCTTGGCAAGCCGCTCGTTGAGCTGGGCAACGCACATGCGAGCGAGCTGAACGTCTCGGCCTGGACAAGCCGTCTGCGCTTGACGTCGACCAGGAGCCCATTAGCGCACAGGAAGTCCGCGCCAAGCAGTGCCATGGGCACGTCGGCGGTGACGAACGTCCATCGGAAAACCTGCCCTCCAAACCGCAGAGAGAGGCAGCGTTTTCCGTACGTACGGATGGGCGTCCCGTTCGCGGCAAGCAGCGCGGGGCCCCCACCCGCGGCGTGCTTGTCTGACGTGCCGGCGGGAATGACACTCACCTGTGCTCCCGTGTCGCACAGGTAACGGCGCCCGGAGAAGATGTCCGTTATGAACAGCAGGCTGCTCGAACGGCCGGCGCTCATCGCCACAATTGAGCGCCGGCCCGGGCGTTTCCCGACCCGTTGAAGGAGCACGGCGGATGACACCGCCGAGCTTCGTGGCCGAACTTGGCGTGGAACCAGCACCAGGTGGTGGAGCTGGAGGAGCGCGGCTGGCTCCGCCAGGCCGGTGGAGTCGACGGGTTTCCCCGCGGTGGCGGTTTTCGCCGCGGCGGTGGGCGGGGCGTGGCGGCGTTCACGAGGTGCGTATCAGCATGCTGCTGAACCTCAGCGTGCTGTAGAAGATGATGCTGTGGAACATCAGCGTGCTGTAGAAGATGATGCTGTGGAACATCAGCGTGCTGTAGAAGATGATGCTGTGGAACATCAGCGTGCTGTAGAAGATGATGCTGTGGAACATCAGCGTCGAAGGCCGTGACGGCCACGCCAACGCTCGCCCGCGTGTCCGAAGCGGCGAAGTACTTGTCCGCCTCGGCCGCCAATGCTCGGGGTTCCGTTAGCCCGGTCCCGGCCAACGCGAGGCGAACCTGCGCTGGAAGTTGGCGACGGAAAAGCGCCCGGAATAGCGAACCGGGGGCTTCGTCGCCCAACAGTGACAGCATATGGTCCATTCGGACCGACGGGCGCGTCTCACCGAGCTCGGGGAGATCCAGGAGGCGATCGGCCCGTGCGTCGTCCGTGAGGCCGAACGTGGCTAGGAGTAGCCGCTTGAGTGCCTCGTACTTGTGGCCGTCCGGTGGGTGGCGAAGGACGGACACAACTCGAGCGGCCGTGCCGGGCCCGAGGGAGGCGACGACATGGCAGTAGCGCAGGTCGTCGTTGGTGAGGCGCCGAAGCTGAAATTGGGCTTCGGCTTGAACGAACCAGACTTCGGCCTGGGCCTCCCAAAATTCGGGAAGTTTAATCGCCATTGCCTTGTCGTTGGCCATTGCAATGGCGTCGTGTTCGGAAGGATCGCTACGGCAGATCCAACGTCGAGGGTCACCAGTAAAGCGCGGCGTTACGCGCGCTGCTTGTGAGCAAGGAGGAAGCGGACAAGCGGTAACATATAAACGTCTTTATTGTAAGACTACACTGTAACACTGAACTCATCCGGGCTGGCCGCCCGGTGTATATCATGAGGCCACGCCTACCCCTCGGGCGTGGCCACCGCCCACTTGGTGCGTGGAATGATGTCACCACGCCAGTGGGCTTTTGTGTCCGCCACAGGTGTATCTTTTGTGAAATAGAATAAAACTGTATTTATTAAAGTGACACACCAATATAACGTGTTTGAACTTTATTTTAATCTTCATCGTGAATAGATGATGAACTTAAAATGTAACATGAACTGATAAGCAAAACAAGAATAACTTTCACTGAAAAATCCCGATATGCATCTGAACTTATATCCAGGTTCAATGTTCCGTTATCATGAACAACATTAAATAAACAACTTTCACTGATTAAACCCGAAAGTGAAACTTACAAGCCTAATTCAAATGTTCCTTAGCAACATTGTAGATGTGGATTATCCACATCAGTGCGATGGTTTACTTTGCATATTGGCTTCGAGATCATCGATTCGGCTTTGAAGCGGCGACAATGCGATTCTCAGGTTGGCGCACAGGGCCACCGTCTCCAGTTCGTTTCGATACTTGGACTTCAGATATGTCACTGTTGAGAAACCTGCCTCAGACATCCACGTCGTCGTGAATGGCATCAGGAACTTTACCGCGAGATGTGCAATCTCTGGGTACTCATGAGACACTGTCAGCCAAAACTTTATTAAAGTGTCCTTCCCGAACAATGTCTCAAGCGTACCGTCGGACACGATGTCGATCAAGTCCTCTTTCAATCTGTTGGACAAGTTGCAACACTGCTGAACATCGACTGAATAAGGGTCTCGGATCCACTTCTTCTCCACGCGTGGATCAACAGGAAAGTATTCGTCAAATCGTTTGCACAGGTTCACCAGATGTTCGACGATGACATCCTTAATGTCCACACGTTCCTCAACACTCTTGCTCAGCAGATCATCCAGTTTTTCGAACATGTCAAATTCATCATTGGTCTGTACTCTTCTCTTCCATAGATCCAGCTTTGACTTGAACATCGCTATCCTGTCATACATTATGAACACGGATTTCGCCTGCTTTTTCGTTTTGCCCTGGAACCGATATGTTCAGATTGTTCAACAAGTTGAAGATGTCGGCCATGTATGCCAATGTTGCGATGAATTTGTTGTTTTTGTAGTAGACTGCCAGTTCTGATCTAGCCACCTCCAAGAATGCGAGGACCTGGTCGCGAAGTTCATACAATCTTGCCAAAGCATCTCCTCTGGAGAGCCAGT
This sequence comes from Myxine glutinosa, assembly GCF_964187855.1. Lineage (NCBI taxonomy): Eukaryota > Metazoa > Chordata > Myxini > Myxiniformes > Myxinidae > Myxine > Myxine glutinosa. The sequence goes on along the minus strand of NC_136267.1, from coordinate 128,907,859 downwards.
GAACAGCTGCAAAATACAGCACGGGGGTGTGTTCTGCATCTTGCTCCTTACACAGCTCTGCAAACAACCTCGAATTTAGGGCGCTCTTCCTGAGATGGTTGATTGTTTTCACTGCAATGTCCAGTACTTCGGCAAGTCCAGGTGACACCTCTTTCGCCGCTAATGCCTCGCGGTGGAGGAAGCAGTGGGTACAGTTTGCCCCTGGTGCCACATCTTGGATGAGCTTTATGACACCGCTGCGCCGACCTGTCATCGACCTTCAATCGACCATCGGTACAAACGCCAGCACAGTCTTCCCACCTGAGGCTATTGTTACGTGGTCCTCCCGGTAACTACCTGGTCTTGGTGACCCCCGGACCGTGGGAGGACCCCGCCAGAAAGATATATGATCTATACGCTTTCGTAATGCAATCACTATGAAAGACACAAACAATTCAGGTCAATAAGCAACCCCACACCAACGATCCGGATTAATTAATAATATATTCTCAATCCATCAACAACAATCAACAATCAATCACAATATTACTAAGATGGCCATCTCATATATTTCCCCCCTTTCCCCACTCACGACCCCTCAATAGTCACTGTCCCTCACAATGTCTCTGGGCCCCTCCAGACCAAGGTGAAGGTCGACTTCTCCGCACACGGGCGGTTGAACGGACCCCTGGCTGACGTGCTCCAAACGTGCACGTCACGTACCGAGAACAGCTGCTGCAGCGCACACCTCCTTGCAAAGCAAAGCGGGCAAAGCAAAGTGCGGCTCGCAAAGCGTGCGAGGCCCAAGGTGCGACCCGTACACGCCTCGGAGGCGTCGAGGCGAACAGTGCCGGACGCTTGGTTCTTTCCAGGAAGCCACGGCAACCTGACACGTAACAGGCAATCACCCCGCGCAGGTAACTCCTCTCGCCAGACGGGCTTTTCAAACTCAGCGTTCCCAACGCTAATCAATATCGACACCACTCGCGTCGGAGCTGGGCGAGGCTGAAGAAGATAGCCGCTTCCCCAGGACCTCGTGTCTTTTTTTTCTTCCGGTTCACTATCCCGTTTCCGGTCTCCTGTTATCCGGAGCCTCTCTAACCATTTAACCACAACAACCTTTAATAGAATAAACATTAATAAGCAATGACATGAATACTAATTCACCTAAATCCGGGATCTGTAACACTCCCCCCCTTCAAGAACGAAAGTTTGACCCCCGCGAAAACTTTCTGTGCCGGCCAACTTTGATAAACAAACCCGATACCCCAAATCATCAGTTCCCCCCGGGCACAATTATCGCATCTCAAAAATAAAGCAACAAACTTTCACCAAAACCCCCCAGAGATTCCAAGGTAATTCCCTCTAGACCAAGCGTCAACAACTTCTAGTTGCTCTTGGATGGAGGCCCAGCTGAGTACTCACTACATGGACGCCTTAAGGAATGTGGGGTTCACGGTTAGTCCGGGGAGGAAAGTTCATTACATGGACGCCTTTAAGAACGTGGAGTTCACGGTTAGTCCGTGCAGGAACGTTCCCTACCGGGACGCCTTTTAAGAACGTGGCATTCACGGTTAGCCCGTGTAGGAGCCCAGGCTCGGCGGCTCCACCATATATAGAGTGCTTCAACTTCTCCGGACTCCTAACAGTTATGGTGGGACCCCTTGTCCCAGCAGTCACCTGACTGGCGGTCTCCTTCTCGGCCAGTCCTCTGCCAATCATTCTTTCGGGAGATGCCGTAACTCTGGGAGCCTCCATAGTAATATCAGCTGCTGCCAACACCAAAACTACCGCCAAGTGGTCCTCTTCTGTAGACCTCTCGACGCCTACGAAATGCCTTCCCTACTGTTATGGTCCGACCCTCCAAATCCTTACCATTCCAATTCTTCTCTGCCTCCCTGGCGTCTTTTGTGCTTGCAAACGTGACAAAGCCGAACCCTCTTGACCGTTGCGTTTCCCTGTCTTTTACCACCCGCACTTCCACCAGCGGCCCATATCTGTTGAAGACAGAGGTCAGAACTTCTTCCTCTGTGTTGAAGTTCAGTCCCCCTACAAATAACTTGGCACTTTTGTCGCCATCCCGAGCTGGGGTGGTGTTATTTCCCCTGCGGTGCTCTTTACCCACCCTCGGGTTACCATAAATTTGCCCCCCGGCCAAATCATTCCCGATAATCACAGATACTCCCTCTACAGGAAGCGTGGCTTGTAAACCGACGGTGACCGGTCCTGACACCAAATCGGATTCCAAATGGATAACATGAAGTGGGGCACTAACACAGCCACCGATCCCTTGTAACCGAACCCTATCACCAGTTGCGGTACTCTTTGACAATGGCAAAATGCCTTCAAGCATTAAGGATTGATGGGCTCCTGTGTCCCTCAATACCCTAACAGGTCTTGGGTTAGTCAAGTCTCCCTCGAGTGAGACCAACCCCTCATAAATAAATGGTTGGTAACTCTTCTGTGGGCGATTTCTTACGCTTGCCATCGCATTCGGAGTTGTAATAGTCGGACTCCGCTCTGGGTTTTCCCTTTTCATGAGGTAACAACTGGACATCAAGTGTCCAGGTTTCTTGCAAAAAGCGCAAGTAGGTCCGGAGGAAAAACTCGTAGTCTGCCTCGGGCCCCCCAGAAAATAAGTTTGTCTTGGGCCCGTCGCCCTCTGATTTCGAACAGTTCGGGTATCAGTGTTGTCCCCATAATCATCTCGAGGCCGCCGCCATGTATTGTCGTTCTCCGCACCTGCTGTTCCACAACTCCCCTGCGGAAATCTAGGTGAGGAGTTAGGTTCGTGGACCCCTATCCGGTGTGTTAAGGCATAATCATCTGCCATGGTGGCTGCGTCCCACAACTTCGGTACTTTCTTTTCCTGCAGGTACACTTTGATGTCCTCTTGGACACACTGTTGAAATTCCTCCACCAGGATCAAGTCACGCAATGCTTCGAAGTCGTTCCCGACTCCTTTTGACTCACACCACCGATCAAACATGTTTTCTTTCACTCTGGCAAACTCCACATGGGTCTCACTCTCCCTCTTCCTGGCATTCCTGAATTTTTGCCGGTAAGCTTCAGGAACCAACTCATAGGCTTTGAGGATGTGCTTCTTCAATACCTCATAATCTGCACATTGGTCCATTGGTAGCGCCGAATAAATCTCTTGAGCTTTACCCACCAGCACACTTTGCACTAGTATGGTCCAGGCCTCCTCCGGCCAGTTTAACTGTTGAGCCACTTTCTCAAAGTGTGGAAAAAAATTGAGTCACTTCCTTTTCACTGAAGGGTGGAACCAGCCTCACATGTCTGCCCACATTCCAGGTGTTCTGGCTAGGTGTCGGCCCAGTCAGCAAGGGTGGTACCACTCCCCGTTCTCTCATTAACTCCAGCTCCTTGAATTTAATTTCTTGCTGAAGCGCCATGTCACGTTCCTTTAATTCCCTTTCGGCTTTTCTCTCCTCTGCTTCGAGTTCCCTTGCAGCTCTCCTCTCCTCTGCTTTTCTCCCTATTAACCTTTCCTGGAGTTCTCGTTCCACTCTCCTTTCCTCTGCTTGTTTCTCTTCTCTCCTCTCTTCTGCTTTCCTTTCTTCTTCTGCTCTTTCCTTTTCTGCTTTCCTTTCTTCTTCTGCTCTTTCCTTTTCTGCTTTCCTTTCCTCTTCTGATCTTTCCTTTTCTGCTTTCCTTTCTTCTTCTGCTCTTTCCTTTTCTGCTTTCCTTTCTTCTTCTGCTCTTTCCTTTTCTGCATTCCTTTCTTCTTCTTTAATCCATTCCTGGCTCTGTAATTGCAACTCCAGTTTCCGGAGCTCCACGTCTTCTGGTTCTTCGGGTAGGCACTCCCAGGCTAACTCGTCCCATGTTCCTAATCCCACCATAGACTGTATCACCGCGGTCTGCAACTCTGCCTTCCTCAAATTAGTTCGGACCTCCAAGCTAAAATGTTTGGCCAATTTCAAGAGGTCCGACTTTTGTAACGCTCGGAACTGTGCCTCACTTGGGGTTACCGCAAAGTTCTGTGCCAAAACGCCATGGTGCCTATCGTTAACACCTGTTAACCTTCACCCAAGACTTTACCACAATTTCCCAAAAATTTACCAATTAATACTTAATTAATAAATTTTAATTAATAAAAATATTCTTTTATTATTTTATACAATTTTATATCCCGGAATTCAATTGGACGAGCCCCCAATTCTGTTACGTGGTCCTCCCGGTAACTACCTGGTCTTGGTGACCCCCGGACCGTGGGAGGACCCCGCCAGAAAGATATATGATCTATACACTTTCGTAATGCAATCACTATGAAAGACACAAACAATTCAGGTCAATAAGCCACCCCACACCAAGGATCCGGATTAATTAATAATATATTCTCAATCCATCAACAACAATCAACAATCAATCACAATATTACTAAGATGGCCATCTCATATATTTCCCCCCTTTCCCCACTCACGACCCCTCAATAGTCACTGTCCCTCACAATGTCTCTGGGCCCCTCCAGACCAAGGTGAAGGTCGACTTCTCCGCACACGGGCGGTTGAACGGACCCCTGGCTGACGTGCTCCAAATGTGCACGTCGCGTACCGAGAACAGCTGCTGCAGCGCACACCTCCTTGCAAAGCAAAGCGGACAAAGCAAAGCGCGGCTCGCAAAGCGTGTGAGGCCCAAGGTGCGACTCATACACGCCCTCGGAGGCGTCGAGGTGAACAGTGCCGGATGCTTGGTTCTTTCCAGGAAGCCACGGCAACCTGACACGTAACAGGCAATCACCCCGCGCAGGTAACTCCTCTCACCAGACGGGCTTTTCAAACTCAGCGTTCCCAACGCTAATCAATATCGACACCGCTCGCATCTGGGCGAGGCTGAAGAAGATAGCCGCTTCCCCAGGACCTCGTGTCTTTTTTTTCTTCCGGTTCACTATCCCTTTTCCGGTCTCCTGTTATCCGGAGACCTCTCTAACCATTTAACCACAACAACCTTTAATAGAATAAACATTAATAAGCAATGACATGAATAGTAATTCACCTAAATCCGGGATCCGTAACACTATGCAATGCGATGTGTTTGTTGACGACTGCGAATATTTCTGCGGCCGTGGTCCTGGTCTGTAGCTCGTCACATGCAAGAAGATCCTCCATAAAATCATCGCCATGCCGATAACGAACAAAGATGAGGATCAACGCCTTCTGTGCGATGTCCATTGACTCGTCCAACTGGATGACAAACTTGTTGGTCTCAAGGTTTGCGTACAGCTGGTGCTCGATGTCTTCGCCCATGTCTATTATCCGTCGGCGAATCGTGTCGGCAGAAAGCGGCGTGGTGCTTATCGTGGAAGCCACCATCTCTCCAAGCACTTCTCAGCACATCGCCTTGGCGCATGGCCGGATGAGTTGCTCTGCAATACAAGATAAATAAAATAACACATTAAAGCGCGGCGTTACGCGCGCTGCTTGTGAGCAAGGAGGAAGCGGACAAGCGGTAACATATAAACGTCTTTATTGTAAGACTACACTGTAACACTGTGCTCCTCCGGGCTGGTCGCCCGGGGTATATCATGAGGCCACGCCTACCCCTCGGGCGTGGCCACCGCCCACTTGGTGCGTGGAATGATGTCACCACGCCAGTGGGCTTTTGTGTCCGCCACACGCGCCCCCCCAGAATTCCCGCGCACCTGGAGGGCCAGTTTGCGGGGCAGACGAATGACCCGGCCGAAGCGCCCCCTGGCGATCGGCGGCGTCCGGGGTGCAGGGATGCCAGGTGGGATGCCCCTGGCTGCTCCTGGGATGGGTGCAGGACCGGGGGGCGGCGTGGCGGCGGGGCTGGGCGGTGCCGGGGGTCCGCCCGCAGGAGGGCGGCCCCGACGTGGGGGTCGGGCCACTGGCGGTGGATGGTCCACATCGAGGTGGGCCGGCTTGAGGCGGTCTACCGAAACGCGGTCAGGAGTACCGCCGATGTCCAGGGTGAAGTGCTTCGCCCCGGTCTCCAGCACGCGGAAAGGCCCGTCGTACGGGGGCCGCAGTGGTGTCCGATGGGCATCGTGGCGGACGAAGACGTACTCCGCCGTGCGAAGCTCCGGGGCGACGTGCGTCGGTGGGTGCCCGTGGCATGCCGTTGGCACCGGGGCGAACCTCTGGGCGGTCTCTTGCAGAGCGGAGCGCTGCTGTGCCGCGGACCATGGTGCCGTGGAGTCGGGGAGGAACTCGCCCGGCACCCGCAGCGGTTGCCCGAAGACCAACTCCGCCGCGGATGCGCGCAGGTCCTCCTTGGGCGCCGTCCGGAGGCCCAGCAGGACCCAGGGGAGCCTGTCGACCCAGCCGCCGTCGCGGAGGGTGGCCCGGAGCGCGGCCTTCAATGAGCGGTGAAATCGCTCACACAGGCCGTTAGCCTGGGGGTGGTAGGCCGTGGTTCGGTGCAGCCGGACCCCGAGCCCCTGCGCAACCGCCCCCCAGAGCTCCGAGGTGAACTGGGGGCCGCGGTCGGATGAGATGTCTGAGGGGGCGCCGAAGCGGGCGACCCAGGTGGCGATGAAAGCCTGCGCGACATCGGCCGCCGTTGTTGACGCCAAGGGCACGGCCTCCGGCCACCGGGTGGTGCGGTCCACCATGGTGAGGACGTGGGTGAAACCCCGCGAGGGGGGCAGAGGTCCCACCAGGTCCACGTGGACGTGGTCAAACCGGCGTTCCGGCACCGTGAACGGGGCCAACGGGGCCTGGGTGTGCCGGTGCACCTTGGCGCGCTGGCACGCGAGGCATGTCCTGGCCCAGCCGCGGACGGCCTTCCGGAGGCCATGCCAGACGAACTTGTCGGCGATCAGCCTTTGGGAGGCCCTCGCGCCCGGGTGGGACAGGCCGTGGATGGCGTCAAACACCTGGCGCTGCCAGCCCGCGGGCACAATGGGGCGAGGACGCCCGAGGGAGACGTCGCACAAGAGGGCCGCGCCCGCGCCGTCGAACGGCACCTCGGTGACGCGGAGGCCCGTGACGGCGGTCCGCAAGGCCTGGACGTCGGGGTCAGCGGCCTGGTCCGCTGCCATCCGGGCATAGTCGATGCCGAGGTGGACTGCGTGGGCGACGGCCCGGGAAAGGCAATCCGCCACCGGGTTGTCCTTCCCCGCGACGTGCTGGATGTCCGTCGTGTACTCGGACACGGCCGAGAGGTGACGCTGCTGCCGGGCCGACCACGGCTCGGTGACCTTGCCCATCGCGAAGATCAGCGGCTTGTGGTCGACGAAGGCAGTGAACGCCCGGCCCTCGAGCAGATGGCGGAAGTGCCTGACCGCCAAGTGAAGTCCGAGCAACTCGCGGTCGAAGGTACTGTAACGGCGTTCGGGCGGGCGAAGCTGCCGGCTAAAGAACGCCAGCGGTTGCCAAGCTCCACGCACCCATTGCTCGTGCACCGCGCCCACCGCGTAGTCCGAGGCATCGGTGGTGAGGGCGATCGGTGCATCGGGCGCCGGGTGCGCGAGCATGGTGGCGTTAGCCAAGGCGAGCTTCGCGCCCGTGAACGCCGTGTCCATCTGCTCGGTCCAGGTAACGTCGCCTTTGCCCGGCTTACCTCGGAGAGCTTCGTGCAGGGGGCGCAGGAGCTGGGCGATACGGGGCAGGAACCGATGGTAAAAGTTCACCATGCCCAGGAACTCCTGCAGCCCTCTGATCGTGCGGGGGCGCGGAAACCCCTTCACCGCCTCCACCTTGGCCGGCAGGGGGACGGCTCCGTGCCTGGTGACACGGTGCCCCAGAAAATCGATTGTGGCGGCGCCGAACCGGCACTTTGCGGGGTTCACAATCAGGCCATGCTGGCCCAGGCGTTCGAAGAGCGTGCGGAGGTGGCGTAGGTGCTCTTCGCGGGACGCGCTGGCGACGAGGATATCGTCCAGGTAGACGTAGACAAAATCCAAGTCGCGCAGGACGCTGTCCATCAGTCGCTGGAACGCCTGAGCCGCATTCTTCAGACCGAAGGGCATGCGCAGGAACTCGAAGAGTCCGAATGGCGTGATGACCGCTGTCTTCGGGACGTCCTCCGGCCTGACGGGGACCTGATGGTAGCCGCGTATGAGGTCCACCTTCGAGAAGAAGGACCTGCCCGCCAAACGGGCGGAAAAGTCCTGAATGTGGGGGACGGGGTAGCGGTCGGGAGTCGTGGCGTCATTGAGACGGCGATAGTCCCCGCACGGTCGCCATCCCCCGCCGGGCTTCGGCACGATGTGCAGCGGCGACGCCCAAGCGCTCTCTGAGCGCCGAACGATGCCGAGTCGCTCCAGGGTAGCGAACTCCGCTTTTGCCACCGCCAGCTTCGTCGGCTCGAGGCGGCGTGCCCGGGCGTAGACCGGTGGCCCGACGGTGGGGATGTGATGGGCCACCCCGTGCTTGACGGCCCCCGCCGAGAAGGTGGGCCGCGTGAGGGCCGGGAAGCCGGCGAGGAGGCGGGTGAATGCGTCCGCTGCCGGAAGCGTACAGACCAACGTGGCCGGAACCGAATCGTTCGGCAAGCCGCTTGGCAAGCCGCTCGTTGAGCTGGGCAACGCACATGCGAGCGAGCTGAACGTCTCGGCCTGGACAAGCCGTCTGCGCTTGACGTCGACCAGGAGCCCATTAGCGCACAGGAAGTCCGCGCCAAGCAGTGCCATGGGCACGTCGGCGGTGACGAACGTCCATCGGAAAACCTGCCCTCCAAACCGCAGAGAGAGGCAGCGTTTTCCGTACGTACGGATGGGCGTCCCGTTCGCGGCAAGCAGCGCGGGGCCCCCACCCGCGGCGTGCTTGTCTGACGTGCCGGCGGGAATGACACTCACCTGTGCTCCCGTGTCGCACAGGTAACGGCGCCCGGAGAAGGTGTCCGTTATGAACAGCAGGCTGCTCGAACGGCCGGCGCTCATCGCCACAATTGAGCGCCGGCCCGGGCGTTTCCCGACCCGTTGAAGGAGCACGGCGGATGACACCGCCGAGCTTCGTGGCCGAACTTGGCGTGGAACCAGCACCAGGTGGTGGAGCTGGAGGAGCGCGGCTGGCTCCGCCAGGCCGGTGGAGTCGACGGGTTTCCCCGCGGTGGCGGTTTTCGCCGCGGCGGTGGGCGGGGCGTGGCGGCGTTCACGAGGTGCGTATCAGCATGCTGCTGAAACTCAGCGTGCTGTAGAAGATGATGCTGTGGAACAGCAGCGTCGAAGGCCGTGACGGCCACGCCAACGCTCGCCCGCGTGTCCGAAGCGGCGAAGTACTTGTCCGCCTCGGCCGCCAATGCTCGGGGTTCCGTTAGCCCGGTCCCGGCCAACGCGAGGCGAACCTGCGCTGGAAGTTGGCGACGGAAAAGCGCCCGGAATAGCGAACCGGGGGCTTCGTCGCCTAACAGTGACAGCATATGGTCCATTCGGACCGACGGGCGCGTCTCACCGAGCTCGGGGAGATCCAGGAGGCGGTCGGCCCGTGCGTCGTCCGTGAGGCTGAACGTGGCTAGGAGTAGCCGCTTGAGTGCCTCGTACTTGTGGCCGTCCGGTGGGTGGCGAAGGACGGACACAACTCGAGCGGCCGTGCCGGGCCCGAGGGAGGCGACGACGTGGCAGTAGCGCGTGTCATCGCCGGTGAGGTGCCGAAGCTGAAATTGGGCTTCGGCCTGGACGAACCAGACTTCGGCCTGAGCCTCCCAAAATTCCGGAAGTTTGACGAAGGCGGCCATGGCGATGGCGTCGCGTGTGGAAGGATCGCTCCGGCAGATCCAACGTCGAGGGTCACCAGTAAAGCGCGGCGTTACGCGCGCTGCTTGTGAGCAAGGAGGAAGCGGACAAGCGGTAACATATAAACGTCTTTATTGTAAGACTACACTGTAACACTGTGCTCCTCCGGGCTGGTCGCCCGGGGTATATCATGAGGCCACGCCTACCCCTCGGGCGTGGCCACCGCCCACTTGGTGCGTGGAATGATGTCACCACGCCAGTGGGCTTTTGTGTCCGCCACAACATGAACATTTCTTTCACTTTATGATTAATCTTGATTTTGTTCCAAGGCAGCGGTTCATAACCTGGGGGTCGTTTGGGGTTTTCTGGGGGTCATGAATGGGGTCATAAATAACATATCAATGTGTTGAGCCCATTTTTAGGAACCTAACAAAGGTACATACCACACACAGTATTTTGTTCGCGTATGCGCATACGTCACGACCCCCAGGTTAAGAATCGCTGTTCCAAGGCATTATAAAAATTCAATATGTACGATGTGATTGCCGTACGTACTTTTAAAAAAGAGGCAAAGTTTAAGAATGGCTGTATTGCAACAAACAATAAAACTTACGAAGTTGTGATGTACCAACGTATACATGGCACGTGTCATAGTAAGCAAGAACCCGACACATCAATATTCTAAAGATAAAATTAAAAACTAAATTAACTGTACTTACAGTGCTATGCATTACTTTATGAACCTACAAACCGCCAATGCAGTGAAATACTTTTCCGAAAAAACCCAAAAACTTACTCGCAATAGTGTACGGTTTCTTTTCTTTGGCTATCTTCTCCGCCACCAGGTAGCTGGCTGGCTTTGGTCAGTCCCTTCGACGGAAAAACAGCCGAACTCATTACTGACTTGATGTTGTTCATCTCGCGTTCTTTCCGGAGAAAAAACTCCCGCGACTTGTTGACATGATCTCCATGTTTCTTCTCGATGTGCCGTTTCAGCTTTTGGGGCCTGAGGGACTCGTTGGCCAACACGTCAAGGCATATCACACACTGTGGTCGATGAACATTGTGCTTATCGATATTCATGGTGAACCCATGGTTCAGGAACACAGGCTGATACTTTCTAGCCATGGCGAGTACCTTACGCTCACAGCTCAATCTTTCGAATGAAAAGCAATGGACATTCGTGTGTCGGGAACTAAACGTATGATCTGACTGACCGGATGCACGCGCGGTACATCGCGGTACATCGGTACAGTGCGGTAGAAGAGTCCATACTATAAAGTTTGTGTCGGCGTTCGTTTGATCTCTGTTCTGTTCAGTCGGGAGAAGTAAATCGTCGATAAAGTTTTTTTCCCGCGATTTCTGAAACGATCGTGCGACCCATTGAAAATCCTTCGCGACCCAATGCCCCATTGGTTGCGGAACGTCAGTGCAGATGGTACAGTCTCCAGCATTCACGTCGGACACAGTGCTATTAAATTCCACCACAAGAAGAGAGAAGGCCTACCCTCCCAACCTCCTCTTTCACCCCTAGTCCAATCAAAATATGAAAAAATAGGGGTCAACCCAAAACAAATTGCAACAGAATCCATTTTATCTACATTTAATTTGGAATAGCTCACAAAACAACATATTAAAAGTAAAGGAAAATCGAAGTTATGGAACAGTGCCTAATTTGCAGAAATTCAAAATGGCCACCACTCAAACTACTTTTGCCTACATCTCGGGATCTGAGACTCGTGGAGACTTAATTCTGGTGTCTATACCCATGTTTTCAGGGTCAAGGAACATGTTTATAACAGTATTTATAGCATTGGGTCATTTATTCGCACCTAATTTGCATAAATCCAAAATGGCCACTGTGACAAATTAGCTCAACCCATATCCTGTAAATAATAATGGTTTAATTTTGGGTTTGCACTTGCTTTTGGCTCAAGGAACACAATGAGAACAATGTCAATAATCAAAACTTGTTGTCATTAAGCATCAGCACAGTCCCAATTAGCATAATATCAAAATAGCCTCCATTCATAACAATCAATCAACTATATTTCAGGTCAATGAAAAAGGAATTAAATTCTGACAATTTCTGACAATGATTGACATGAATCCGAGTGACATGACCTGTCTGTACTCGACGCTACTGTTTGTTACTTCACACGCCAGGCATTACAATGTCACACTTTTTCGAACATTTGATCAGCCACTCTGGTGGAAAGCTATGATAATACAAGAGAATGTGTCCAAACATAGTGATATCAAGGACATCGTACTCAGAATGGGAGGATTTCACACAGAAATGAGTTTTCTAGGTGCGATAGGACACCTTATGGCAGATTCAGGCCTGAAGGAATTGATGGAGTGAATCTATGCAAGCAACACAGTGGTGCACATACTAAGTGGTAAAGCAATTTCCAGAGCCATACGTGCACACCTACTTGTAGTTGGAGCCCTTCATGCTATGCTGATATCACATGCATTCGGCATTCCACCACTATATATGACAACGGACCAGAAAGATGATGAAAATGAAGACATCTGCAGAAGAATCATCAGGTAAAAGTGATCAATCAATTGCTTTGGAATCTGTGCAAGCTACCAGTGAAGTGACAAATGTCTCAATGCCAGATGTTGTTGTTCATCAGGACAGTGGTCAAGAAGAGGACACAGCTACTGAAGAATCCGTCCAAGGTACTAGGGAAGTGCAGAGTGTGCTGCAAATGTCAGATGATGTTGTTCCTCCAGAGCCTGATGGACAAGAAGGAAGAACTACCCCAGAGTCTTCACATGAAACTGGACAAACCACAGGTGAAAATGCAACTAATGCACCAACACCAGATATCTTCATAGCTGCTGGTAAAATCTATGATGATTTGATGGCTGGGTCTATCACAATCGAGAGTTTACAGGACTCACAGGTCCTGCAAGTCATAAATCAAAAACTGAAAGCAGCAAAAGATACAATGCAGAACAAACGCACTGCTAAGTTGTGGCTACAGCATAAGGAAATGGTAGCAATTTTGCAAGTGTTTATCAAAACTGAACGTACTGGTAATTGGGACCTACATCTGAAGTCGATGCAATATATGTTACCGTATCTGGCAGCAGCAGGCCACACCAACGACACAAAATCTCTTCACCGCTACTTGAACAAGATGGAAACCCTGGAGAAACAACATCAAGAAGTTTATCAACACTTCCAAAACGGCTTCCATGTAGGTCGAACATCAGATCGATACTGGGCTGGGTTCTCTGAAGACTTGCTCATCGAACAAGTCTTGATGAGAAGTCTAAAAACTACTGGTGGACTAATACGAGGCGCGGTATGACAGAAACACAACGACTAGTTTGGCTGTTGTCTTCTAAGGCCTGCTCAGAGGTCAACTTGGCTATGCAGGACTTAACATCGGTGAACTACATGACCAGTGAACAGCATAACGAGATGTCAGAGAAAAACAGAAGAAGAAGGCCCAGCACAAGAATATGTCAGAGGCAAGGCAGAAGAAGGACATGGCAGACACAAGAGAGCTCCTCAACTTCCTGACCCCAAGAGACGCCTTTCATGAGAATCCAGCACTGCACAGTGCACAATATTGTGACTGGTGTAATAAAGCTCAACTGGCTGACGCACTTTGGAGTCTGATGCCTCCAGGAATGTCCGTACCGCCAGGGGACGTCCAGTATGTCATAGATGGGGGAGCATTACTTCACAGGATCATATGGAACCGAGGTGCAACATATGACGAGATATGTCAGCAGTATGTCACATATGTGAAAAGACACTGTGGTGAACCAGTCGTGGTATTTGATGGCTATCTCAATGTCCCAAGCACAAAAGATACAACACAGCAACGAAGAGCAGGATTGCGTGTTGGAGCACCTGTGCAAGTCTCCGGGTCTATGGTTTTCAATGGAAAGAAGCAAGACTTTCTTTCCAACAATCAGAATAAGCAGAAGTTCATCACCTTGCTCGATGAACACCTACGACATCATGGATGTTGCACAGAACCTGCTCGGGCAGATGCTGATCTACTAATTGTGCAGACTGCCATTGTCACTGCTGAGAGAACAAGTAAGCCGACTGTCGTGGTTGCAGATGACACAGACATTCTGGTTCTGCTCTGTTTCCACTCAAAGCTCACTACAACAAATCTGTACCTTCGACCTGAACCTCGCTATGGCATGAAGAAGCAGCCAAGATGCTGGGATATTGCAGTTCTAAAATCCACATTGGGCCCACAAGTATGCAATAGTATGCTTTTTGTGCATGCTATCCTTGGTTGTGATACTACATCCCACATACATGGTTTTGGAAAGGGAGTTGCGCTCAAGCTGATTCGCACCAATAAAGACCTCCAGGAACAGCCCAAGATCTTTGGAAATCAGAATAGCACAAAGGCAGACATCATATCCGCAGGAGAAAAAGCAATCGTCTCCTTATACAAAGGCAAATCAGATGACAAGTTGGATTTTCTCCACCTGCAATGCTTCCAACAGAAGGTCCGCATGAGTACAACATGTGTGAAACCAGAGGTTCTCCCGCCAACCTCAGCAGCAGCTACGTACCACAGTATGCGGGTCTACTTGCAAGTACAGCAGTGGATGGGGAAAGGAAATCAGATGCAACCAGCGGAGTGGGGGTGGTGTGAGAAAGGTGGACAGTACATTCCAGTTCTTACACACAAAGCAGCAGCCCACAAACACCTCCTGAAGATAGGAGGTGTAACTGCAAAACAGGTTGTAGCAACAGGCAGTGCACCTGCAAGGCAAACGGTCTTGAGTGCACTAATGGATGTGGAGTGTGTAGAGGTGTATGCAAGAATGTCATTGCAGTCCTTGAAGAAACTGAAGAAGACACTGGTGGCTAGAACATGTGGAATGATATAGTAGTTAAATGACTGCAGTTACAGCAGATTGATACATGGTTCACTGGTGCCTTATGCTACGCCAACAGAAATAGTCCAACTTCACTCAGATGAGAAATATGTGCCTGAAGCGCGGTGCTACGCGCGCTACTTATATAGCAAGGAGGAAGCGGACAACGCGGTAAGTTCAAAGAGTCTTTATTACCAGAGCTCCACTGTAGCACTGGAGCGCTCCGGGCTGCGCAACCGGTGTATATCCCGCGGCCACGCCTACCCCTCGGGCATGGCCACCGCCCACTTGGTGCACGGAATGATGCCATCACGCCAGTGAGCTTTCGTGTCCGCCACATGCCAATATTAATTTTAAATGGCGGCCATTTTGAATGTATGCAAATTAGGTGTCAACAAATGACCCAATGTTATAAATACTGTTATTATTGTATTCCTTGACCCTGAAAACAGGGGTATAGACACCAGAATTAAGTGTTTACGAGTCTCAGATCCCGAGATATAGGCAAAAGTAGTTTGAATGGCGGCCATTTTGAATTTCTGCAAATTAGGCACTGTTCCACAACTGCAATTTTCTTATACTTTTAATATGTTGTTTTGTGAGCTATTCCAAATTAAATGCAGGTAAAATGGATTCTGTTGCAATTTGTTTTGGGTCATTTCATATTTTGACTGGACTACCCTCTTCCCCACCTCCTCCTCCGCCACACCTCCTCCCTCCCCCATTCTCATTGTTTGTGAGTACAAGAGGAGTACAAGAGACGTTCAGACACTTGGCGCGTGCGTCTGGCTGAACAATAGAGAAGCAAGGGCGGGTAGAGCACCCCCTTTTTTAATGGTACGATCCACAGCAATACAACTCCCCCCATTTTTGTAATGGTACAACCCTAAATCGGGTAAATCGGGTAAATCGGGTGAAGGTTAAACGGTGCTAACTTCACGGGCATAGTGCTGGCAACGGCGTGAAGTTACCCTTGGGAGGTGGTGGACCCTTGGTAATTTCGAGAGAAAAGATCAAGGGGAGTAAAATAAGGTAAGTTTGATTTTTGGGACCTTTGTAGTTTTTAAGTTATCGTTGTGTAAAGTTTTAACCTTTTACCTCAGGTCGCGCCATGGTCTTGACTTGATGTCAGGCCGCGCCGGTTTTTGGCGACGAAAGGGGTTTAAATTAATTTTTCGGTTTTTTATTTTTGATATCATCGGACGCCTGGGGTCATGAGCTTTCCATACATATGTGGATTGTCGATGGATGGTTTAGGAATTCCGAATTCGGACCTTGTAAAAAATCTTCCAATGTTAATCCCTCAGATGAAAAGTGCGTTTTTGCTTTGGGCTCTCAGGTGTTTATTTTAACTCGGATTGTTATTCTGTTTTCGGATTTGGTAGTCGCCAATGTAAGGTGGTTGAACACGAGACCATCGCAATCGCATTTGGTGAAAATCGGATAATATTTGGCCAATTTACCTCAGGCCGTGAGTTGGTAATTATATAATTCAGGCATAGTCATCTTATAATATTCCTCCTCCCTATTTTGCACCTCTGAAAACTTCATAATTAATGTTCTCAGCAACCCTTGGTCGGATTGACAGGAAATTTTCATCAAATGATCGTCTCGGCTCGTGGAATTTTTAATGCTAATTATGACGTCATAGGTCACGTGGTTGTCGGTTCCAGATTGATTAAGACGGCACGAAGAACGTGTTTCCCTGCACTCGTCTCGGTGAAGAAAGTGTTGTAAGAATCATCTCCACTCCCGATGGTCTTGTCACTGGGCATTTGCCCATCAAGCTGGATCCCATGCTCCAGACAAAAGAGCTCCCAGCAAGAATTCCCGATCTGTGTGCCTGCCTGGCCTACATGGATGGATATGCACTCGCGCTGTGGGGGTAGGGAGGGGGGGGGGTGGAAGGGGGACGGACACACACACACACACACACACACACACCTCGTTTTGTCATTTCTGTTCCTCACAATTCTGTCTCTCTCTTTTCTAAGCATGCACACACACACACACACACACACACACACACACACACAAACAAACACACATCCAACCGCCCCTCCTCCACACGCACACCCCAACCCGCTCCCCCCCACATACACACATATCCACCCTCCCCCCCCCCAGACACCCACACACAAACACCCCCACACCCCTCCCCCCACACGCACACACACACACATACATCCACACACACGCACATCCACACATACATACATACACACACACACACACACACACACACATTCCCCCTCCCCCCACATGCACACCCCTCCACACATACACACACACACATACACACACACACACATACACACACATACACACACACACACACACACACATCCAACCACCCCTCCTCCACACACACAACCCAACCCCCCCACCCCCCACATACACACATATCCACCCCCCCCCCCCACTCACACACCCACACACATCCACACACACGCACATCCACACACACACACGAACACATCCCCACATGCATGCATACACACATACACACATTCCCAGACCTCCCCCCACAACCCCCCCCCCCCCCACCACACACGCACACATACCCCCACCCACCACCCCTAACACACACACACACATACACACACCCCATCCCTAACACACACACACCCCATCCCTAACACACACACACACGCACACACCAACCCCCCCCCCCTCCCACATACACACACACACACATCCCTCCCCCCCCCCCCCACACACACACACACATCCCTCCCTCCCCACACACACACATCCCCCACACCCACACACACATCCACACGTCAATCCATGCACTGATTGCAGAGAAAGCGATTTTTAAAAGAAAATTAACCTGAAATTGCAGAGACAGAATTATTTATTTTATCTGAGAAGCCAAACGACGTTTCTGCTGCTTTAGCTGCTTACAACTTTGTGTGAAATGCGATCGAGTTTAAAAAAAGTCAGAATTTGACCAAATCTGTTTCATTCGTTTGTTAATATGCCTCACCTATTGACAAATCTGCAATTGGAATTTCATTTGAGGTTGAAATGACCGTGGGAGATCGTGTGATAGTGATCACGTCCTGGAAGGACATCTTCTTCTTCAGTAGCTCACAACTTTGTGTCGAATGCGATCAAGTTTTTAAAAAGTCAGAATTTGACCAAATCTGTTTCATTCGTTTGTTAATATGCCTCACCTATTGACAAATCTGCAATTGGAATTTCATTTGAGGTTGAAATGACCGCGGGAGATCGCGTTATCGTGATCACGTTCTGGAAGGACAAAACGGTGTGTTTCTTCTTCTTTCAACAATAAAGACATAGCTTCGAGACCGTACATCCAATCATTTTGAAATTTTGCACACTTCTTCCGATTGATGAGGGTGTGAAAAAATTCAATTGCATTAAAAATTCAAGTCGATCCATGCAGTGGTTCAAGAGTTACAAGCTTTTAAAAATTTAACTTCCATTATTTATTGTGGCCAAACCATGTGACTTATCAAAACGTCTCAAGTAACATTGAAACATCCCCCCATGGGGAACATTTGTGTAAAGCTTCCACTTGATATCTCCAGAAATTATAGAGGTGATACAATTTCTAGTTTGAGCTTTAAAACGTCATAACTCTGAAACCATGTGTCGGATGACGTCGTGCTCGCTGACTTTTGTGTCAGCAAGATATTCAACTTTGTGTGATAAAAAGATATTTTGTGATATAAAAAGAAAAAGATATCTTTCACACAAGATATTCATATTCAGCACAAAATTCCCTTTAAGAAAAACCTATTTGTTTACTTTTCCTCAAAAATGCCTCATGCAATCACATTTGCTGGAAATTGAACCAGTCTAGTGTAATAAACAAGAAGACGTCATGCGGAGCACGATACGTGCAAAATCCCCCCCCCCCCTCCCCAAGAAAAAAATTCCATTGATACAGCAAATTGTCCATTTCATCAAGATTAAAATTGACAATCTTGATCAAAGCTTGGGTCAATAGGAAGAAAAGTGACGATTTTTCAAATGAAATATGATGATTTTGGAGGGTTGACCTTGAGTTGACCTTTGACCTTTTGACCTCAAAAAGAGTTGGTTTCCCTATTTAGTGACTCAATGTGCAAATGCTGTTCAATTTTCAAGTCAATCGGATGAAAATTGAGGATATTAAAAAATGGGGAGGGAAGGGAGAATGGGGAGGGAGGGGGGTTAATATATATGCTGGTGGGTGAATGATGTGAATGTGGCGTTCATCATGTTTCTGAGTTAAGTGTGATGCCGATCAGGAAGAAGAAGAAGAAGAAGTCGTACTACCAACTTCGTCCACTTCCGGAATTTTGATTTATTTGCATTCAAATGTCTGGTGATTCGGTTTTTAGAACCTTCACTAGTAAATTTTAGGAAAATGTTTCCCTTATAAATGATCCCCTGTAAATATCCCCATCAATTGGCTTTGTTAAAGATCGCACCCTAGTTAGTCCATGTACAACACGTAGCGAACCATGGACCTCTCTGTAGTTATTTCATTATTGTGTGTTTCAGTTAAGGATCTGTTCCCAATAGTTGAATCTGTGTTGCATTAATCAAATAAGATAGGCCCCATTCCGTCCATTTTGCTCTCCCTCTCCAAATTGTGGTACCTCGCTTGCCAGCAGCGTTCGCTGCCATTGCATTGGGCTGTTTTGCTGGTACCACGCCGCCATAAGCCATGCGGTCAAGCCGAGGAAGAAGGGGGCGGGGCCACAAGACCAAGGTGTGGCACGTCGACTCGTCATCGGAGGTGGAGCCAGCGAGCTCTTGCCGGCCAACCAGCGCCGAGGTGAGCCAACCGGTAGGCATGTCATCAGAGCCGGCAGCTTGATTTCTACACGGACAATAAAAGCGGCTGCGAGGGACTGCTTGGACAGATGAGTGAGAGAGACGAGTGAGAAGGTACTAGATGAGTGAGAGGGAGGAGTGTGACAAGAGAGCAAAGAGAGGCGAGCTGAGTGCGAAGGATCGGGAGGCAGAAGAGTGGGTCCGCTGACCTTATGCGATCCATTCACATTGCCAGCCCGCGTGAAACGAATACGCGCTCGCTGCCTGCCAGGGTTTTCCCACCACGGCGCGAGGCGACTCCTGGAGCCGGACCTCAATGCCTACCGTCTGCCTGGGCCTTCTCATTCCTTCCAGCCATTCCTTCCTGCCATTCCCTGTCGTGTGAGTCTGTTTTGTCCTGGGGAATAATACACGTTGTTGGACGAATGCATAAGACTGTTTAAGGCTGTCCTGTGTATCTTCTTCTTCTGTATATTACTTTCGTTGCTTCTTTAGTTTTGGTTTCGTACATAATTAATAAATGTCTGTTATTTCTTACCCTTTTGGTTTCATTCTCCCCCGATTGCTTTAGTCCCTTCTTCCCATTGAGTACCTGTGGCACGATTCGGCCGACGTTCGGAGTCGGGTTAGTCTCTTGTTAACGGCCCGAGTCGTAGCTCGCTTCGCTCGGCGCATCCAATCATGCTGCGGCCCGGGTGGGAGTATCTCCTCGCTTACGGGCGGTGGTGGTAATTAGGTAGTAAGACGGGTTGGGCTTACAACCCTACTCACCACCGACCGGAAGTGACGTCATACCCCCAGGACCGGTCGGACGGCCAGCTTAACAGGACAAGGGGATTAACACCCCCTTGCTAATGGGAGTGCCGTCCCCCGGATCCGTAACAATTGGTGTCGAGGAGTTGGGATTTGGATCCGAACCAAAATTTTAAAACATCTAAAAAATTTGGTCAAAATTTGGAGCAGCCGAAATATTTTTTTTTTTTTTTTTTTTTTTTTTTTTTTTGTATACAAGATCGAGGCTCGTGAAAGAGCTAACATTAATCACACAAAAAGACAAACCGACACACAAAACACAAAAAACAAGGGGAGCGGCAGACAAGATGGGGAGAGAGGGGGAAGGACACAAACACAACATTTGAGAGCAGGGACATCGGGAGGACTTGTGGGGAGGTGGGAGAGGATTAAAACATATGAACACTGCAAGGACTCTGGGGTGAATTACCGGGGGTAGAAAAGATCAAGGTTTTCGATGGGGGACGATAAGAGATGGTGGTGAACAGCTGTTTTAAAGACCTGGAGGGAGGAGTGGGATTGAAGGGAGTGGGGGAGTTTGTTCCAGAGGTGGGAGAAAAGGGGAATGAAAGAGTGAAGGTGAGCAGAGAGCCTAGACTTTGGCAGTTTAACCATAAGAGGGTTGCAGGCAGATCTTGTGCGACCTGAAGGAATATTGGGGGGACAGAGCACAGAGAGAGCTGGGGGAGCAAGGCCGGAGAGGAGTCGGTAGAAGACAGAAAGACCACCAACCTGCCTGCGGTGAGTGAGTGAAAGGCCCTCGGCGTTGACTACATCGCAGGAGATTCCAATGATTCTGAAAGCTTTGGCCTCAACAGCGTGAAGCCGAGCAAGGTGTGAGGCAGGAGCACCAGCCCAGAGGGGGGAACAGTATTCCATTGAGCTGCGGATGAAAGCCTTGTATGTGGTGAGGAGCTCAGGTGTGCCAAGGAAGGACTTCGCACGACGGAGGATGCTCAGTCGGCGACTGGCTTTGGAGGCCAGCTTGGAAATGTGGTTTTCCCAAGAAAGATCATGGCAGATAGTGAGACCCAAAAGCTTGAGCGACAGAACTTCTTGGAGAGGATTGTTGAGAAAGTAGATGGGAGGGTTGTCCAGTCGGTCCTTTCGGAGAGACATTGTAAGAGTGTGAGATTTGTCAGGATTGAAAGACTTGTTCCACTTGTTTGACCAGTCTGTGATTTTGTCCAGGTCTGCAGAGAGTGAGGAGGCTGCAGACTGCCGATCTGAGGGATGAGGAATGGAGCGACAGAGAGTAGAGTCGTCAGCAAAGAGATAGAGAGGATTTTCAAGAGAGTCAGAGAGATCATTGATGAAGACCAGAAAAAGCACAGGGCCCAGAACACTACCTTGGGGAACTCCAGCCTGAACAGGAAGAGGAGATGAGAGAAACCCATTCAGGGCCACACGTTGACTACGACCAGAGAGGAAGTCCGCCAGCCATGCGTGGAGATTTCCATGGATACCAAAGGAGGAGAGTTTGGAGAGCAGAGCAGGGTGCCAGACCGTATCGAAGGCACGTGAAATGTCAAGGGAGACAGCTCTAATTTCCTGTTTGGCGTTGAGGACCTCCATCCATTGTTGAGAAAGCAGAAGCAGCATGTCCAGAGTAGAGTGACCAGGTCTGAAACCAAATTGATGATCAGAGATCAAGCCATTGGAGAAGAGGAAAGATTTAATATCTGAAGCAATGATGGATTCCATGACTTTGCATGGTACACGGAATCTTTATTTCTTTAATATCCCAAATTAAAATCGTGCAGTGGGTAGTCAAGGCAATCGGGTGCCGGTAGGGGAGGTAGAAGAGGGGTTAGAGGCAACCCAGGACCCCAGGGGGGAATTGGAAGAGGGGTTGAGGAAGGCGTAACAGTGGGGGTTGCAGGTGCACAAGATGGCGGCGCCTCACACGTGGCCGCGGTAGCCGAGCCCGCTCTTCCAGCGGGCTTTGACATGCAGGGCCTCATGGCGCAGCTACAAGCGGTCATCCAAATGGAAATGGGAAACCAACTTGGGGGATTGAGGAAGGATATGGGAGAAATGAGGGACGAAGCAAGGGGTACCAGTGAACAATTGGGAAGCCAATTCGGGGAATTGAGAAATGACATGGGAAGCCAAATCGGGAAATTGAGAAACGACATGGGAAGCCAAATAGGGGTGCATAATTGGCCAAGCCAAATAAATTGATGAGGGGTTAGCGAGGGGGGCAAGCCCCAGGTATGAGATAAAGCAAGTGGAGAGGGAGAGAGACCGCGGAGTGGGCGAAGAGGTCGCGGGGGTGCACGACGAGGTAACGCGGTTTGAGAAGCGCGGGGTGAGCGAGGGTGAGCAAAGCGAAGTCACGTGGACGGGCATAGAAATCGCGACCCGGGGTATGGGGAAGCCGGCGACCGCTGAGGTAGAAGAGGAAATTTTAATAAAGCCAGCGGTCGTCGAGGAGAAAGAAATTAACAAATTAATTATAGTGGAAATTGGAATGGAAGAGACGCCGGACGTAGAAAAGCACTCACGGCAGGGAGAGATGGAATATGTGCAGAGTCCGTGCCCGCATCCTGATGCCGTGCTTGTTAATCCTTATAAAGATTTGTAGGTGCGTGTGGGGCGAAGAAGAAGAAGAACCCCGAAGGTGAGTCGGGCTATGTATGGTGCTAAAATGTTTTGCAGGAGAGTGTTTGCCGCGAAAAGAATTTTTGCGTGCTTGGGATCAAGGCGTAACCCGGGCGCTCGTGCAAGGTCCGTGGTGCGCGTTATGGATGGCAATGGCGAGCGTGTGAGGAAAAGGTGTGTGAAGGTGAACGGCACGTGGGTACGAATGGCGTCGGAGCGTGAGTTTGATACCAGGTGCGAGGGAGAGTGCATGTCGGAGTGTATGTGTGATGAGAGTGACACAGAGAGTGAGATGGATGAGGAGCGGGTGCGAGAAGGCACACCCGAGTTGGTTGTGGCGCGTGTGCGGGAGGGCACATCGGAGCGCGTGAGTGCGTATGTGCAGGAGTGCACACCCGTGGGGAGTGTTACCGAGGACGTAACGGAGGAGAGGTGTGGAAAGAAGTGTGCGAACAGCGAGTGGTGTGTAACAGTGCGGTGGTGGAATTGATAGAGTGCAGGGAATGTATGGGTCGCATGAGAGGCGCTGAGACACCTGGATGTGTGAGGAGGAAAAGGAACGCGTGGTGTGAGCATGTACAGGGAGCATCGACATTAAACGGGACAGCGTTCAGACCGACGTTTAGCCGACACGAGCTCTCGGTCCGAGCTCTCGGTTTGTGCCGGGCTTTGTGTATTGCGGGAACCGGCGGGGATCGGTGTCGCGTCGTTTCCATAATTTCCGGCTGCAATACCTGCCCTTTTGTGGGTAATTAGGTAGTGCACATTTATGCCCCCCCCCCCACACGCACACACACATCCCTCCCCCCCCCCCCCACATACACATCCCCCCTACACACACACACACACACACACACACACACACACACCCAACGCCCAACACACACACACACCCACACACACACACACACACACACATATCCACACACACACACAAACACCCCCACACCCCTCCCCCCACAGCCCACACGCACACACATATCCAGACAAACGCACATCCCCCTCCCCCCACCCCCCAAGACACATCCCCCCACACACATCCCCCCAAACACACTCCCACACCCCCCCCCCACCCACATACACACACACAAACACATGCACACATACCCCCACCCCTACCCCCAACACACACACGCACACACACACACACACATATCCCCCCACCCCTAACACACACACAAACACACGCACACATCCCCCCACCCCGAACACACACACACACACACACACACACACACACATCCAACCCCCCCTCCTCCACATGCACACCCCAAACCCTCCCCATACACACACATATCACACCCCCACACACATCCACACACACACACACAACCCCCCACACACATCCCTACACACACATCCCCCCACACACACATCCCCACACACACACATCCCCCCCCCCCCCCCCCCCACACACAGAGACATCCACACACACGCACATCCGCACATCCACACACACACACACACACACACACACATATTCCCCCTCCCCCCACACGCACACCCTCCACACATACACACACACACACACCCCTCCACACACACACACATCCAACCCTCCCTCCTCCACATGCACACCCCAACCCCGGGGCCGGATGTCATTTCAGGCAGTCGAGAAGAGAGGAGAGTTGAGAGTTTGGTGCGCAGAGTGACAGTCCCGGTGCGATCCTGAGCAGTCGAGTGACAGTCCCGGTGCGATCCTGAGCAGTCGAGTTGGTGCAGGAGAGTGAGTTGCGCAGCACGAGTTGGTTCGCAGTTCACAGCCTGAGAGAGAGAGAGCCCGAGTTGAGTTGAGCAGTGCGGTCGAGATCCTGAGCGAGAGAGATCCGATTAACGAGCACCGAACACCTTTTGGGCAGTTGGTTTTGATACGAGGCAGTTGGTTTTGATCCAGAGAGTTGAGTTCGCAGACAGGAGGACTGTGGTTCGAATCGACCTCGTGTGGAGCCGCTGGCCTGCGTTGGACACGTGGCGCTTGGAGCGAGGCCTTATGGCACTTGGAGCGAGGGACCTCGTGGCGGGCCGAACGGATCAGTGTTGGACAGCGGCCAAAGCCAATGACGAGACAGATAAGACCGCACGCCCCGTACATTTTACATGACGAACGTGTTCTTGTTATTAATTCATATGCCCTCGTCTTGTCTCTGATATCTGTGTGTGTGGGATCCCAAATTAGGCATTAGGTTTATCGTTAGGCAACTTCCGCTTCCGGTCTTACCGGCGAGGTTTATGTTTTTTCGCAGCTGTCCACGCTCTCACGCTTTCGAAGTTAAGTAATTGTTCCCATTTGTATTTTCGTCAAAACTGTATTTATTTTATGGTGTGTGTACTTATAGTGTGTCCCTAGGAAGATTCTCGGTGTAAATCTTTCATACCTGTATAGAAAATCGTGTTAATTCGTGTCGTGTCTTTTGAGGGTTTGTACCGTGTCCGACCTTGAGGCTTTGTTTTTCTCTCAGCGGTCCGTCGTTTGTGCTCCAATAACTTTCGTTCTCTGTTTCCCCCAGTCTTTTCACCCCATAGCCTACTTCCTTGTTTAAAATCTCAACTCAAAAAAACAACAAAAAAACACCTTTCCTTCTCTGTTCTTATTCGTTTATTCATTGTTCTTATTCGTTCGTTCGTTCTTCGACCACGTGTTTCTCCCCCTATTTCCCCAGATAGTTTTCACTGTTAAACTTTAAAATGTTTAAACTTTCCCCTGAAGTACTGTATTCTGTCGTATATTATAACACCTTTTTCTTCTTCTTCTTTAAAAGGTTGCTTTCGACTTGCTCACCAAATCTATTCGACCCCCAAAAAAATTCCATCTCTTCCAGTGCCTCTTTCATACATTCCCCAAACTCACCTGCACTCCAACCCCCCTCCAGCGTCCTTAAACGTATTTTTAACTCGAAGGTCACAAGAAACTCATTTTGCAATAAATGTTCGTTTCCCATTAATCGTACACTTTCCAAAATCCAATCTCACCCCTCCCCTCCAAATCTTCCCCATCACCCCTCCCCTCCAAATCTTCCCCATCACCCCTCCCCTCCAAAACCTCCCCATCACCCTTCCCGGCTCGTTCCAGGCTAGATGGCTCTGGGGTGAGTGCGAGTACGTATATGTGTCCAAACGCCCCCATTTTGATAGGCATTGTTGTTGGCCTCTTTGTAGATTGGAATGATTAGTTTAGTATATCGTGAATCAGTTTTGTCAGACCCAAATCCAGCTGTAAGGTACATTTAATCTTACAGTGAAGGAACTGCGCTCCAACGCGAGTCGAAAGAATTGACGCGACCAAAGACGGAATTCGTCCGAGTTGCTTTATTGAAACAAAACAGCTCAGGTATTCTCAAAAGCCCGTTTATCGGGCAGCAATATATATACACATTTATGTCGGGAAGTTTGCCCGGCAAAAGCTATACCGGGCATGCCCGGGTATTAAGGGCGAGCCTTGGAAAGGTGGGTCTGGACCTGCCCGGGCGTGTTTGGCTGCGGCCTGGCAAGTCGAGGCTGGGCGTGCCCGGGCGCTCTGGACGAGCACTGGAAAGGCGATAGCGGGCATGCCCGGACGCTCTGGGCGAGCCCTGGAAAGGCGATAGCGGGCATGCCCGGACGCTCTGGGCGAGCCCTGGAAAGGCGATAGCGGGCATGCCCGGACGCTCTGGGCGAGCCCTGGAAAGGCGAGAGTGGGCATGCCCGGGAAAGACGAGACCGGGCGTGCCCGGGAGATTCGGGCGTGCCCGGGAACAGTGAGTCCGGGCATGCCCGGGAGAGGCGCGTCTGGCCGTGTTCTGGCCGGTGCAAGGCGATTGTGTGCATCCAGCGGTAACCGCTACAACAGCTTCTTTTCAGGCTACTTTGTGGCTTTTGGCTGCATCAGCTCTGCCGTGTGCTATCGGTATGTTCCTTTGCGAGATGAGTCCAGTATTCTGCTGCTCAGATTGGCTATACAATTGATTTCCCATTGGCTTATCCATCTTGGCATTCAGATTCCATTCGTTTCCTACATCGCACAGATCATTGTCTTGTCTGTGAAGTTTTTCCTTTCGCGGCCAGAAGACTTTTTACGGTTCTACAGGTGGGTGGAGGGCTTACACTTGCTGCTTTTTCTTTGGATGAAACAAAAAAAATTACAATTGGTTGTTTGGCTTTTCTTGTTTGTTTTTGAACAATTTACTTCTTTCTTTTTTTTTTGGAAGTACCTTTATTCGTTTGAATCCCTGGTTCAAATCCCACATACTGTTTTCATTAATCTGCTGTCTCAATGTACAGGGTCGTTTATTAGGCTTACTCTCCATGAAATGGAGAGTAACCTATTATTACTGCTAGAGTTTTCTTATTAGTCCCCTGCCAGCGTACACCGAAGGGGACTATAGGTTTGTGCACCGTCCCTCCGTCTGTCTGTCCATCAGTCCGTCAGTCTGTCAGTCCGTCATGCAAAGAACAGTTTTCCGGACTTTTTTTCTAAAGGCTTAATAGTAATTATTTCAAACTTGCCACTTGGTTTCCTTTTGATAAGTTACAGATCAAGTTCGAACTTCACGACGTTTCGATTATTTTTGACAAAGTTATGGCACTTTGAACTTTGGGAATTCTGATAATTCTGATGATCCTTAACTCGGTGCCATTTTAAGTTTTAATTTCCTTTAAAAAAGATTTTCTCTGCAATAATAGGACCGATTGAGATCAAATTTTCACCATAGGAGGGACTCGGTCTGGAGAATATTTTAATGGTAATTATGATGTCACAGGTCACGTGGTTCGGCCGCCATATTGTTTTTCGTGGAAACACGACAACCCCTTTTTCTCTGCAATGGCTGAACATATCGAGGCCAAACTTTGCAGGCAGAATCGCAAACCCATGATGAACAAAAACGTCAATGAGCATGATGTCATGCATCACATGGTTTCAGAGTTATGACGTTTTTAAGCATGAACCTTTAAAACCGAGCTCCTCATTTTTGATCCAATCGAGGGGAAACTTCACAGATCTGTTCCGCATGTCAGTCCACTAAAATGTCATTTTGGAATTTGCAATAGGTCACGTGGTTTGGTTGATATCGTTAATTAAACGAAAATATAAAAAAAATGGATATCTCTTCAATCGCTTTATTGATCGACGTGAAACGTCATACTCTAGTAGAAGTCATGAAGAGTAACAAGTGTGCAAAATTTGAAGATGATTGGATGTACGGTCTGGAAGCTAGAAGTTGTTATTGCGTGAAGAAGAAGAGGCTTCGCGATTCGGATTTAATTGTTCAACACATGCACAGACTGAAGGGATCGTTGGACACGACAAGGGTCATGTTATTTACCCAACCCTTGTGGGGTATGTAGATTACAGTAGATCTTCGCTCAGTTCTGTAAGTAAAACTTACCTCACGGATGTTCTGTGAGCTAATCATACGTGTTTGTGGTTTATATTTTACAAGCCCAGCTATGCATAAATTTATAGCCTATTCTTGATGCCTTTCTTTCCTTTTGTGTGTTGCATGCTGCTTGGTCTGGAGCATATCAGTGCCAAAGAGTGAGTAGGTCAGCAGTTTGGTCACTTAACAATGACAAACGTGGTGTGTGGGCAGAGAGTGCAGGCAGCGATGGTGGGCAACTCCCTTGACGGAGGTACTCGGCGAAACAGAGTATTGACTCCAAACCAACAGAGAGACACAACAGGCTCTTCAAATCTGCGCCATCATTGCCAAAGCCCTGAATCGGATGCCTGGGAAATAATGAGCAAACTGAATTCGCAATCCCGGTAAGAGTGAGAAAGTTCATTTAAACAAACCTTTTTTTCACATTAAGTTGAAGCAAAAGTCAGTTTTATTTTTTGGTTTATTAACGCGATGTCGAAATTAAAAACACTGATGGACAGTAATATTGGGATGGGCACAACTGAGGAACTAGTTATTTTATTCAGAAATGGAACGACACTCCTCTGCCAGGCTGAACAGTTTGTTTTGTGTCTCACTGTTAGGCCGGATCTGCATCCGGATCTGAACCAAAATCTAATTGGCTTGTTTTTGTCACCTGCCCAACTCATCTACCAGGTTTTGTCAGAACTTGTCCATAACTTTTTGAGATATCGTGCTATATATTGTTTTCGGCCTTATTTCCCAATAGTGAAGAATCACTTAAACTTTCTAGGATCCGGATCTTCACCAAAGTCTAATAAATTTGTCCTTGTAAAACACCCAACCTGTCCACCAAGTTTCGTTTGAATCCGTCCATAACTTTTTGAGAAATCCTCCTCACCTACGGATGAACAGTCATGGGTGAAAACATAAGCTCCACCCACCTTCTATGTTGGAGGTAATAAAGGATGTCTGGTGTGCATCAGATGGGTGGGCCTCAAGTTGAAACTGAAAGTTCATATATAAGTTTTATTGTACACCGCACCTTTCCTATGCCATCTCCAGGCATTGCAAATCGTCATTGCTGGGCACCGAAGGGGGCTCGGCAGTGACGCACGCTGAAAGGGAGTACTCAGTTTTCACTCTCGTTGTTGTACACCGCACCTTTCCTATGCCATCTCCAGGCATTGCAAATCGTCATTGCTGGGCACCGAAGGGGGCTCGGCAGTGACACACGCTGAAAGGGAGTACTCAGTTTTCACTCTCGTTTGTTGTACACCGCACCTTTCCTATGCCATCTCCAGGCATTGCAAATCGTCATTGCTGGGCCCCGAAGGGGGCTCGGCAGTGACGCACGCTGAAAGGGAGTACTCAGTTTTCACTCCGTTTGTTGTACACCGCTCCTTTCCTATGCCATCTCCAGGCATTGCAAATCGTCATTGCCGGGCACCGAAGGGGGCTCGGCAGTGACGCACGCTGAAAGAGAGTACTCAGTTTTCACTCTGGTTGTTTGTTTGTTTGTTTGTTTGTTTTCTTGTTGTACACCGCTGCTTTCATATGCCATCTCCAGGCGCTGCATAACGTCATTGCCAGGCACCGAAGGGGGCTCGGCAATGACGCACGCTGAAAGGGAGTACTCAGTTTTCACTCTGGATGTTTGTTTGTTTTCTTGCTTTCTTGTTTGTTTGTTTGTTTGTCCGGGCGATATCTCAGCCATCCTTTGAGCGAGGAAGCTGAAATTTCGGCACAATAGTGAGCAAGTCCTTTCTCAAAAACCTTATTTTTGTTTTTTTGATTAATCAATTAATTGATAAGTTATTTAATTATTAGCGATTAATTAAGTACTGATACATTTTCTTTCTCTTCTGCTCATTATCTCAGGCACCTTTTGAGTTAGGAAGCTGATATTTGGACATGCCAATGACCAGGTGATTTGGCTGCAAAGGATATTTTTGATTTATTAATTAATCAATTAATCAATTAATTATTTAATTCGATTAATGACAAAAAATGTTTTTTTTTTTAAGTTACAGATTCTGATGAAATAGTGGTAGTTTATGTGTTCTCTGACCAAATTGATTAATAATTTAATTTTTTTATGATTATTATTTATTTATTTTCATTATTAATCATTTATTTATTTTCTTTCTCATTTGGCCAATATCTCAGGCACCTTTTGAGCTGGGAAGCTAATATTTGGACATGAGTGACCAAGTGTTGTGGCTATCAAGGATATTTTTGATTTATTGATTAATCATTTCATCTATTAATTATTTATTGATTAATCGATTAATTATTTATTGAGTAATCAATTAATTATTTAATTTTTTATAAATGACTTATTTAATTAAATTTCTAAAAGATACATCTTCGGATGAAGCACTAGTGGTTTAGTTATGCGATTAGCCAATTGATTATGAAAATATTTTGTGATAATCTTTTATTGATTTTAATTATACAATTAATCAATCAATTAGTGTACACCTCTCCCTCCCAATGCAGCCTCAATGAGCTGCACTGTGGTATTGCCGGGCGCCGGAGGCGCCCCGGCAATGCCGCGCTGCAGCATATTTAATTATTTGGCATGGGGCGGTGTACTTTGAATGTATTTGTACTTGTTTGTTTTCTTGTTTTCATTCTTGTTTGTCCGGACGATATCTCAGCCATCCTTTGAGCTAGGAAGCTGAAATTTCGGCACAGTAGTAAGCAAGTCCTTTGTCAAAAACGGTATTTTTTGTTTTTTGAATAATAGTCAATTAATTGAGGAGTTATTTAATTATTAGCGATTAATTAAGTACTTATTTAATTAATTAAATTTCCTTTCTCTTCTGACCATTAATTCAGGCACCTTTTGAGTTAGGAAGCTGATATTTGGACATGCCAATGACCAGGTGATTTGGCTGCAAAGGCTATTTTTGATTTTTAATTAATCGATTCATCAATTAATCAATTAATTATTTAATTATTCGATTAATGACCAAAAATTTTTTTTTTTTTAGGATGCAGATTCTGATGAAATCGTGGTGGTTTATGTGTTCTCTGACCGAATAATTTAATTTTTTTATGATTATTATTTATTTATTTTCATTATTAATCATTTATTTCTTTTCTTTCTCATTTGGCCAATATCTCAGGCACCTTTTGAGCTCGGAAGCTAATATTTGGACATGAGTGACCAGGTGATGTGGCTATCAAGGATATTTTTGATTTATTGATTAATCATTTAATCGATTAATTATTTATTGATTAATCGATTAATTATTTATTGAGTAATCAATTAATTATTTAATTTTTTATTAATGACTTATTTAATTATATTTCTAAAAGATACATCTTCGGATGAAGCACTAGTGGTTTAGTTATGCTATTAGCCAATTGATTATGAAAATATTTTGTGATAATTGTCCACCGCACCTTTCCTATGCCATCTCCAGGCATTGCAAATCGTCATTGCTGGGCACTGAAGGGGGCTCCTCAGTGACGCACGCTGAAAGAGAGTACTCAGTTTTCACTCTGGTTGTTGTACACCGCTCCTTTCCTATGCCATCTCCAGGCATTGCAAATCGTCATTGCCGGGCACCAAAGGGGGCTCGGCAGTGACGCACGCTGAAAGAGAGTACTCAGTTTTCACTCTGGTTTCTTGTTTTCTTGCTTTCTTGTTTTCTTGCTTTCTTGTTTGTTTGTCCGGACGATATCTCAGCCATCCTTTGAGCTAGGAAGCTGAAATTTCGGCACAGTCGTGAGTAAGTCCTTTTTCAAAAACGGTATTTTTTGTTTTTTGAATAATCAATTAATTAAGGAGTTATTTAATTATAAGCGATTAATTAAGTACTTATTTAATTAATTAAATTTCATTTCTCTTCTGACCATTAACTCAGGCACCTTTTGAGTTCGGAAGCTGATATTTGGACATGCCAATGACCAGGTGATTTGGCTGCAAAGGCTATTTTTGATTTAGTAATTAATCAATTAATCGATTATTTATTTAATTATTCGATTAATGACGAAAAAAAAAATTTTTTTAAGTTACAGATTCTGATGAAATGGTGGTGGTTTATGTGTTCTCTGACGGAATTCATTAATAATTTAATTTTTTTATGATTATTATTTCTTTATTTTCATTATTAATCATTTATTTATTTTCTTTCTCATTTGGCCAATATCTCAGGCACCTTTTGACCTCGGAAGCTAATATTTGGACATGAGTGACCAAGTGATGTGGCTATCAAGGATATTTTTGATTTATTGATTCATCATTTAATCGATTAATTATTTATTGATTAATCGATTAATTATTTATTGATTAATCAATTAATTATTTAATTTTTTATTAATGATCTATTTAATTAAATTTCAAAAAGATACATCTTCGAATGAAGCACTAATGGTTTAGTTATGCTATTAGCCAATTGATTAAGAAAATAATTTGTGATAATCTTTTATTGATTTTAATTATACAATTAATCAATCAATTAGTGTATACCTCTCCCTCCCAATGCAGCCTCAATGAGCTGCACTGCGGTATTGCCGGGCGCCAGAGGCGCCCCGGCAATGCCGCGCTCTAGGATATTTAATTATTTGGCATGTGGGTGGTGTACTTTGAATGTTTGTGTACTTGTTGTACACCGCTCCTTTCCTATGCCATCTCCAGGCATTGCAAATCGTCATTGCCGGGCACCAATGGGGGCTCGGCAGTGACGCACGCTGAAAGAGAGTACTCAGTTTTCACTCTGGTTTCTTGCTTTCTTTCTTGTTGTACACCGCACCTTTCCTATGCCATCTCCAGGCATTGCAAATCGTCATTGCTGGGCACCAAAGGGGGCTCGGCAGTGACGCACGCTGAAAGGGAGTACTCAGTTTTCACTCTGGTTTCTTGCTTTCTTGCTTTCTTGGTTGTCCGGGCGATATCTCAGCCATCCTTTGAGCTAGGAAGCTGAAATTTCGGCACAATAGTGAGCAAGTGCTTTGTCAAAAACCGTATTTTTTGTTTTTTGATTAATCAATTAATTGAGGAGTTATTTAATTATTAGCGATTAATGAAGTACTTATTTAATTAATCAAATTTCCCTTCTCTTCTGACCATTAACTCAGGCACCTTTTGAGTTAGGAAGCTGATATTTGGACATGCCAATGACCACGTGAATTGGCTGCAAAGGATATTTTTGATTTATTAATTAATCAATTAATCGATTAATTATTTAATTATTTGATTAATGACAAAAAAAATTTTTTTTTTTAAGTTACAGATTCTGATGAAATAGTGGTAGTTTATGTGTTCTCTGACCAAATTGATTAATAATTTAATTTTTTTATGATTATTATTTATTTATTTTCATTATTAATCATTTATTTATTTTCTTTCTCATTTGGCCAATATCTCAGGCACCTTTTGAGCTGGGAAGCTAATATTTGGACATGAGTGACCAAGTGATGTGGCTATCAAGGATATTTTTGATTTATTGATTAATCATTTCATCTATTAATTATTTATTGATTAATCGCTTAATTATTTATTGAGTAATCAATTAATTATTTAATTTTTTATAAATGACTTATTTAATTAAATTTGTAAAAGATACATCTTCGGATGAAGCACTAGTGGTTTAGTTATGCGATTAGCCAATTGATAATGAAAATATTTTGTGATAATCTTTTATTGATTTTAATTATACAATTAATCAATCAATTAGTGTACACCTCTCCCTCCCAATGCAGCCTCAATGAGCTGCACTGTGGTATTGCCGGGCCCCGGAGGCGCCCCGGCAATGCCGCGCTGTAGGATATTTAATTATTTGGCATGGGGGCGGTGTACTTTGAATGTATGTGTACTTGTTGTACACCGCTCCTTTCCTGTGCCATCTCCAGGCATTGCAAATCGTCATTGCCGGGCACCAAAGGGGGCTCGGCAGTGACGCACGCTGAAAGAGAGTACTCAGTTTTCACTCTGGTTTCTTTCTTGTTTGTTGTACACCGCTCCTTTCCTATGCCACCTCCAGGCATTGCAAATCGTCATTGCCGGGCACCGAAGGGGGCTCGGCAGTGACGCACGCTGAAAGAGAGTACTCAGTTTTCACTCTGGTTTCTTGTTGTACACCGCTCCTTTCCTATGCCATCTCCAGGCATTGCAAATCGTCATTGCCGGGCACCGAAGGGGGCTCGGCAGTGACGCACGCTGAAAGAGAGTACTCAGTTTTCACTCTGGTTTCTTGTTTTCTTTCTTGGTTGTCCGGACGATATCTCAGCCATCCTTTGAGCTAGGAAGCTGAAATTTCGGCACAGTAGTGAGCAAGTCCTTTGTCAAATACGGTATTTTTTGTTTTTTGAATAATCAATTAATTGAGGAGTTATTTAATTATTAGCGTTTAATTAAGTACTTATTTAATTAATTAAATTTCATTTATCTTCTGACCATTATTAACTCAGGCACCTTTTGAGTTAGGAAGCTGATATTTGGACATGCCAATGACCAGGTGATTTGGCTGCAAAGGATATTTTTGATTTATTAATTAATCAATTAATCGATTAATTATTTAATTATTCGATTAATGACAAAAAAATTTTTTTTTTTTAAGTTACAGATTCTGATGAAATAGTGGTAGTTTATGTGTTCTCTGACCAAATTGATTAATAATTTAATTTTTTTATGATTATTATTTATTTATTTTCATTATTAATCATTTATTTATTTTCTTTCTCATTTGGCCAATATCTCAGGCACCTTTTGAGCTGGGAAGCTAATATTTGGACATGAGTGACCAAGTGATGTGGCTATCAAGGATATTTTTGATTTATTGATTAATCATTTCATCTATTAAGTATTTATTGATTAATCGATTAATTATTTATTGAGTAATCAATTAATTATTTAATTTTTTATAAATGACTTATTTAATTAAATTTCTAAAAGATACATCTTCGGATGAAGCACTACTGGTTTAGTTATGCGATTAGCCAATTGATTATGAAAATATTTTGTGATAATCTTTTATTGATTTTAATTATACAATTAATCAATCAATTAGTGTACACCTCTCCCTCCCAATGCAGCCTCAATGAGCTGCACTGCGGTATTGCCGGGCGCCGGAGGCGCCCCGGCAATGCCGCGCTGCAGCATATTTAATTATTTGGCATGGGGCGGTGTACTTTGAATGTATGTGTACTTGTTGTACACCGCTCCTTTCCTATGCCATCTCCAGGCATTGCAAATCGTCATTGCCGGGCACCAAAGGGGGCTCGGCAGTGACGCACGCTGAAAGAGAGTACTCAGTTTTCACTCTGGTTTCTTGTTTGTTTGTTTTCTTTCTTGTTTGTTTTCTTTCTTGGTTGTCCGGACGATATCTCAGCCATCCTTTGAGCTAGGAAGCTGAAATTTCGGCACAGTCGTGAGCAAGTCCTTTGTCAAATACGGTATTTTTTGTTTTTTGAATAATCAATTAATTGAGGAGTTATTTAATTATTAGCGTTTAATTAAGTACTTATTTAATTAATTAAATTTCATTTCTCTTCTGACCATTATTAACTCAGGCACCTTTTGAGTTAGGAAGCTGATATTTGGACATGCCAATGACCAGGTGATTTGGCTGCAAAGGATATTTTTGATTTATTAATTAATCAATTAATCGATTAATTATTTAATTATTCGATTAATGACCCAAAAAAATTTTTTTTTTAAGTTACAGATTCTGATGAAATAGTGGTAGTTTATGTGTTCTCTGACCAAATTGATTAATAATTTAATTTTTTTATGATTATTATTTATTTATTTTCATTATTAATCATTTATTTATTTTCTTTCTCATTTGGCCAATATCTCAGGCACCTTTTGAGCTGGGAAGCTAATATTTGGACATAAGTGACCAAGTGATGTGGCTATCAAGGATATTTTTGATTTATTGATTAATCATTTCATCTATTAATTATTTATTGATTAATCGATTAATTATTTATTGAGTAATCAATTAATTATTTAATTTTTTATAAATGACTTATTTAATTAAATTTCTAAAAGATACATCTTCGGATGAAGCACTAGTGGTTTAGTTATGCGATTAGCCAATTGATTATGAAAATATTTTGTGATAATCTTTTATTGATTTTAATTATACAATTAATCAATCAATTAGTGTACACCTCTCCCTCCCAATGCAGCCTTAATGAGCTGCACTGCGGTATTGCCGGGCGCCGGAGGCGCCCCGGCAATGCCGCGCTGCAGCATATTTAATTATTTGGCATGGGGCGGTGTACTTTGAATGTATGTGTACTTGTTTGTTTTCTTGTTTGTTTTCTTGGTTGTCCGGACGATATCTCAGCCATCCTTTGAGCTAGGAAGCTGAAATTTCGGCACAGTAGTGAGCAAGTCCTTTGTCAAATACGGTATTTTTTGTTTTTTGAATAATCAATTAATTGAGGAGTTATTTAATTATTAGCGTTTAATTAAGTACTTATTTAATTAATTAAATTTCATTTATCTTCTGACCATTATTAACTCAGGCACCTTTTGAGTTAGGAAGCTGATATTTGGACATGCCAATGACCAGGTGATTTGGCTGCAAAGGATATTTTTGATTTATTAATTAATCAATTAATCGATTAATTATTTAATTATTCGATTAATGACAAAAAAAATTTTTTTTTTTAAGTTACAGATTCTGATGAAATAGT
Source organism: Myxine glutinosa (assembly GCF_964187855.1). NCBI lineage: Eukaryota > Metazoa > Chordata > Myxini > Myxiniformes > Myxinidae > Myxine > Myxine glutinosa. The sequence goes on along the minus strand of NC_136267.1, from coordinate 128,871,157 downwards.
GGTAGTTTATGTGTTCTCTGACCAAATTGATTAATAATTTAATTTTTTTATGATTATTATTTATTTATTTTCATTATTAATCATTTATTTATTTTCTTTCTCATTTGGCCAATATCTCAGGCACCTTTTGAGCTGGGAAGCTAATATTTGGACATGAGTGACCAAGTGATGTGGCTATCAAGGATATTTTTGATTTATTGATTAATCATTTCATCTATTAAGTATTTATTGATTAATCGATTAATTATTTATTGAGTAATCAATTAATTATTTAATTTTATATAAATGACTTATTTAATTAAATTTCTAAAAGATACATCTTCGGATGAAGCACTACTGGTTTAGTTATGCGATTAGCCAATTGATTATGAAAATATTTTGTGATAATCTTTTATTGATTTTAATTATACAATTAATCAATCAATTAGTGTACACCTCTCCCTCCCAATGCAGCCTCAATGAGCTGCACTGCGGTATTGCCGGGCGCCGGAGGCGCCCCGGCAATGCCGCGCTGCAGCATATTTAATTATTTGGCATGGGGCGGTGTACTTTGAATGTATGTGTACTTGTTTTCTTTCTTATTTGTTTTTCCGGGCGATATCTCAGCCATCCTTTGAGCTAGGAAGCTGAAATTTTGGCACAATAGTGAGAACGTGCTTTGTCAAAAACGGTATTTTTTTTTTTTGATTAATCAATAAATTGAGGAGTTATTTAATTATTGGCGATTAATTAAGTACTTATTTAATTAATCAAATTTCCTTTCTCTTCTGACCATTAACTCAGGCACCTTTTGAGTTAGGAAGCTGATATTTGGACATGCCAATGACCAGGTGATTTGGCTGCAAAGGATATTTTTGATTTATGAATGAATCAATGAGTCGATTAATTATTTAATTATTCGATTAATGACAAAAAAAATTTTTTTTTTAAAGTTACAGATTCTGATGAAATAGTGGTAGTTTATGTGTTCTCTGACCAAATTGATTAATAATTTAATTTTTTTATGATTATTATTTATTTATTTTCATTATTAATCATTTATTTATTTTCTTTCTCATTTGGCCAATATCTCAGGCACCTTTTGAGCTGGGAAGCTAATATTTGGACATGAGTGACCAAGTGTTGTGGCTATCAAGGATATTTTTGATTTATTGATTAATCATTTCATCTATTAATTATTTATTGATTAATCGATTAATTATTTATTGAGTAATCAATTAATTATTTAATTTTTTATAAATGACATTTAATTAAATTTCTAAAAGATACATCTTCGGATGAAGCACTAGTGGTTTAGTTATGCGATTAGCCAATTGATTATGAAAATATTTTGTGATAATCTTTTATTGATTTTAATTATACAATTAATCAATCAATTAGTGTACACCTCTCCCTCCCAATGCAGCCTCAATGAGCTGCACTGTGGTATTGCCGGACGCCGGAGGCGCCCCGGCAATGCCGCGCTGCAGCATATTTAATTATTTGGCATGGGGCGGTGTACTTTGAATGTATTTGTACTTGTTTGTTTTCTTGTTTTCATTCTTGTTTGTCCGGACGATATCTCAGCCATCCTTTGAGCTAGGAAGCTGAAATTTCGGCACAGTAGTAAGCAAGTCCTTTGTCAAAAACGGTATTTTTTGTTTTTTGAATAATAGTCAATTAATTGAGGAGTTATTTAATTATTAGCGATTAATTAAGTACTTATTTAATTAATTAAATTTCCTTTCTCTTCTGACCATTAATTCAGGCACCTTTTGAGTTAGGAAGCTGATATTTGGACATGCCAATGACCAGGTGATTTGGCTGCAAAGGCTATTTTTGATTTTTAATTAATCGATTCATCAATTAATCAATTAATTATTTAATTATTCGATTAATGACCAAAAATTTTTTTTTTTTTAGGATGCAGATTCTGATGAAATCGTGGTGGTTTATGTGTTCTCTGACCGAATAATTTAATTTTTTTATGATTATTATTTATTTATTTTCATTATTAATCATTTATTTCTTTTCTTTCTCATTTGGCCAATATCTCAGGCACCTTTTGAGCTCGGAAGCTAATATTTGGACATGAGTGACCAGGTGATGTGGCTATCAAGGATATTTTTGATTTATTGATTAATCATTTAATCGATTAATTATTTATTGATTAATCGATTAATTATTTATTGAGTAATCAATTAATTATTTAATTTTTTATTAATGACTTATTTAATTATATTTCTAAAAGATACATCTTCGGATGAAGCACTAGTGGTTTAGTTATGCTATTAGCCAATTGATTATGAAAATATTTTGTGATAATTGTCCACCGCACCTTTCCTATGCCATCTCCAGGCATTGCAAATCGTCATTGCTGGGCACTGAAGGGGGCTCCTCAGTGACGCACGCTGAAAGAGAGTACTCAGTTTTCACTCTGGTTGTTGTACACCGCTCCTTTCCTATGCCATCTCCAGGCATTGCAAATCGTCATTGCCGGGCACCAAAGGGGGCTCGGCAGTGACGCACGCTGAAAGAGAGTACTCAGTTTTCACTCTGGTTTCTTGTTTTCTTGCTTTCTTGTTTTCTTGCTTTCTTGTTTGTTTGTCCGGACGATATCTCAGCCATCCTTTGAGCTAGGAAGCTGAAATTTCGGCACAGTCGTGAGTAAGTCCTTTTTCAAAAACGGTATTTTTTGTTTTTTGAATAATCAATTAATTAAGGAGTTATTTAATTATAAGCGATTAATTAAGTACTTATTTAATTAATTAAATTTCATTTCTCTTCTGACCATTAACTCAGGCACCTTTTGAGTTCGGAAGCTGATATTTGGACATGCCAATGACCAGGTGATTTGGCTGCAAAGGCTATTTTTGATTTATTAATTAATCAATTAATCGATTAATTATTTAATTATTCGATTAATGACGAAAAAAAAATTTTTTTTAAGTTACAGATTCTGATGAAATGGTGGTGGTTTATGTGTTCTCTGACGGAATTCATTAATAATTTAATTTTTTTATGATTATTATTTCTTTATTTTCATTATTAATCATTTATTTATTTTCTTTCTCATTTGGCCAATATCTCAGGCACCTTTTGACCTCGGAAGCTAATATTTGGACATGAGTGACCAAGTGATGTGGCTATCAAGGATATTTTTAGATTTATTGATTCATCATTTAATCCATTAATTATTTATTGATTAATCGATTAATTATTTTTTGATTAATCAATTAATTATTTAATTTATAATTAATGATCTATTTAATTAAATTTCAAAAAGATACATCTTCGAATGAAGCACTAATGGTTTAGTTATGCTATTAGCCAATTCATTAAGAAAATAATTTGTGATAATCTTTTATTGATTTTAATTATACAATTAATCAATCAATTAGTGTATACCTCTCCCTCCCAATGCAGCCTCAATGAGCTGCACTGCGGTATTGCCGGGCGCCAGAGGCGCCCCGGCAATGCCGCGCTGTAGGATATTTAATTATTTGGCATGTGGGTGGTGTACTTTGAATGTTTGTGTACTTGTTGTACACCGCTCCTTTCCTATGCCATCTCCAGGCATTGCAAATCGTCATTGCCGGGCACCAATGGGGGCTCGGCAGTGACGCACGCTGAAAGAGAGTACTCAGTTTTCACTCTGGTTTCTTGCTTTCTTTCTTGTTGTACACCTCACCTTTCCTATGCCATCTCCAGGCATTGCAAATCGTCATTGCTGGGCACCAAAGGGGGCTCGGCAGTGACGCACGCTGAAAGGGAGTACTCAGTTTTCACTCTGGTTTCTTGCTTTCTTGCTTTCTTGGTTGTCCGGGCGATATCTCAGCCATCCTTTGAGCTAGGAAGCTGAAATTTCGGCACAATAGTGAGCAAGTGCTTTGTCAAAAACCGTATTTTTTGTTTTTTGATTAATCAATTAATTGAGGAGTTATTTAATTATTAGCGATTAATGAAGTACTTATTTAATTAATCAAATTTCCCTTCTCTTCTGACCATTAACTCAGGCACCTTTTGAGTTAGGAAGCTGATATTTGGACATGCCAATGACCACGTGAATTGGCTGCAAAGGATATTTTTGATTTATTAATTAATCAATTAATCGATTAATTATTTAATTATTTGATTAATGACAAAAAAAATTTTTTTTTTTAAGTTACAGATTCTGATGAAATAGTGGTAGTTTATGTGTTCTCTGACCAAATTGATTAATAATTTAATTTTTTTATGATTATTATTTATTTATTTTCATTATTAATCATTTATTTATTTTCTTTCTCATTTGGCCAATATCTCAGGCACCTTTTGAGCTGGGAAGCTAATATTTGGACATGAGTGACCAAGTGATGTGGCTATCAAGGATATTTTTGATTTATTGATTAATCATTTCATCTATTAATTATTTATTGATTAATCGCTTAATTATTTATTGAGTAATCAATTAATTATTTAATTTTTTATAAATGACTTATTTAATTAAATTTGTAAAAGATACATCTTCGGATGAAGCACTAGTGGTTTAGTTATGCGATTAGCCAATTGATAATGAAAATATTTTGTGATAATCTTTTATTGATTTTAATTATACAATTAATCAATCAATTAGTGTACACCTCTCCCTCCCAATGCAGCCTCAATGAGCTGCACTGTGGTATTGCCGGGCCCCGGAGGCGCCCCGGCAATGCCGCGCTGTAGGATATTTAATTATTTGGCATGGGGGCGGTGTACTTTGAATGTATGTGTACTTGTTGTACACCGCTCCTTTCCTGTGCCATCTCCAGGCATTGCAAATCGTCATTGCCGGGCACCAAAGGGGGCTCGGCAGTGACGCACGCTGAAAGAGAGCACTCAGTTTTCACTCTGGTTTCTTTCTTGTTTGTTTTCTTTCTTATTTGTTTTTCCGGGCGATATCTCAGCCATCCTTTGAGCTAGGAAGCTGAAATTTTGGCACAATAGTGAGAACGTGCTTTGTCAAATACGGTATTTATTTTTTTTGATTAATCAATAAATTGAGGAGTTATTTAATTATTGGCGATTAATTAAGTACTTATTTAATTAATCAAATTTCCTTTCTCTTCTGACCATTAACTCAGGCACCTTTTGAGTTAGGAAGCTGATATTTGGACATGCCAATGACCAGGTGATTTGGCTGCAAAGGATATTTTTGATTTATGAATGAATCAATGAGTCGATTAATTATTTAATTATTCGATTAATGACAAAAAATTTTTTTTTTTTAAAGTTACAGATTCTGATGAAATAGTGGTAGTTTATGTGTTCTCTGACCAAATTGATTAATAATTTAATTTTTTTATGATTATTATTTATTTATTTTCATTATTAATCATTTATTTATTTTCTTTCTCATTTCGCCAATATCTCAGGCACCTTTTGAGCTGGGAAGCTAATACAGTATTTGGACATGAGTGACCAAGTGATGTGGCTATCAAGGATATTTTTGATTTATTGATTAATCGTTTCATCTATTAATTATTTATTGATTAATCGATTAATTATTTTTTGAGTAATCAATTAATTATTAATTTTTTTATAAATGACTTATTTAATAAAATTTCTAAAAGATACATCTTCGGATGAAGCACTAGTGGTTTAGTTATGCGATTAGCCAATTGATTATGAAAATATTTTGTGATAATCTTTTATTGATTTTAATTATACAATTAATCAATCAATTAGTGTACACCTCTCCCGGTGTGTACCCCGGTTTAGAATAGGTACACCGTATCCCTGCGCATCGTAAGAGGCGACTAAGGGTTGGCGTCAGGAAGGGCATCCGGCCATAAAAACATTGCCTCAAACAGGGAACCATGATTGTCATGGGGCCCGCAAGGCTAACCCCCGCTCTAGTGGGGAAAATGGCCTTAAAAACGATCATTCATTCATTCATTCTCCCTCCCAATGCAGCCTCAATGAGCTGCACTGCGGTATTGCCGGGCGCCGGAGGCCGGAGGCGCCCCGGCAATGCCGCGCTGCAGCATATTTAATTATTTGGCATGGGGCGGTGTACTTTGAATGTATGTGTACTTGTTGTACACCGCTCCTTTCCTATGCCATCTCCAGGCATTGCAAATCGTCATTGCCGGGCACCAAAGGGGGCTCGGCAGTGACGCACGCTGAAAGAGAGTACTCAGTTTTCACTCTGGTTTCTTGTTGTACACCGCTCCTTTCCTATGCCATCTCCAGGCATTGCAAATCGTCATTGCTGGGCACCAAAGGGGGCTCGGCAGTGACGCACGCTGAAAGAGAGTACTCAGTTTTCACTCTGGTTCTTGTACACCGCTCCTTTCCTATGCCATCTCCAGGCATTGCAAATCGCCATTGCCGGGCACCAAAGGGGGCTCGGCAGTGACGCACGCTGAAAGAGAGTACTCAGTTTTCACTCTGGTTTCTTTCTTTCTTGTTTGTTGTACACCGCTCCTTTCCTATGCCATCTCCAGGCATTGCAAATCGTCATTGCCGGGCACCAAAGGGGGTTCGGCAGTGACGCACGCTGAAAGAGAGTACTCAGTTTTCACTCTGGTTTCTTGTTTTCTTGTTTGTTTTCTTTCTTTCTTGTTGTACACCGCTCCTTTCCTATGCCATCTCCAGGCATTGCAAATCGTCATTGCCGGGCACCAAAGGGGGCTCGGCAGTGACGCACGCTGAAAGAGAGTACTCAGTTTTCACTCTGGTTTCTTGTTGTACACCACTCCTTTCCTATGCCATCTCCAGGCATTGCAAATCGTCATTGCTGGGCACCAAAGGGGGCTCGGCAGTGACGCACGCTGAAAGAGAGTACTCAGTTTTCACTCTGGTTCTTGTACACCGCTCCTTTCCTATGCCATCTCCAGGCATTGCAAATCGCCATTGCCGGGCACCAAAGGGGGCTCGGCAGTGACGCACGCTGAAAGAGAGTACTCAGTTTTCACTCTGGTTTCTTTCTTTCTTGTTTGTTGTACACCGCTCCTTTCCTATGCCATCTCCAGGCATTGCAAATCGTCATTGCCGGGCACCAAAGGGGGCTCGGCAGTGACGCACGCTGAAAGAGAGTACTCAGTTTTCACTCTGGTTTCTTGTTTTCTTGTTTGTTTTCTTTCTTGTTGTACACCGCTCCTTTCCTATGCCATCTCCAGGCATTGCAAATCGTCATTGCCGGGCACCAAAGGGGGCTCGGCAGTGACGCACGCTGAAAGAGAGTACTCAGTTTTCACTATGGTTTCTTTCTTGTTTGTTGTACACCGCTCCTTTCCTATGCCATCTCCAGGCATTGCAAATCGTCATTGCCGGGCACCAAAGGGGGCTCGGCAGTGACGCACGCTGAAAGAGAGTACTCAGTTTTCACTCTGGTTGTTTGTTGTACACCGCTCCTTTCCTATGCCATCTCCAGGCATTGCAAATCGTCATTGCCGGGCACCAAAGGGGGCTCGGCAGTGACGCACGCTGAAAGAGAGTACTCAGTTTTCACTCTGGTTTCTTGTTTGTTGTACACCGCTCCTTTCCTATGCCACCTCCAGGCATTGCAAATCGTCATTGCCGGGCACCGAAGGGGGCTCGGCAGTGACGCACGCTGAAAGAGAGTACTCAGTTTTCACTCTGGTTTCTTGTTTGTTTTCTTGTTTTCTTGTTTGTTTTCTTTCTTGTTTTCTTGGTTGTCCGGGCGATATCTCAGCCATCCTTTGAGCTAGGAAGCTGAAATTTCGGCACAGTAGTGAGCAAGTCCTTTGTCAAATACGGTATTTTTTGTTTTTTGAATAATCAATTAATTGAGGAGTTATTTAATTATTAGCGTTTAATTAAGTACTTATTTAATTAATTAAATTTCATTTCTCTTCTGACCATTATTAACTCAGGCACCTTTTGAGTTAGGAAGCTGATATTTGGACATGCCAATGACCAGGTGATTTGGCTGCAAAGGATATTTTTGATTTATTAATTAATCAATTAATCGATTAATTATTTAATTATTCGATTAATGACAAAAAATTTTTTTTTTTTAAAGTTACAGATTCTGATGAAATAGTGGTAGTTTATGTGTTCTCTGACCAAATTGATTAATAATTTAATTTTTTTATGATTATTATTTATTTATTTTCATTATTAATCATTTATTTATTTTCTTTCTCATTTGGCCAATATCTCAGGCACCTTTTGAGCTGGGAAGCTAATATTTGGACATGAGTGACCAAGTGATGTGGCTATCAAGGATATTTTTGATTTATTGATTAATCATTTCATCTATTAATTATTTATTGATTAATCGATTAATTATTTATTGAGTAATCAATTAATTATTTAATTTTTTATAAATGACTTATTTAATTAAATTTCTAAAAGATACATCTTCGGATGAAGCACTAGTGGTTTAGTTATGCGATTAGCCAATTGATTATGAAAATATTTTGTGATAATCTTTTATTGATTTTAATTATACAATTAATCAATCAATTAGTGTACACCTCTCCCTCCCAATGCAGCCTCAATGAGCTGCACTGCGGTATTGCCGGGCGCCAGAGGCGCCCCGGCAATGCCGCGCTGCAGCATATTTAATTATTTGGCATGGGGCGGTGTACTTTGAATGTATTTGTACTTGTTTGTTTTCTTTCTTGGTTGTCCGGACGATATCTCAGCCATCCTTTGAGCTAGGAAGCTGAAATTTCGGCACAGTCGTGAGCAAGTCCTTTGTCAAATACGGTATTTTTTGTTTTTTGAATAATCAATTAATTGAGGAGTTATTTAATTATTAGCGTTTAATTAAGTACTTATTTAATTAATTAAATTTCATTTCTCTTCTGACCATTATTAACTCAGGCACCTTTTGAGTTAGGAAGCTGATATTTGGACATGCCAATGACCAGGTGATTTGGCTGCAAAGGATATTTTTGATTTATTAATTAATCAATTAATCGATTAATTATTTAATTATTCGATTAATGACCCAAAAAAAATTTTTTTTTAAGTTACAGATTCTGATGAAATAGTGGTAGTTTATGTGTTCTCTGACCAAATTGATTACCAATTTAATTTTTTTATGATTATTATTTATTTATTTTCATTATTAATCATTTATTTATTTTCTTTCTCATTTGGCCAATATCTCAGGCACCTTTTGAGCTGGGAAGCTAATATTTGGACATAAGTGACCAAGTGATGTGGCTATCAAGGATATTTTTGATTTATTGATTAATCATTTCATCTATTAATTATTTATTGATTAATCGATTAATTATTTATTGAGTAATCAATTAATTATTTAATTTTTTATAAATGACTTATTTAATTAAATTTCTAAAAGATACATCTTCGGATGAAGCACTAGTGGTTTAGTTATGCGATTAGCCAATTGATTATGAAAATATTTTGTGATAATCTTTTATTGATTTTAATTATACAATTAATCAATCAATTAGTGTACACCTCTCCCTCCCAATGCAGCCTTAATGAGCTGCACTGCGGTATTGCCGGGCGCCGGAGGCGCCCCGGCAATGCCGCGCTGCAGCATATTTAATTATTTGGCATGGGGCGGTGTACTTTGAATGTATGTGTACTTGTTGTACACCGCTCCTTTCCTATGCCATCTCCAGGCATTGCAAATCGTCATTGCCGGGCACCAAAGGGGGCTCGGCAGTGACGCACGCTGAAAGAGAGTACTCAGTTTTCACTCTGGTTTCTTGTTTGTTTTCTTGTTGTACACCGCTCCTTTCCTATGCCATCTCCAGGCATTGCAAATCGTCATTGCTGGGCACCAAATGGGGCTCGGCAGTGACGCACGCTGAAAGAGAGTACTCAGTTTTCACTCTGGTTTCTTGTTTGTTTTCTTTCTTGTTTTCTTGGTTGTCCGGGCGATATCTCAGCCATCCTTTGAGCTAGGAAGCTGAAATTTCGGCACAGTAGTGAGCAAGTCCTTTGTCAAATACGGTATTTTTTGTTTTTTGAATAATCAATTAATTGAGGAGTTATTTAATTATTAGCGTTTAATTAAGTACTTATTTAATTAATTAAATTTCATTTATCTTCTGACCATTATTAACTCAGGCACCTTTTGAGTTAGGAAGCTGATATTTGGACATGCCAATGACCAGGTGATTTGGCTGCAAAGGATATTTTTGATTTATTAATTAATCAATTAATCGATTAATTATTTAATTATTCGATTAATGACAAAAAAATTTTTTTTTTTTTAAGTTACAGATTCTGATGAAATAGTGGTAGTTTATGTGTTCTCTGACCAAATTGATTAATAATTTAATTTTTTTATGATTATTATTTATTTATTTTCATTATTAATCATTTATTTATTTTCTTTCTCATTTGGCCAATATCTCAGGCACCTTTTGAGCTGGGAAGCTAATATTTGGACATGAGTGACCAAGTGATGTGGCTATCAAGGATATTTTTGATTTATTGATTAATCATTTCATCTATTAAGTATTTATTGATTAATCGATTAATTATTTATTGAGTAATCAATTAATTATTTAATTTTTTATAAATGACTTATTTAATTAAATTTCTAAAAGATACATCTTCGGATGAAGCACTACTGGTTTAGTTATGCGATTAGCCAATTGATTATGAAAATATTTTGTGATAATCTTTTATTGATTTTAATTATACAATTAATCAATCAATTAGTGTACACCTCTCCCTCCCAATGCAGCCTCAATGAGCTGCACTGCGGTATTGCCGGGCGCCGGAGGCGCCCCGGCAATGCCGCGCTGCAGCATATTTAATTATTTGGCATGGGGCGGTGTACTTTGAATGTATGTGTACTTGTTGTACACCGCTCCTTTCCTATGCCATCTCCAGGCATTGCAAATCGTCATTGCCGGGCACCAAAGGGGGCTCGGCAGTGACGCGCGCTGAAAGAGAGTACTCAGTTTTCACTCTGGTTTCTTGTTGTACACCGCTCCTTTCCTATGCCATCTCCAGGCATTGCAAATCGTCATTGACGGGCACCAAAGGGGGCTCGGCAGTGACGCACGCTGAAAGAGAGTACTCAGTTTTCACTCTGGTTTCTTTCTTGTTTGTTTGTTTTCTTGTTTGTTTGTTTTCTTGTTTGTTTGTCCGGGCGATATCTCAGCCATCCTTTGAGCTCGGAAGCTGAAATTTCGGCACAGTAGTGAGCAAGTCCTTTGTCAAATACGGTATTTTTTGTTTTTTGAATAATCAATTAATTGAGGAGTTATTTAATTATTAGCGTTTAATTAAGTACTTATTTAATTAATTAAATTTCATTTCTCTTCTGACCATTATTAACTCAGGCACCTTTTGAGTTAGGAAGCTGATATTTGGACATGCCAATGACCAGGTGATTTGGCTGCAAAGGATATTTTTGATTTATTAATTAATCAATTAATCGATTAATTATTTAATTATTCGATTAATGACAAAAAATTTTTTTTTTTAAGTTACAGATTCTGATGAAATAGTGGTAGTTTATGTGTTCTCTCACCAAATTGGTTAATAATTTAATTTTTTTATGATTATTATTTATTTATTTTCATTATTAATCATTTATTTATTTTCTTTCTCATTTGGCCAATATCTCAGGCACCTTTTGAGCTGGGAAGCTAATATTTGGACATGAGTGACCAAGTGATGTGGCTATCAAGGATATTTTTTATTTATTGATTAATCATTTCATCTATTAAGTATTTATTGATTAATCGATTAATTATTTATTGAGTAATCAATTAATTATTTAATTTTTTATAAATGACTTATTTAATTAAATTTCTAAAAGATACATCTTTGGATGAAGCACTACTGGTTTAGTTATGCGATTAGCCAATTGATTATGAAAATATTTTGTGATAATCTTTTATTGATTTTAATTATACAATTAATCAATCAATTAGTGTACACCTCTCCCTCCCAATGCAGCCTCAATGAGCTGCACTGCGGCATTGCCGGGCGCCGGAGGCGCCCCGGCAATGCCGCGCTGCAGCATATTTAATTATTTGGCATGGGGCGGTGTACTTTGAATGTATGTGTACTTGTTTTCTTGTTTGTTTGTTTTCTTTCTTGGTTGTCCGGACGATATCTCAGCCATCCTTTGAGCTAGGAAGCTGAAATTTCGGCACAGTAGTGAGCAAGTCCTTTGTCAAATACGGTATTTTTTGTTTTTTGAATAATCAATTAATTGAGGAGTTATTTAATTATTAGCGTTTAATTAAGTACTTATTTAATTAATTAAATTTCATTTATCTTCTGACCATTATTAACTCAGGCACCTTTTGAGTTAGGAAGCTGATATTTGGACATGCCAATGACCAGGTGATTTGGCTGCAAAGGATATTTTTGATTTATTAATTAATCAATTAATCGATTAATTATTTAATTATTCGATTAATGACAAAAATTTTTTTTTTTTTTAAGTTACAGATTCTGATGAAATAGTGGTAGTTTATGTGTTCTCTGACCAAATTGATTAATAATTTAATTTTTTTATGATTATTATTTATTTATTTTCATTATTAATCATTTATTTATTTTCTTTCTCATTTGGCCAATATCTCAGGCACCTTTTGAGCTGGGAAGCTAATATTTGGACATGAGTGACCAAGTGATGTGGCTATCAAGGATATTTTTGATTTATTGAAATAAATTTCATCTATTAATGAATGAATGAATGAATTTCATCTATTAATTATTTATTGATTAATCGATGAATTATTTATTGAGTAATCAATTAATTATTTAATTTTTTATAAATGACTTATCTAATTAAATTTCTAAAAGATACATCTTCAGATGAAGCACTAGTGGTTTAGTTATGCGATTAGCCAATTAATTATGAAAATATTTTGTGATAATCTTTTATTGATTTTAATTATACAATTAATCAATCAATTAGTGTACACCTCTCCCTCCCAATGCAGCCTCAATGAGCTGCACTGCGGTATTGCCGGGCGCCGGAGGAGCCCCGGCAATGCCGCGCTGCAGCATATTTAATTATTTGGCATGGGGCGGTGTACTTTGAATGTATGTGTACTTGTTTTCTTTCTTGTTTGTTTGTTTTCTTTCTTGGTTGTCCGGACGATATCTCAGCCATCCTTTGAGCTAGGAAGCTGAAATTTCGGCACAATAGTGAGCAAGTCCTTTGTCAAATACGGTATTTTTTGTTTTTTGAATAATCAATTAATTGAGGAGTTATTTAATTATTAGCGTTTAATTAAGTACTTATTTAATTAATTAAATTTCATTTATCTTCTGACCATTATTAACTCAGGCACCTTTTGAGTTAGGAAGCTGATATTTGGACATGCCAATGACCAGGTGATTTGGCTGCAAAGGATATTTTTGATTTATTAATTAATCAATTCATCGATTAATTATTTAATTATTCGATTAATGACAAAAAAAATTTTTTTTTTTTAAGTTACAGATTCTGATGAAATAGTGGTAGTTTATGTGTTCTCTGACCAAATTGATTAATAATTTAATTTTTTTATGATTATTATTTATTTATTTTCATTATTAATCATTTATTTATTTTCTTTCTCATTTGGCCAATATCTCAGGCACCTTTTGAGCTGGTAAGCTAATATTTGGACATGAGTGACCAAGTGATGTGGCTATCAAGGATATTTTTGATTTATTGATTAATCATTTCATCTATTAAGTATTTATTGATTAATCGATTAATTATTTATTGAGTAATCAATTAATTATTTAATTTTTTATAAATGACTTATTTAATTAAATTTCTAAAAGATACATCTTCGGATGAAGCACTACTGGTTTAGTTATGCGATTAGCCAATTGATTATGAAAATATTTTGTGATAATCTTTTATTGATTTTAATTATACAATTAATCAATCAATTAGTGTACACCTCTCCCTCCCAATGCAGCCTCAATGAGCTGCACTGCGGTATTGCCGGGCGCCGGAGGCGCCCCGGCAATGCCGCGCTGCAGCATATTTAATTATTTGGCATGGGGCGGTGTACTTTGAATGTATGTGTACTTGTTTGTTTTCTTTCTTGGTTGTCCGGGCGATATCTCAGCCATCCTTTGAGCTAGGAAGCTGAAATTTTGGCACAGTAGTGAGCAAGTCCTTTGTCAAATACGGTATTTTTTGTTTTTTGAATAATCAATTAATTGAGGAGTTATTTAATTATTAGCGTTTAATTAAGTACTTATTTAATTAATTAAATTTCATTTCTCTTCTGACCATTATTAACTCAGGCACCTTTTGAGTTAGGAAGCTGATATTTGGACATGCCAATGACCAGGTGATTTGGCTGCAAAGGATATTTTTGATTTATTAATTAATCAATTAATCGATAAATTATTTAATTATTCGATTAATGACAAAAAAATTTTTTTTTTTAAAGTTACAGATTCTGATGAAATAGTGGTAGTTTATGTGTTCTCTGACCAAATTGATTAATAATTTAATTTTTTTATGATTATTATTTATTTATTTTCATTATTAATCATTTATTTATTTTCTTTCTCATTTGGCCAATATCTCAGGCACCTTTTGAGCTGGGAAGCTAATATTTGGACATGAGTGACCAAGTGATGTGGCTATCAAGGATATTTTTGATTTATTGATTAATCATTTCATCTATTAAGTATTTATTGATTAATCGATTAATTATTTATTGAGTAATCAATGAATTATTTAATTTTTTATAAATGACTTATTTAATTAAATTTCTAAAAGATACATCTTCAGGTGAAGCACTAGTGGTTTAGTTATGCGATTAGCCAATTGATTATGAAAATATTTTGTGATAATCTTTTATTGATTTTAATTATACAATTAATCAATCAATTAGTGTACACGTCTCCCTCCCAATGCAGCCTCAATGAGCTGCACTGCGGTATTGCCGGGCGCCTGAGGCGCCCCGGCAATGCCGCGCTGCAGCATATTTAATTATTTGGCATGGGGCGGTGTACTTTGAATGTATTTGTACTTGTTTGTTTTCTTGTTTGTTTTCTTGTTTGTTTTCTTTCTTGTTTTCTTTCTTGGTTGTCCGGACGATATCTCAGCCATCCTTTGAGCTAGGAAGCTGAAATTTCGGCACAAGAGTGAGCAAGTCCTTTGTCAAAAACGGTATTTTTTTTTTTGATTAATCAATAAATTAAGGAGTTATTTAATTATTAGCGATTAATTAAGTACTTATTTAATTAAGCAAATTTCCTTTCTCTTCTGACCATTAACTCAGTCACCTTTTGAGTTAGGAAGCTGATATTTGGACATGCTAATGACCAGGTGATTTGGCTGCAAAGGATATTTTTGATTTATTAATTAATCAATTAATCGATTAATTATTTAATTATTAGATTGATGACAAAAATTTTTTTTTTTTTAAGTTACAG
Source organism: Myxine glutinosa (assembly GCF_964187855.1). NCBI lineage: Eukaryota > Metazoa > Chordata > Myxini > Myxiniformes > Myxinidae > Myxine > Myxine glutinosa. The sequence goes on along the minus strand of NC_136267.1, from coordinate 128,855,836 downwards.
ATTCTGATGAAATCGTGGTAGTTTATGTGTTCTCTGACCAAATTGATTAATAATTTAATTTTTTTATGATTATTATTTATTTATTTTCATTATTAATCATTTTTTTATTTTCTTTCTCATTTGGCCAATATCTCAGGCACCTTTTGAGCTGGGAAGCTAATATTTGGACATGAGTGACCAAGTGATGTGGCTATCAAGGATATTTTTGATTTATTGATTAATCATTTCATCTATTAATTATTTATTGATTAATCGATTAATTATTTATTGAGTAATCAATTAATTATTTAATTTTTTATAAATGACTTATTTAATTAAATTACTAAAAGATACATCTTCGGATGAAGCACTACTGGTTTAGTTATGCGATTAGCCAATTGATTATGAAAATATTTTGTGATAATCTTTTATTGATTTTAATTATACAATTAATCAATCAATTAGTGTACACCTCTCCCTCCCAATGCAGCCTCAATGAGCTGCACTGCGGTATTGCCGGGTGCCCGAGGCGCCCCGGCAATGCCGCGCTGCAGCATATTTAATTATTTGGCATGGGGCGGTGTACTTTGAATGTTTCTGTACTTGTTGTACACCGCTCCTTTCCTATGCCATCTCCAGGCATTGCAAATCGTCATTGCCGGGCACCAAAGGGGGCTCGGCAGTGACGCACGCTGAAAGAGAGTACTCAGTTTTCACTCTGGTTGTTTGTTGTACACCGCTCCTTTCCTATGCCACCTCCAGGCATTGCAAATCGTCATTGCCGGGCACCGAAGGGGGCTTGGCAGTGACGCACGCTGAAAGAGAGTACTCAGTTTTCACTCTGGTTTCTTGTTTGTTTTCTTGTTTCCTTGGTTGTCCGGACGATATCTCAGCCATCCTTTGAGCTAGGAAGCTGAAATTTCGGCACAATAGTGAGCAAGTCCTTTGTCAAAAACGGTATTTTTTGTTTTTTGATTAATCAATTAATTGAGGAGTTATTTAATTATTAGCGTTTAATTAAGTACTTATTTAATTAATTAAATTTCAATTCTCTTCTGACCATTATTAACTCAGGCACCTTTTGAGTTAGGAAGCTGATATTTGGACATGCCAATGACCAGGTGATTTGGCTGCAAAGGATATTTTTGATTTATTAATTAATCAATTAATCGATTAATTATTTAATTATTCGATTAATGACCCAAAAAAAATTTTTTTTTAAGTTACAGATTCTGATGAAATAGTGGTAGTTTATGTGTTCTCTGACCAAATTGATTACCAATTTAATTTTTTTATGATTATTATTTATTTATTTTCATTATTAATCATTTATTTATTTTCTTTCTCATTTGGCCAATATCTCAGGCACCTTTTGAGCTGGGAAGCTAATATTTGGACATAAGTGACCAAGTGATGTGGCTATCAAGGATATTTTTGATTTATTGATTAATCATTTCATCTATTAATTATTTATTGATTAATCGATTAATTAATTTATTGAGTAATCAATTAATTATTTAATTTTTTATAAATGACTTATTTAATTAAATTTCTAAAAGATACATCTTCGGATGAAGCACTAGTGGTTTAGTTATGCGATTAGCCAATTGATTATGAAAATATTTTGTGATAATCTTTTATTGATTTTAATTATACAATTAATCAATCAATTAGTGTACACCTCTCCCTCCCAATGCAGCCTTAATGAGCTGCACTGCGGTATTGCCGGGCGCCGGAGGCGCCCCGGCAATGCCGCGCTGCAGCATATTTAATTATTTGGCATGGGGCGGTGTACTTTGAATGTATGTGTACTTGTTGTACACCGCTCCTTTCCTATGCCATCTCCAGGCATTGCAAATCGTCATTGCCGGGCACCAAAGGGGGCTCGGCAGTGACGCACGCTGAAAGAGAGTACTCAGTTTTCACTCTGGTTTCTTGTTTTCTTTCTTGGTTGTCCGGACGATATCTCAGCCATCCTTTGAGCTAGGAAGCTGAAATTTCGGCACAGTAGTGAGCAAGTCCTTTGTCAAATAAGGTATTTTTTGTTTTTTGAATAATCAATTAATTGAGGAGTTATTTAATTATTAGCGTTTAATTAAGTACTTATTTAATTAATTAAATTTCATTTCTCTTCTGACCATTATTAACTCAGGCACCTTTTGAGTTAGGAAGCTGATATTTGGACATGCCAATGACCAGGTGATTTGGCTGCAAAGGATATTTTTGATTTATTAATTAATCAATTAATCGATTAATTATTTAATTATTCGATTAATGACAAAAAAATTTTTTTTTTTAAAGTTACAGATTCTGATGAAATAGTGGTAGTTTATGTGTTCTCTGACCAAATTGATTAATAATTTAATTTTTTTATGATTATTATTTATTTATTTTCATTATTAATCATTTATTTATTTTCTTTCTCATTTGGCCAATATCTCAGGCACCTTTTGAGCTGGGAAGCTAATATTTGGACATGAGTGACCAAGTGATGTGGCTATCAAGGATATTTTTGATTTATTGATTAATCATTTCATCTATTAAGTATTTATTGATTAATCGATTAATTATTTATTGAGTAATCAATTAATTATTTAATTTTTTATAAATGACTTATTTAATTAAATTTCTAAAAGATACATCTTCGGATGAAGCACTACTGGTTTAGTTATGCGATTAGCCAATTGATTATGAAAATATTTTGTGATAATCTTTTATTGATTTTAATTATACAATTAATCAATCAATTAGTGTACACCTCTCCCTCCCAATGCAGCCTCAATGAGCTGCACTGCGGTATTGCCGGGCGCCGGAGGCGCCCCGGCAATGCCGCGCTGCAGCATATTTAATTATTTGGCATGGGGCGGTGTACTTTGAATGTATGTGTACTTGTTGTACACCGCTCCTTTCCTATGCCATCTCCAGGCATTGCAAATCGTCATTGCTGGGCACCGAAGGGGGCTCGGCAGTGACGCACGCTGAAAGAGAGTACTCAGTTTTCACTCTGGTTTCTTGTTTGTTTGTTTTCTTGGTTGTCCGGACGATATCTCAGCCATCCTTTGAGCTAGGAAGCTGAAATTTCGGCACAGTCGTGAGCAAGTCCTTTGTCAAATACGGTATTTTTTGTTTTTTGAATAATCAATTAATTGAGGAGTTATTTAATTATTAGCGTTTAATTAAGTACTTATTTAATTAATTAAATTTCATTTCTCTTCTGACCATTATTAACTCAGGCACCTTTTGAGTTAGGAAGCTGATATTTGGACATGCCAATGACCAGGTGATTTGGCTGCAAAGGATATTTTTGATTTATTAATTAATCAATTAATCGATTAATTATTTAATTATTCGATTAATGACCCAAAAAATTTTTTTTTTTAAGTTACAGATTCTGATGAAATAGTGGTAGTTTATGTGTTCTCTGACCAAATTGATTACCAATTTAATTTTTTTATGATTATTGTACACCGCTCCTTTCCTATGCCATCTCCAGGCATTGCAAATCGTCATTGCCGGGCACCAAAGGGGGCTCGGCAGTGACGCACGCTGAAAGAGAGTACTCAGTTTTCACTCTGGTTTCTTGTTTGTTTTCTTGTTTGTTTGTTTTCTTGGTTGTCCGGACGATATCTCAGCCATCCTTTGAGCTAGGAAGCTGAAATTTCGGCACAGTAGTGAGCAAGTCCTTTGTCAAATACGGTATTTTTTGTTTTTTGAATAATCAATTAATTGAGGAGTTATTTAATTATTAGCGTTTAATTAAGTACTTATTTAATTAATTAAATTTCATTTATCTTCTGACCATTATTAACTCAGGCACCTTTTGAGTTAGGAAGCTGATATTTGGACATGCCAATGACCAGGTGATTTGGCTGCAAAGGATATTTTTGATTTATTAATTAATCAATTAATCGATTAATTATTTAATTATTCGATTAATGACAAAAAAAATTTTTTTTTTTAAGTTACAGATTCTGATGAAATAGTGGTAGTTTATGTGTTCTCTGACCAAATTGATTAATAATTTAATTTTTTTATGATTATTATTTATTTATTTTCATTATTAATCATTTATTTATTTTCTTTCTCATTTGGCCAATATCTCAGGCACCTTTTGAGCTGGGAAGCTAATATTTGGACATGAGTGACCAAGTGATGTGGCTATCAAGGATATTTTTGATTTATTGATTAATCATTTCATCTATTAAGTATTTATTGATTAATCGATTAATTATTTATTGAGTAATCAATTAATTATTTAATTTTTTATAAATGACTTATTTAATTAAATTTCTAAAAGATACATCTTCGGATGAAGCACTACTGGTTTAGTTATGCGATTAGCCAATTGATTATGAAAATATTTTGTGATAATCTTTTATTGATTTTAATTATACAATTAATCAATCAATTAGTGTACACGTCTCCCTCCCAATGCAGCCTCAATGAGCTGCACTGCGGTATTGCCGGGCGCCTGAGGCGCCCCGGCAATGCCGCGCTGCAGCATATTTAATTATTTGGCATGGGGCGGTGTACTTTGAATGTATTTGTACTTGTTTGTTTTCTTGTTTGTTTTCTTGTTTGTTTTCTTTCTTGTTTTCTTTCTTGGTTGTCCGGACGATATCTCAGCCATCCTTTGAGCTAGGAAGCTGAAATTTCGGCACAAGAGTGAGCAAGTCCTTTGTCAAAAACGGTATTTTTTTTTTTGATTAATCAATAAATTAAGGAGTTATTTAATTATTAGCGATTAATTAAGTACTTATTTAATTAAGCAAATTTCCTTTCTCTTCTGACCATTAACTCAGTCACCTTTTGAGTTAGGAAGCTGATATTTGGACATGCTAATGACCAGGTGATTTGGCTGCAAAGGATATTTTTGATTTATTAATTAATCAATTAATCGATTAATTATTTAATTATTAGATTGATGACAAAAATTTTTTTTTTTTTAAGTTACAGATTCTGATGAAATCGTGGTAGTTTATGTGTTCTCTGACCAAATTGATTAATAATTTAATTTTTTTATGATTATTATTTATTTATTTTCATTATTAATCATTTTTTTATTTTCTTTCTCATTTGGCCAATATCTCAGGCACCTTTTGAGCTGGGAAGCTAATATTTGGACATGAGTGACCAAGTGATGTGGCTATCAAGGATATTTTTGATTTATTGATTAATCATTTCATCTATTAATTATTTATTGATTAATCGATTAATTATTTATTGAGTAATCAATTAATTATTTAATTTTTTATAAATGACTTATTTAATTAAATTACTAAAAGATACATCTTCGGATGAAGCACTACTGGTTTAGTTATGCGATTAGCCAATTGATTATGAAAATATTTTGTGATAATCTTTTATTGATTTTAATTATACAATTAATCAATCAATTAGTGTACACCTCTCCCTCCCAATGCAGCCTCAATGAGCTGCACTGCGGTATTGCCGGGTGCCCGAGGCGCCCCGGCAATGCCGCGCTGCAGCATATTTAATTATTTGGCATGGGGCGGTGTACTTTGAATGTTTCTGTACTTGTTGTACACCGCTCCTTTCCTATGCCATCTCCAGGCATTGCAAATCGTCATTGCCGGGCACCAAAGGGGGCTCGGCAGTGACGCACGCTGAAAGAGAGTACTCAGTTTTCACTCTGGTTGTTTGTTGTACACCGCTCCTTTCCTATGCCACCTCCAGGCATTGCAAATCGTCATTGCCGGGCACCGAAGGGGGCTTGGCAGTGACGCACGCTGAAAGAGAGTACTCAGTTTTCACTCTGGTTTCTTGTTTGTTTTCTTGTTTCCTTGGTTGTCCGGACGATATCTCAGCCATCCTTTGAGCTAGGAAGCTGAAATTTCGGCACAATAGTGAGCAAGTCCTTTGTCAAAAACGGTATTTTTTGTTTTTTGATTAATCAATTAATTGAGGAGTTATTTAATTATTAGCGTTTAATTAAGTACTTATTTAATTAATTAAATTTCAATTCTCTTCTGACCATTATTAACTCAGGCACCTTTTGAGTTAGGAAGCTGATATTTGGACATGCCAATGACCAGGTGATTTGGCTGCAAAGGATATTTTTGATTTATTAATTAATCAATTAATCGATTAATTATTTAATTATTCGATTAATGACCCAAAAAAAATTTTTTTTTAAGTTACAGATTCTGATGAAATAGTGGTAGTTTATGTGTTCTCTGACCAAATTGATTACCAATTTAATTTTTTTATGATTATTATTTATTTATTTTCATTATTAATCATTTATTTATTTTCTTTCTCATTTGGCCAATATCTCAGGCACCTTTTGAGCTGGGAAGCTAATATTTGGACATAAGTGACCAAGTGATGTGGCTATCAAGGATATTTTTGATTTATTGATTAATCATTTCATCTATTAATTATTTATTGATTAATCGATTAATTAATTTATTGAGTAATCAATTAATTATTTAATTTTTTATAAATGACTTATTTAATTAAATTTCTAAAAGATACATCTTCGGATGAAGCACTAGTGGTTTAGTTATGCGATTAGCCAATTGATTATGAAAATATTTTGTGATAATCTTTTATTGATTTTAATTATACAATTAATCAATCAATTAGTGTACACCTCTCCCTCCCAATGCAGCCTTAATGAGCTGCACTGCGGTATTGCCGGGCGCCGGAGGCGCCCCGGCAATGCCGCGCTGCAGCATATTTAATTATTTGGCATGGGGCGGTGTACTTTGAATGTATGTGTACTTGTTGTACACCGCTCCTTTCCTATGCCATCTCCAGGCATTGCAAATCGTCATTGCCGGGCACCAAAGGGGGCTCGGCAGTGACGCACGCTGAAAGAGAGTACTCAGTTTTCACTCTGGTTTCTTGTTTTCTTTCTTGGTTGTCCGGACGATATCTCAGCCATCCTTTGAGCTAGGAAGCTGAAATTTCGGCACAGTAGTGAGCAAGTCCTTTGTCAAATAAGGTATTTTTTGTTTTTTGAATAATCAATTAATTGAGGAGTTATTTAATTATTAGCGTTTAATTAAGTACTTATTTAATTAATTAAATTTCATTTCTCTTCTGACCATTATTAACTCAGGCACCTTTTGAGTTAGGAAGCTGATATTTGGACATGCCAATGACCAGGTGATTTGGCTGCAAAGGATATTTTTGATTTATTAATTAATCAATTAATCGATTAATTATTTAATTATTCGATTAATGACAAAAAAAATTTTTTTTTTAAAGTTACAGATTCTGATGAAATAGTGGTAGTTTATGTGTTCTCTGACCAAATTGATTAATAATTTAATTTTTTTATGATTATTATTTATTTATTTTCATTATTAATCATTTATTTATTTTCTTTCTCATTTGGCCAATATCTCAGGCACCTTTTGAGCTGGGAAGCTAATATTTGGACATGAGTGACCAAGTGATGTGGCTATCAAGGATATTTTTGATTTATTGATTAATCATTTCATCTATTAAGTATTTATTGATTAATCGATTAATTATTTATTGAGTAATCAATTAATTATTTAATTTTTTATAAATGACTTATTTAATTAAATTTCTAAAAGATACATCTTCGGATGAAGCACTACTGGTTTAGTTATGCGATTAGCCAATTGATTATGAAAATATTTTGTGATAATCTTTTATTGATTTTAATTATACAATTAATCAATCAATTAGTGTACACCTCTCCCTCCCAATGCAGCCTCAATGAGCTGCACTGCGGTATTGCCGGGCGCCGGAGGCGCCCCGGCAATGCCGCGCTGCAGCATATTTAATTATTTGGCATGGGGCGGTGTACTTTGAATGTATGTGTACTTGTTGTACACCGCTCCTTTCCTATGCCATCTCCAGGCATTGCAAATCGTCATTGCTGGGCACCGAAGGGGGCTCGGCAGTGACGCACGCTGAAAGAGAGTACTCAGTTTTCACTCTGGTTTCTTGTTTGTTTGTTTTCTTGGTTGTCCGGACGATATCTCAGCCATCCTTTGAGCTAGGAAGCTGAAATTTCGGCACAGTCGTGAGCAAGTCCTTTGTCAAATACGGTATTTTTTGTTTTTTGAATAATCAATTAATTGAGGAGTTATTTAATTATTAGCGTTTAATTAAGTACTTATTTAATTAATTAAATTTCATTTCTCTTCTGACCATTATTAACTCAGGCACCTTTTGAGTTAGGAAGCTGATATTTGGACATGCCAATGACCAGGTGATTTGGCTGCAAAGGATATTTTTGATTTATTAATTAATCAATTAATCGATTAATTATTTAATTATTCGATTAATGACCCAAAAAATTTTTTTTTTTAAGTTACAGATTCTGATGAAATAGTGGTAGTTTATGTGTTCTCTGACCAAATTGATTACCAATTTAATTTTTTTATGATTATTGTACACCGCTCCTTTCCTATGCCATCTCCAGGCATTGCAAATCGTCATTGCCGGGCACCAAAGGGGGCTCGGCAGTGACGCACGCTGAAAGAGAGTACTCAGTTTTCACTCTGGTTTCTTGTTTGTTTTCTTGTTTGTTTGTTTTCTTGGTTGTCCGGACGATATCTCAGCCATCCTTTGAGCTAGGAAGCTGAAATTTCGGCACAGTAGTGAGCAAGTCCTTTGTCAAATACGGTATTTTTTGTTTTTTGAATAATCAATTAATTGAGGAGTTATTTAATTATTAGCGTTTAATTAAGTACTTATTTAATTAATTAAATTTCATTTATCTTCTGACCATTATTAACTCAGGCACCTTTTGAGTTAGGAAGCTGATATTTGGACATGCCAATGACCAGGTGATTTGGCTGCAAAGGATATTTTTGATTTATTAATTAATCAATTAATCGATTAATTATTTAATTATTCGATTAATGACAAAAAAAAATTTTTTTTTTAAGTTACAGATTCTGATGAAATAGTGGTAGTTTATGTGTTCTCTGACCAAATTGATTAATAATTTAATTTTTTTATGATTATTATTTATTTATTTTCATTATTAATCATTTATTTATTTTCTTTCTCATTTGGCCAATATCTCAGGCACCTTTTGAGCTGGGAAGCTAATATTTGGACATGAGTGACCAAGTGATGTGGCTATCAAGGATATTTTTGATTTATTGATTAATCATTTCATCTATTAAGTATTTATTGATTAATCGATTAATTATTTATTGAGTAATCAATTAATTATTTAATTTTTTATAAATGACTTATTTAATTAAATTTCTAAAAGATACATCTTCGGATGAAGCACTACTGGTTTAGTTATGCGATTAGCCAATTGATTATGAAAATATTTTGTGATAATCTTTTATTGATTTTAATTATACAATTAATCAATCAATTAGTGTACACCTCTCCCTCCCAATGCAGCCTCAATGAGCTGCACTGCGGTATTGCCGGGCGCCGGAGGCGCCCCGGCAATGCCGCGCTGCAGCATATTTAATTATTTGGCATGGGGCGGTGTACTTTGAATGTATGTGTACTTGTTATTTATTTATTTTCATTATTAATCATTTATTTATTTTCTTTCTCATTTGGCCAATATCTCAGGCACCTTTTGAGCTGGGAAGCTAATATTTGGACATAAGTGACCAAGTGATGTGGCTATCAAGGATATTTTTGATTTATTGATTAATCATTTCATCTATTAATTATTTATTGATTAATCGCTTAATTATTTATTGAGTAATCAATTAATTATTTAATTTTTTATAAATGACTTATTTAATTAAATTTCTAAAAGATACATCTTCGGATGAAGCACTAGTGGTTTAGTTATGCGATTAGCCAATTGATTATGAAAATATTTTGTGATAATCTTTTATTGATTTTAATTATACAATTAATCAATCAATTAGCGTACACCTCTGCCTCCCAATGCAGCCTCAATGAGCTGCACTGTGGTATTGCCGGGCGCCGGAGGCGCCCCGGCAATGCCGCTCTGTAGGATATTTAATTATTTGGCATGGGGGCGGTGTACTTTGAATGTATGTGTACTTGTTTGTTTTCTTTCTTGGTTGTCCGGACGATATCTCAGCCATCCTTTGAGCTAGGAAGCTGAAATTTCGGCACAGTAGTGAGCAAGTCCTTTGTCAAATACGGTATTTTTTGTTTTTTGAATAATCAATTAATTGAGGAGTTATTTAATTATTAGCGTTTAATTAAGTACTTATTTAATTAATTAAATTTCATTTATCTTCTGACCATTATTAACTCAGGCACCTTTTGAGTTAGGAAGCTGATATTTGGACATGCCAATGACCAGGTGATTTGGCTGCAAAGGATATTTTTGATTTATTAATTAATCAATTAATCGATTAATTATTTAATTATTCGATTAATGACAAAAAAAATTTTTTTTTTTAAGTTACAGATTCTGATGAAATAGTGGTAGTTTATGTGTTCTCTGACCAAATTGATTAATAATTTAATTTTTTTATGATTATTGTACACCGCTCCTTTCCTATGCCATCTCCAGGCATTGCAAATCGTCATTGCCGGGCACCAAAGGGGGCTCGGCAGTGACGCACGCTGAAAGAGAGTACTCAGTTTTCACTCTGGTTTCTTGTTTGTTGTACACCGCTCCTTTCATATGCCATCTCCAGGCATTGAAAATCGTCATTGCCGGGCACCGAAGGGGGCTCGGCAGTGACGCACGCTGAAAGAGAGTACTCAGTTTTCACTCTGGTTTCTTTCTTGTTTGTTTGTTTGTTTGTTTGTTTTCTTTCTTGGTTGTCCGGGCGATATCTCAGCCATCCTTTGAGCTAGGAAGCTGAAATTTCGGCACAGTAGTGAGCAAGTCCTTTGTCAAATACGGTATTTTTTGTTTTTTGAATAATCAATTAATTGAGGAGTTATTTAATTATTAGCGTTTAATTAAGTACTTATTTAATTAATTAAATTTCATTTCTCTTCTGACCATTATTAACTCAGGCACCTTTTGAGTTAGGAAGCTGATATTTGGACATGCCAATGACCAGGTGATTTGGCTGCAAAGGATATTTTTGATTTATTAATTAATCAATTAATCGATTAATTATTTAATTATTCGATTAATGACAAAAAAAATTTTTTTTTTAAAGTTACAGATTCTGATGAAATAGTGGTAGTTTATGTGTTCTCTGACCAAATTGATTAATAATTTAATTTTTTTATGATTATTATTTATTTATTTTCATTATTAATCATTTATTTATTTTCTTTCTCATTTGGCCAATATCTCAGGCACGTTTTGAGCTGGGAAGCTAATATTTGGACATGAGTGACCAAGTGATGTGGCTATCAAGGATATTTTTGATTTATTGATTAATCATTTCATCTATTAATTATTTATTGATTAATCGATTAATTATTTATTGAGTAATCAATTAATTATTTAATTTTTTATAAATGACTTATTTAATTAAATTTCTAAAAGATACATCTTCGGATGAAGCACTAGTGGTTTAGTTATGCGATTGGCCAATTGATTATGAAAATATTTTGTGATAATCTTTTATTGATTTTAATTATACAATTAATCAATCAATTAGTGTACACCCCTCCCTCCCAATGCAGCCTTAATGAGCTGCACTGCGGTATTGCCGGGCGCCGGAGGCGCCCCGGCAATGCCGCGCTGCAGCATATTTAATTATTTGGCATGGGGCGGTGTACTTTGAATGTATGTGTACTTGTTATTTATTTATTTTCATTATTAATCATTTATTTATTTTCTTTCTCATTTGGCCAATATCTCAGGCACCTTTTGAGCTGGGAAGCTAATATTTGGACATGAGTGACCAAGTGATGTGGCTATCAAGGATATTTTTGATTTATTGATTAATCATTTCATCTATTAAGTATTTATTGATTAATCGATTAATTATTTATTGAGTAATCAATTAATTATTTAATTTTTTATAAATGACTTATTTAATTAAATTTCTAAAAGATACATCTTCGGATGAAGCACTACTGGTTTAGTTATGCGATTAGCCAATTGATTATGAAAATATTTTGTGATAATCTTTTATTGATTTTAATTATACAATTAATCAATCAATTAGTGTACACCTCTCCCTCCCAATGCAGCCTCAATGAGCTGCACTGCGGTATTGCCGGGCGCCGGAGGCGCCCCGGCAATGCCGCGCTGCAGCATATTTAATTATTTGGCATGGGGCGGTGTACTTTGAATGTATGTGTACTTGTTTCTTTATTTTTTTTCTTTCATAACAGCTTTGCCAACTTTGTTAGAGGCTCTGAGCACGTGAGACATGAAGAGATCTACCCACATCGGCGAGAGTTTCACTCCGAAACGGCGAGACTCCCAAAGTATTTTAATTTTATTGTCTGTGTCTTTTGTTTTGTTTGTTTTTCTCTGTTTTGTTTTAATTATTGGGTGTAACAAGAAGAACCACCTTATAGGCCATTTTCCCCTTTTTCCCTGCAGAGCAGGGGTTGGCCTTTTTCAGGCACCATGGTCCCCTTTTTACATGTTTACTTAATGTTTTACGGCCGGATGCTGAGGATGTTTTGTTGAGTCCTGATCTGTTGGGTGTTGTAATAGAAGGATGGAGGTTTTACAATTCGGTATTTTCGGATGTTCGTGTTGCGGCGGGTTGTTCGGCAACTGTGAGCGCCACCAATTGGTCTACCAAATTACCCCAAGGACTTCCATCTGACGGCGTCTGTGATGGGCGTAGATGAGGTTATGATAGAGGTGAAAGGTGGGAAGTTCTTGTGTGGTTTGAGGAAAAGTTGTGGTGAGTGGGTCGGGAAGCATTGAATGCCGTGTCTAACTTTTTTCTTGTCATGGACTAACGTGTGCATACAATACTTATTGTCAATAAAATTTTGAATTAATTATTGGTAAAGGTTGTGTTTATATTGGTCATCTAAAACCTCATTTCACTGACGACTCGACTCATTCCGAGCATTAAATCCTCATCTACTTTCAAATCCTGTTCAACAACTTACATTTCACACCAGCCCAGTGTTAGATCTCAAACAATTGTATGCTGCTGTCGTTAAATTCCTTCTTACATAGTTTTGGAATCACTGTATTTAGTAAGACTAGTTCCGATTAGTTATACTTCAATCAACATTCAAAATATTGGGCTGTAACATATATTGGCTTGTTGTACTTCATTGTTAAGCTTTGTCCAAATCATTATAGCGCCATCCTAATTTTTTTTTCATGGCCAGACACTGGAAAAGATTGAGTCTCTTGAAGTCTCTCCAGAACTTTGCATCAGATATTGCCTATTCTGGCCTACCACAAAGAAAAGCTGGCCTCCAAAGCCAATGGCAAACTGAGCGAGCATTTTTCGTCATTTCAAGCGTTTTCTTGGAAAAACAAAGCTACTCTGTCCTCGAGGCCAGTTTACTGTCAATGGTAAACACCCATGAAAATGAGCGATGTAAACCCAAATCACGCTGTCGGAGACGTTCTTCAAAAGTAGCTATAGGACTGTTGTTAGCGACATGTAATGTATATTTAGTCCCTTGAGACCCTTTAAGACCCCCTAATGACCTGTAAGACCCCTAACACTGACTCTGAAGACCCAAAGGACACTGAAGACCCAGAGAACCCGAAATATCACGATGACCCAAATATCCCAAAGGCCAAAACTACACACATCCTGGTGAGGGTCTGCAATCTGATTGCTCTTTCTTTTTACCTCAGCCACCATAGGTGGATGGAGCTTATGTTTTCACCCCTGTCTGTCTGTTTATCCGTTTGTGAACAAAATATCTCAAAAACTTGTGGGTGGATTCAGACGAAATTTGGCAGAGATGTATTGTATATGACAAGAACAAAATGATTCGATTTTGGTGAAGATCCGGATTCGGATCCCGGCTACTATAATTTTTTAAGTGATTCTTCACCATTGGGAGATAGGGCCAAAAACTATACATAGCGGGATATCTCAAAAAGATGTGGATGGATTTGGACGAAACTTGTTGGACAGGTTGTGTGTGTGACAAGAAAAAATCGATTCAATTTTGGTGAAGATCCGGATGTGGATCAAGCTAGTAGAATTTTTAAAGTGACCATTGAGTGATAATGCCAACCAGGTGGAGGTATGCTCACTAATGAGTGCCGTTCTAGTTACCTCCGCCACCAAAGCTGGATGGAGGTTATGTTTTCACCCTTCTCTGTCTGTCCGTTTGTGAACGTAATACACGACATGACCAAAAGTATGTGGACACCCGAACATCGAACATCTCATTCCAAAATCATGGGTATTAATATGGAGTTGGTCCCCCCCCACCCCCCACCCTCGTGGCCAACCACCAGTCCTTCCCTTCCTTCCGATCACGGGGCACTTCTCTGTTCCTCCTATGGACCAATCAACAGTCCTGGGCATGGTTCCCAGCCTGCCACGAGGCTGTTTGCTCGGCCAGCTGGTGGTGTGGCTGGCTGCGGCCCCATCGGCGGTGCCCCGGCCTGGCTTCCTGCCCGTTTTCTTCCAAGGTCATTGTAAGGGAAGGGAACGAATTAATGTGTGCACTAAGGACCTATCTCAGTGTTTATATGTGTGCGTTGCCATAAGGGGCGCAGGTTTGACGACAGAGGGGACGACGAACAAAGGAATCTTATCCATAATCCCTGCACTATTTAGCACGCCCTGCTCCCTCGTAGCGGAGATATCAATACAGCTTATACCGACAAACCGGACTCAACATAGAACTTATTACAGGTAGATTCCCTATCACGACGGATACCTACCTATACAGATCTATCTGGCTCAAGATATTACTCTACCCAAATTCATAACAGTATGTATGTGTGTGTCTGCATTTTAAAAATTCATTTTCTCAGCAAGTGTTGGTCCGAATGACACAAAATGCTGCACCATAGGAGCGCCTCGTGAAGAAGTTTTAGTGATAATTATGACATCAGAGATCACATGGTACAGACGCCATCTTGGAAAAACGTTGCACCTCCATCTCCGAAACCGCTCAATGGAAAAAATTGAACCATGGCTCACTATCAAGTACTCCCCATGGGAAATAACATATTGCTGTGGTTTTGAGATTTGTACAGTAAACTCAATAAAGGTTAAAGGTTTCCCCCCCCCCCATAGTTAGTCACACGAGCAACATGTAGCCTCATTTGTAGTATAGTTATGTCTTAGTATATGTGAGAGTAGGCCCCGTCCAATGTTAATCCTGCGTTGTTGTAAAGACAGGAGGATAGGCCCTACTTCTACAAACCATTCCACCTCCACAGGCTCGATCCAGTTTGTTAAGCATTGGTTGCTCACGAGTCGAGTTAACACGAGGTAGGCCTCGGCAGGTGGAGGAGGGTTGAGCTCGGCGCGGCAGCAGTGGGGACGGTAAGCATGAGTCACCAATCAGGGCTCACAGCGTGTGGCTGCAGCACTGCGTCACAGGGCATGGTTGGAACATCGATCGGGCTAAGGGTGTGCCAATAAAACCGATCGCGCAAAGCCCCCACCTCAGTTATGAGAAGGGAGAGGCAGGCGCTCGTCAAGTTGAGTCGAGGAGTTCGGAGAAAGGAGACGCGCTTGAAGAGAATCATTCGCGCTGTATGAACTTGGTGACGAGAAATACGTGGGCGCAGCCAGGGCGGTTATAACTTGCGCGGTTCAGCGAAAGCGAGTGAACGCGGCTGAATAACCGCCAGCCTCGCAAAGTTCGCCCTCTACCATTCGCCCCGAGATTATTACCCGTTTGTTCGAGCGACACGATACGAATTCCTGCCTTCGCCTACCTCCATCTTCGCGGGACGTGCCGGGGACCGTGGAGAGTGAGACGGGGCCGATCCTGGACGACCACCGCGGCGCTGGTGAACATCATCCTGCCCATCTGCAATCCCCGTGTGAGTGTGAGTGAGACGGGCCCGTTTGTCCCTGGGGTATTAAGCATAAGACTGTCTAAGTTGCCCTGTGTCTCTTCGTCCTGATCTGTAAACACGTGCATAATAATTAAACCTATTTGGTCTTCCTTTTCTTCTTATTCGATCGTCTTTGTGATTTCTCCATTGACTAAGCGTGGCACGGGTAAAACCGCTTGAATCGGGTTCCACTATCTGTAACGGCGCGAATCACGTGTACGCAAACCGCTCGGTGTATCACCATCACACGTGGTTCGTGCGAGGCTTATTTCCTCGCTTCCAGGGCAGCGCTAGTACTTAGGTACGAGCGAATTTGGTCCCGAAACCCTATTTGGCGCTGTCCGGTAGGGACGTAATAGGTCTCGAGTCACGCCAGGTCAGTAAAGACAAGGGGATTAATCCCCCCTTGATAAGGGGAGAAGGCCGGCGACAGATCCACAACATTTGGTGTCAGGAGTTTGGGATAGGACCCGAAGGGCGCTTAACGCACTCCAAATTATGAGCAACCAAAATTTAGTAAAAGACCAAAATTTTAATTCGTGCCATGGCTAGCCAAAGCGATCGAATGCCGGTGGGGGTAGAAGAGGAGGTATCTGATGAGTTAGAATCGATAACATAGGACCCCCGGGAAGAATGGGAAGAAGAGGAGAACATTGATGAGGGGCCGGCAGTAGGGGAAGAAAATGGTGGCGGCGAGAGCCGAGCCCGCTGTGGCAGCCGGGGCCGCTGTGCAAATCGGGTTTGACCTTTGACTATTCCTGACCCAACTGGATGCAAAAATGGACAAATCAAGAGCAGAAATAAAGGATGGGTTAATTGGGTTGCAAAACAAAGTGGGCGGCCAATTGAAAGAATTGGGGGACAAAACCACCCGGGAAATGAAAGACGGGTTACATGAATTGGAAAACAAAATGGGTGGCCAATTGAAAGAAATGGGGGGGGGGGGGGCAATTGAAAGAAATGGGGGACAAATCCACCCGGACATAAAAAATATGGGTGATCAATTGGAAGAGGTGAAAAAGGGGCTGGAAAGCAAAATGGACACCCAAAAGAACGAATTGGAAAAAATGAGGGTGGCGTCTAAGAGGGAAATAGAAGAGATGGGGGAGGACATAAGGCGCGGGTTGAGCGAAGAGGTCGCATTTGTATGCGACGAGGTAAAGCAGTGCGAGGAGCGCGTGGAGAAGGAGTTGAGGAAGAGTACGGCTAGGTTAAATGGGGGTATAGAGGAATTGACGTGGGAAGTAGAGAAGCTGACAGTTGGACAGCAGGAGTTAAGGGAGCAAGTGGGTAAGAACACGGACGTGATAGGGGGGCTGAAAGCAGCACAAAAGGAAATAAGACGGGAGGTAATAGCGACGAAGAAGGAGTGTCAAGTGGTACACGAAGGGCTGACGAAGGCGATCGATGACGTGGTAGAGACGTTGGGGACAAGGGATCGAGAAGTCAGGACCCATATAGAGACGACCAGGGTGGTCTTAGAAGAAGAAATTGCGGGGGCGCACTGAGAAATAGAAGGGGTGAAACAAAAGTTAGAGGAGGTAGAAGAAGGGGTGAGTGAAATTAAGAAGAGACGGAAGGAGACTAAGAAAGAAATAAAGGAGGAGGTGATGGAATATGTGCAAGGTCTGTGTTCAAATCGTGATGACGTGCTTGCTAACCAAATAAAGAGTTTGCAGGTGGCGGAGCAGAAGCGAGGAAGAAGAAGCGCCGAGGTGAGTGGCGATATGGGCGGAAATGTGTTTGATGCGAGGGGAGGTTCGACGAGCTTGGGGTTTGGAATAGACCCAGGCGTTCGTGAAAGGCCGAATGTAAGGTGAGCGACCGCCACAGAGTGCGTGGAGAGAGAGTGTGCGCTTGGGTGTCCGACCATGGGGTGTACGAGAGGTGTTTGTGAGCCGGGGTGTGCGGGTATGGAATGGGTAGCGGGTCGCGACGAGGTGGCTCAGGCATCAACACCGACCGGGGTAGTCTTTAGAGGGACGGGGGATGCACGCAAGCCCCCAGGAGGTAGTGTAATATGGGGGCCCGAACGGTTCGGCCCCGCGTTAACCCCGCCGGGAGCGGCACACGGGATCCGGCTGTCGGGCGGCCATAAGGTTCCGCTCGCGCCGTCTGACGGCAAGAGCGATTTGAGGGCATACCTGGCGCAATTCGACCATGTGTGTAGGGGTTACGGTTGGAACCTGGACGAAGGAGCGGTACACCTTGTGGCAGCACTGCGCGGTGCGGCGGCGGAGGTCCTGACTGCTTTACCACCGGGTGCTATCACCCTGTCGGATCTCCGCTCGGCCCAAATTAATGGTTTTGGTGTTGAACAGCAGAGCGAGCCTGTTAAAGCTCAGCTCGCGGTGCGGACCGCGGACCTTCTGGAAACCCCAGAAGACCAATTAACCTGAACACTGAAGAACCCAAATCACATTTGTTGCACTTTCAAAATCAACCCTTCCATTTTGCAACACATGCAATCCAAATATGGCAATTTACGTCTTCTCGACCAATCAAATTTGCCACTCGCAGACCCGCCCATGTCCTCGTTTCTCAAGACTGCTTGGGGTAAGGTGTTCTACGACCTCTATACTCTCCAGTTTAAGTCTTATGTCATGCCTATTGTCCTGATGCGGAGCGGCAGACAAGATGGGGAGAGAGGGGGAAGGACACAAACACAACATTTGAGAGCAGGGACATCGGGAGGACTTGGGGGGGGAGGTGGGAGAGGTATAAAACATGAACACTTCAAGGACTCTGGGGTGAATTACCGGGGGTAGAAAAGATCAAGGTTTTGGATGGGGGAAGTTAAGAGATGGTGGTGAAAAGCTGTTTTAAAGATCTGGAGGGAGGAGTGGGATTGAAGGGAGTGGGGGAGTTTGTTCCAGAGGTGGGAGAAATGGGGAATGAAAGAGCGAAGGTGAGCAGAGAGCCTAGATTTTGGCAGTTTAACCATTAGAGGGTTGCAGGCAGATCTTGTGTGACGTGAAGAAATATTGGGGGGACAGAGCACAGAGAGAGCTGGGGGAGCAAGGCCGGAGAGGAGTCGGTAGAAGACAGAAAGACCACCAACCTGCCTGCGGTGAGTGAGTGAAAGCTCCTCGGAGTTTACTTCATCGCAGGAGATTCCAATGATTCTGAAAGCTTTGGCCTCAACAGCGTGAAGCCGAGCTAGGTGTGAGGCAGGAGCACCAGCCCAGAGGGGGGAACAGTATTCCATTGAGCTGCGGATGAAAGCCTTGTATGTGGTGAGGAGCTCAAGTGTGCCAAGGAAGGACTTCGCACGACGGAGGATGCCCAGTCGGCGACTGGCTTTGGAGGCCAGCTTGGAAATGTGGTTTTCCCAAGAAAGATCATGGCAGATAGTGAGACCCAAAAGCTTGAGCGACAGAACTTCTTGGAGAGGATTGTTGAGAAAGTATATGGGAGGGTTGTCCAGTCGGGCTTTTCGGAGAGACATAGTAAGAGTGTGAGATTTGTCAGGATTGAAAGAGATGTTCCACTTGTTTGCCCAGTCTGTGATTTTGTCCAGGTCTGCAGAGAGTGAGGAGGCTGCAGACTGCCGATTTGAGGGATGAGGAATGGAGCAGCAGAGAGTGGAGTCATCAGCAAAGAGATAGAGAGGATTTTCAAGAGAGTCAGAGAGATCATTGATGAAGACCAGAAAAAGCACAAGGCCCAGAACACTGCCTTGGGGAACTCCAGCCTGAACAGGAAGAGGAGATGAGAGTGTGAGATTTCAAGCCCATTCAGGGCCACACGTTGACTACGACTAGAGAGGAAGTCTGCCAGCCATGCGTGGAGATTTCCATGGATACCAAAGGAGAAGAGTTTGGTGAGCAGAGCGGGGTGCCAGACCGTATCGAAGGCACGTGATATGTCGAGGGAGACAGCTCTAATTTCCTGTTTGGCATTGAGGACCTCCATCCATTGTTGAGACAGCAGAAGCAGCATGTCCAGAGCAGAGTGACCTGGTCTGAAACCAAATTGATGATCAGAGATCAAGCCATTGGAGAAGAGGAAAGATTTCATATCCGAAGCAATGATGGATTCCATGACTTTGCTGATAATTGGGAGAAGGCTGATTGGTCTGTAGTTGCTAGGATCTGTTTTTGCACCTTTTTTGTGCAAAGCGGTGATGTTGGCTGATTTCCAAGCAGATGGCAGTTGACCTTGAGCAAAAGAGAGGGTGAAGAGAACAGAGAGAGGGAGTGAAAGAGCGTAAGAACAGGATTTTAGGACCCGTGGGCTAATGCCGTCAGGTCCAATTGCAGAATCAGAGTTGAGGGTTGACAGAAACTTTCCCACCTCGTCAGGAGGAAAGGACACGGAGTCCATGAGCAGCTGGGTATGACTGGGTATGGTGGGTACAGAGAGGGATGGGTTTGGGACACAAGATTTAGAGGCAAACACAGAGTTGAGGCATTCAGCTTTTTCACGTGCGAAGACAGCTGTGTAGCTGTTTGAGGTGAGGGAGGGGATGGAGGGGGAACAAACACCAGAAACAGGGGAGGAGGCTGTTTCACAGTACCACTTGGTTGTCTGCGACATAAGGGTGAAAGGTGCGAGGAGAGCTCGGCGGGTGAAGTACCAACCGAGAATGAAGGTGTGGAGGTTGAAAGAGGTGACAGTGAGGGAGGCATTAAAAGAGAGGCTGAGTATGGTAGAGGATGATGTGGTTGAGTTTGAAAGTGGTTGGATGTCAATGAAAGATAGTCTGTTGGGTGCCATTGGTGAGGTATGTGGATGGACAAAAGGACCACTGAGGCACTCGGAAACATGGTGGTGGGATGATGAAGTTGGAAAGAAGATTGACGAGAAGAGGAAGAAGTTCAAGGAGTGGCAGAAGGCGAAGGGTATGTGGGCAGAAAAGGCAGAGCATGAAAGTTGTAAGGCAGCCAAGAAGGCTGCAAAGAAAGAGGTAGCAAAGGCACAGGAGGCATGTAGGAAAATGTTCGGAGAACGCTTGGATTTGGAAGAGGGTCAGAGAGCGGTATTCAGGATTGCAAAGCAGATAGCGAAAGAGACGTGTGATGTGATGGGAGTGAGTTGCTTGAAGGATGAAGTGGGACAAATCGTTGTCGACCCAGATGGAATTAAAGGAAGATGGAAGAGATATATGGAAATACTGTTGAATGCAGAGAATGAATGGGATGGCAACATAGAGAGTAACCCAGTTTTAGGACTGGCAGAGAAGATAACCGAGAAGGAAGTTGAAGAAGCGATAAAAGCAATGAAGAGTAGAAAAGCGGGAGGGCCGATGGGAGTTGTGGGAGATATGTTGAAGGCAGCGGGAAATTGGGGTGTGAAAAGAATGACAGAGATCTGCAATCTGGTGGTGAAAGAAGGCCGCATTCCAGTGGTTTGGGAACTGAGTACCCTCGTCCCTCTATACAATGGGAAAGGTGACCCTCTGGACTGTGGCTCGTATCGAGCGATAAAGTTATTGGAGCATGGAATGAAGGTATTGGAAAGGGTGTTGGAGAGGAGGATAAGGAAGAAAGTGAAGATTGACGAAATGCAGTTTGGATTTATGCCAGGAAGAGGAACGACAGACGTGCTTTTTATTTTGAGGCAGTTGCAGGAGAAGTATATGGAGAAGAGGAAGAAGTTGTTTCTTGGGTTTGTTGATCTGGAGAAAGCATTCGAAAGGGTTCCATGTGAAGTAGTGACATGGGCATTGAGGAAGTTAGGAGTGGAGGAATGGTTGATCAGAGTAGTGATGGCAATGTACAAAAGAGCACGCACAGCTGTAAGGACGAAGGACGGGAACAGTGGTGAGTTTGAGGTGAAGGTGGGAGTGCATCAGTGGTCGGTACTAAGTCCACTACTATTTGTAGCTGTGATGGAGGTGCTGGCTCGGAACGTAAAGGAGGGTTTACCGTGGGAGTTGTTGTATGCAGATGATCTGGTGTTGATTGCAGAAAGTATGGATGGACTGAAGGAGAAGATGAACAAGTGGAAGGAATGTATGGAGACAAAAGGTCTGAAGGTGAATATCGGAAAAACGAAGGTGATGGCAAGTGGTAAAGCATGTGGTGAGGTGGAAAGAACTGGGAAGTGGCCGTGTGCTGTGTGCAGGAAGGGTGTCGGAGTGAATTCCATTCAATGTACAATGTGCACTGAGTGGGTTCTTCAAAAATGTAGTGGTTTGAGAGGGTCATTAACCAGTGTGGCAGCTACATTCAAGTGTATGGTGTGCACAGAGGGAGCTGCAGATGGAGGAAATGTTAAGTTAGATCTTTGAGATGGCGTGAAGCTCGAAGGTGTGAAAACATTTTGTTACCTCGGAGACATGCTGAATGGAGAAGGTGGATCAGACTCGGCAACGGTTGCTCGAGTGAGATGTGCATGGAAGAAGTTTCGGGAACTGAGTGGCGTGCTGATGAGGAGGGGAGTGTCGTTGAAGCTGAAGGGAAAGGTGTATGCTGCATGTGTGCGAAGTGTTATGATTTATGGGAGTGAGACATGGGTAATGAACGTAGAGCAGCAACGAAGGCTGGAAAGGGTGGAAAGGCGAATGGTTCGGTGGATGTGTGGAGTATCGTTGAAAGAGAGGAAGACAAATGATGAATTGCGAAAGATTATGGGAATAGAGCCTGTGATGGATGCTGTGAAGAGAAACAGGTTGAGATGGTTTGGTCATGTGTTGAGGAAGGATGAAAGTGACTGGTTGAGAAGAGTGATGGAAATGAATGTAGAAGGAGGTGGAGGACGGGGAAGACCGAGAAAGACTTGGCTAAAGATGGTCGAAGAAGAAATGCGGGCAAGAGGGTTAACAAGGGGAGATGCAGAAAATAGGGCAAAATGGAGAACATTGGGAAAATGGCTTTAAAATGCCTGTTGTTTGTTGTTGTTTAGAAATTCAAAAAGAATTTTGAAAGAATGTGACATCCCGCTCGACAATTTACAAGTTCTGTCCAGTGATCGACCGAAATGGCGTAGCTTGATCCATACACGATGCGACGCCGTGGAAAAGGGTCGTATAGATGCCGCCAAAGAAGCCCACAGAAAGCGTAAGGAACGCGAGCGGCAACCGGTGCCTGCTGACTCTAAATGGATTTGTACAACTTGTGGACGCCGATGCAAATCGGCACTCGGACTGTATAGCCACAAGTGGGTTCACAAGAATTGAACACCAACGCCGTAACGGCGGGGCAACATGAAGTCCTGGCAGTGTCCATATGTTTTATACATCTCCCCCCCTCCCCCCCCCCCCCCCCCCCCTAACAAGATCTGCCTGCAACCCTCTTATGGTTAAACTGCCAAAGTCTAGGCTCTCTGCTTACCTTCACTCTTTCATTCCACTTTTCTGCCGCCTCTGGAACAAAGTCCCCCACTCCTTTCAATCACACTCCTCCCTCCAGGTCTTCAAAACAGCTGTTCACCACCATCTCTTATCTTCCCCCATCCAAAACCTTGATCTCTTCTACCCCCACTAATTCACCCCAGATCCACCTTGTTTGAAATTCCAACTTCTTTCCTGGAAATCCTGGCAGTGTCCATATGTTTATACCTCTCCCACCCCCCCCCCTTCACATGCCCCCCCCCCCCCTTCCCATGCCTCCGCCCCCAAAGCCCTCTCCCTCCCACAGATCTCTCGATGTCTCTCGGTCCCTGCTCTCAAATGTTGTGTTTGTGTGATTCCCCTTCTCTCCCCATCTTGTCTTCCGCTCCCTCTTTTTGTATGTTTTGTTTGTCTGGTTGATTTGTTTGTGAAATAAATGTTAGCTCTTTCACGAGCCTCGATTTAGTATACAAAATAAATAAATAATAATAATAATAATTACTGAATTACTGAAAACTAATTACTGAATAATTTTCAGAACAGTGCCTAATATTTCTGCTGTGCGATGTCCAACTGGATGACAAACTTGTTGGCCTCTAGGTTTGCGTACAGCTGGTGCTCGATGTCTTCTCCCATGTCTATTATCCGTCGGCGAATCGTGTCGGCAGAAAGCGGAGTGGTACTTATCTTGGAAGCCGCCATCTCTCCAAGCACTTCTCAGCACATCGCCTTGGCGCATGGCCGGATGAGTTGCTCTGCAATACAAGATAAATAAAATAACACATGAACATTTCTTTCACTTTATGATTAATCTTGATTTTGGTCCAAGGCAGCGGTTAGTAACCTGGGGGTCGTTTGGGGTTTTCTGGGGGTCATGAATGGGGTCATAAATAACATATCAATGTGTTCAGCCCATTTTTAGGAACCTAACAAAGGTATATACCACACACAGTATTTTGTTCGCGTATGCGCATACGTCACGATACTTTAGCCCTGGTGTTGGGCTAGCGGCTAGGGTGCCGGCTTAGGATTCCTAGGATCCTGGGTTCGAATCCCGGTCAATCGCTGAATTAACGCCAGGGGGGTTGACTCAGCCTGTCATTCTTCCGAGGTCGGCAAATTGAGCACCAGTTCACTGGTAATTCCCTGCTTGTCGTTAAAGGCGGCAAAAAGGGTTGGCGTCAGGAAGGGCATCCGGCCGTAAAACATTGCTTCAAAAAGGGGACCAAAAAAACAACAACAACCACAGTTCCCGAAAAAGGCCAACCCCCGCTTGCGGGGAAAAATGGCCTCTAAACGGTGGTTTTATGCGCATACGTCACGACCCCCAGGTTAAGAATCGCTGTTCCAAGGCATTATAAAAATTCAATATGTACGATGTGATTGCCGTACGTACTTTTTAAAAAGAGGCAAAGTTTAAGAATGGCTGTATTGCAACAAACAATAAAACTTACGAAGTTGTGATGTACCAACGTATACATGGCACGTGTCATAGTAAGCAAGACCCCGACACATCAATATTCTAAAGATAAAATTAAAAACTAAATTAACTGTACTTACAGCGCCATTCATTACTTTATGAACCTACAAACCGCCAATGCAGTGAAATACTTTTCCGAAAAAACCCAAAAACTTACTCGCAATAGTGTACGGTTTCTTTTCTTTGGCTATCTTCTCCGCCACCAGGTAGCTGGCTGGCTTTGGTCAGTCCCTTCGACGGAAAAACAGCCGAACTCATTACTGACTTGATGTTGTTCATCTCGCGTTCTTTCCGGAGAAAAAACTCCCGCGACTTGTTGACATGATCTCCATGTTTCTTCTCGAGGTGCCGTTTCAGCTTTTGGGGCCTGAGGGACTCGTTGGCCAACACGTCAAGGCATATCACACACTGTGGTCGATGAACATTGTGCTTATCGATATTCATGGTGAACCCATGGTTCAGGAACACAGGCTGATACTTTCTAGCCATGGCGAGTACCTTACGCTCACAGCTCAATCTTTCGAATGAAAAGCAATGGACATTCGTGTGTCGGGAACTAAACGTATGATCTGACTGACCGGATGCACGCGCGGTACATCGCGGTACATCGGTACAGTGCGGTAGAAGAGTCCATACTATAAAGTTTGTGTCGGCGTTCGTTTGATCTCTGTTCTGTTCAGTCGGGAGAAGTAAATCGTCGATAAAGTTTTTTTCCCGCGATTTCTGAAACGATCGTGCGACCCATTGAAAATCCTTCGCGACCCAATGCCCCATTGGTTGCGGAACGTCAGTGCAGATGGTACAGTCTCCAGCATTCACGTCGGACACAGTGCTATTAAATTCCACCACAAGAAGAGAGAAGGCCTACCCTCCCAACCTCCTCTTTCACCCCTAGTCCAATCAAAATATGAAAAAAGGGGTCAACCCAAAACAAATTGCAATAGAATCCATTTTATCTACATTTAATTTGGAATACCTCACAAAACAACATATTAAAAGTAAAGGAAAATCGAAGTTATGGAACAGTGCCTAATTTGCAGAAATTCAAAATGGCCACCACTCAAACTACTTTTGCCTATATCTCGGGATCTGAGACTCGTGGAGACTTAATTCTGGTGTCTATACCCATGTTTTCAGGGTCAAGGAACATGTTTATAACAGTATTTATAGCATTGGGTCATTTGTTCGCACCTAATTTACATAAATCCAAAATGGCCACTGTGACAAATTAGCTTAACCCATATCCTGTAACTAATAATGGTTTAATTCTGGGTTTGCACTTGCTTTTGGCTCAAGGAACACAATGAGAACAATGTCAATAATCAAAACTTGTTGTCATTAAGCATCAGCACAGTTCCAATTAGCATAATATCAAAATAGCCTCCATTCATGACAATCAATCAACTATATTTCAGGTCAATGAAAAAGGAATTAAATTCTGACAATTTCTGACAATGATTGACATTAATCTGAGTGACATGACCTGTCTGTGCTCGACGCTACTGTTTGTTACTTCACACGCCAGGCATTACAATGTCACACTTTTTCGAACATTTGATCAGCCACTCTGGTGGAAAGCTATGATAATACAAGAGAGTGTGTCCAAACATAGTGATATCAAGGACATCGTACTCAGAATGGGAGGATTTCACACAGAAATGAGTTTTCTAGGTGCGATAGGACACCTTATGGCAGATTCAGGCCTGAAGGAATTGATGGAGTGAATCTATGCAAGCAACACAGTAGTGCACATATTAAGTGGTAAAGCAATTTCCAGAGCCATACGTGCACACCTACTTGTAGTTGGAGCCCTTCATGCTATGCTGATATCACATGCATTCGGCATTCCACCACTATATACGACAACGGACCAGAAAGATGATGAAAATGAAGACATCTGCAGAAGAATCATCAGGTAAAAGTGATCAATCAATATTGCTTTGGAATCTGTGCAAGCTACCAGTGAAGTGACAAATGTCTCAATGCCAGATGTTGTTGTTCATCAGGACAGTGGTCAAGAAGAGGACACAACTACTGAAGATTCCATCCAAGGTACTAGGGAAGTGCAGAGTGTGCTGCAAATGTCAGATGATGTTGTTCCTCCAGAGCCTGATGGACAAGAAGGAAGAACTACCCCAGAGTCTTCACATGAAACTGGACAAACCACAGGTGAAAATGCAACTAATGCACCAACACCAGATATCTTCATAGCTGCTGGTAAAATCTATGATGATTTGATGGCTGGGTCTATCACAATCGAGAGTTTACAGGACTCACAGGTCCACCAAGACATAAATCAAAAACTGAAAGCAGCAAAAGATACAATGCAGAACAAACGCACTGCTAAGTTGTGGCTACAGCATAAGGAAATGGTAGCAATTTTGCAAGTGTTTATCAAAACTGAACGTACTGGTAATTGGGACCTACATCTGAAGTCGATGCAATATATGTCACCGTATCTGGCAGCAGCAGGCCACACCAACGACACAAAATCTCTTCACATCAACTTGAACAAGATGGAAACCCGAGAGAAACAACATCAAGAAGTTTATCAACACTTCCAAATCGGCTTCCATGTAGGTCGAACGTCAGATCGATACTGGGCTGGGTTCTCTGAAGACTTGCTCATCGAACAAGTCTTGATGAGAAGTCTAAAAACTACTGGTGGACTAACACGAGGCGCGGTATGACAGAAACACAACGACTAGTTTAGCTGTTGTCTTCTAAGGCCTGCTCAGAGGTCAACTTGGCTATGCAGGACTTAACATCGGTGAACTACATGACCAGTGAACAGCATAATGAGATGTCAGAGGAAAAACAGAGGAAGAAGGCCCAGCACAAGAATATGTCAGAGGCAAGGCAGAAGAAGGACATGGCAGACACAAGAGAGCTCCTCAATTTCCTGACCCCAAGAGACGCCTTTCATGAGAATCCAGCACTGCACAGTGCACAATATTGTGACTGGTGTAATAAAGCTCAACTGGCTGACGCACTTTGGAGTCTGATGCCTCCAGGAATGTCCGTACCGCCAGGGGACGTCCAGTATGTCCTAGATGGGGGAGCATTACTTCACAGGATCATATGGAACCGAGGTTCAACATATGACGAGATATGTCAGCAGTATGTCACATATGTGAAAAGACACTATGGTGAACCAGTCGTGGTATTTGATGGCTATCTCAATGGCCCAAGCACAAAAGATACAACACAGCAACGAAGAGCAGGATTGCGTGTTGGAGCACCTGTGCAAGTCTCCGGGTCTATGGTTTTCAATGGAAAGAAGCAAGACTTTCGTTCCAACAATGAGAATAAGCAGAAGTTCATCACCTTGCTTGATGAACACCTACGACATCATGGATGTTGCACAGAACCTGCTCGGGCAGATGCTGATCTACTAATTGTGCAGACTGCCATTGTCACTGCTGAGAGAACAAGTAAGCCGACTGTCGTGGTTGCAGATGACACAGACATTCTGGTTCTGCTCGGTTTCCACTCAAAGCTCACTACAACAAATCTGTACCTTCGACCTGAATCTCACTATGGCATGAAGAAGCAGCCAAGATGCTGGGATATTGCAGTTCTAAAATCCACATTGGGCCCACAAGTATTCAATAGTATGCTTTTTGTGCATGCTATCCTTGGTTGTGATACTACATCCCACATACATTGTTTTGGAAATGGAGTTGCGCTCAAGCTGATTCGCACCAATAAAGACTTCCAGGAACAGCCCAAGATCTTTGGAAATCAGAATAGCACAAAGGCAGACATCATATCCGTAGGAGAAAAAGCAATCGTCTCCTTATACAAAGGCAAATCAGATGACAAGTTGGATTTTCTCCACCTGCAATGCTTCCAACAGAAGGTCCGCATGAGTACAACATGTGTGAAACCAGAGGTTCTCCCGCCAACCTCAGCAGCAGCTACGTACCACAGTATGCGGGTCTACTTGCAAGTACAGCATTGGATGGGGAAAGGAAATCAGATGCAACCAGCGGAGTGGGGGTGGTGTGAGAAAGGTGGACAGTACATTCCAGTTCTTACACACAAAGCAGCAGCCCACAAACACCTCCTGAAGATAGTAAGGTGTAACTGCAAAACAGGTTGTAGCAACAGGCAGTGCACCTGCAAGGCAAACGGTCTTGAGTGCACTAATGGATGTGGAGTGTGTAGAGGTGTATGCAAGAATGTCATTGCAGTCTTTGAAGAAACTGAAGAAGACACTGGTGGCTAGAACATGTGGAATGATATAGTAGTTAAATGACTGCAGTTACAGCAGATTGATACATGGTTCACTGGTGCCTTATGCTACGCCAACAGAAATAGTCCAACTTCACTCAGATGAGAAATATGTGCCTGAAGTGCGGTGCTACGCGCGCTACTTGTATAGCAAGGAGGAAGCGGACAACGCGGTAAGTTCAAAGAGTCTTTATTACCAGAGCTCCACTGTAGCACTGGAGCGCTCCGGGCTGCACACCCGGTGTATATCCCACGGCCACGCCTACCCCTAGGGCGTGGCCGCCGCCCACTTGGTGCGCGGAATGATGCTATCATGCCAGTGAGCTTTCGTGTCCGCCACACGTGCCCCCCCAGAATTCCCGCGCACCTGGAGGGCCAGTTTGTGGGGCAAACGGATGACCCGGCCGAAGCGCCCTCTGGCGACTGGTGGCGTCCGGGGTGCAGGGATGCCAGCTGGGATGCCTCCGGCTGCACCCGGGATGGGTGCAGGACCGGGGGGCGGCGTGCCGGCGGGCCTGGGCGGTGCCGGGGGTCCGCCTACAGGGGGGCGGCCCCGACTTGGGGGCCGCGCCACCGGCGGTGGGTGGTCCACGTTGAGGTGGGCCGGCTTGAGGCGATCCACTGAGACGCGGTCGGGAGTACCGCCGATGTCCAAGGTGAAATGTTTCACCCCGGTCTCCAGCACGCGGAAAGGCCCGTCGTACGGGGGCCGCAGTGGTGTCCGGTGGGCATCGTTCTGGACGAAGACGTACTCCGCGGTGCGAAGCTCCAGAGCGACGTGCGTAGGCGGGTGCCCGTGGTGCGCCGTCGGCACCGGGGCGAACCACCGGCTGTCTCCTGCAGCGCGGAGCGCCCCTGCGCCGCGGACCATGGTGCCGTGGGGTCAGGGAGGACCTCGCCCGGCACCCGCAGCGTTTGTCCGAAGACCAACTCCGCCGTGGATGCGCGCAGGTCGTCCTTGGGCGCCGTCCGGAGGCCCAGCAGGACCCAGGGGAGCCTGTCGAACCAGCCGCCGTCGTGGAGGGTGGCCCGGGGCGCGGCCTTCAACGAGCGGTGGAACTGCTCGCACAGGCCGTTGGCCTGGGGGTGGTAGGCCGTGGTTCGGTGCAGCTGGACCCCGAGCCCCCGCGCGACCGCCCCCCAGAGCTCCGAGGTGAACTGGGGGCCGCGGTCGGACGAGATGTCCGAGGGGGCGCCGAACCGGGCGACCCAGGTGGCGATGAACGCCTGCGCGACGTCCGCCGCTGTCGTCGCCGCCACAGGTACGGCCTCCTGCCACCGGGTGGTGCGGTCCACCATTGTCAGGACATGGGTGAAACCCCGCGAGGGGGGCAGGGGTCCCACCAGGTCCACGTGCACGTGGTCGAACCTACGTTCCGGAAGCGTAAACGGGGCCAATGGGGCCTGGGTGTGCCGGTGCACCTTCGCGCGCTGGCACGCGAGGCACATCCTGGTCCAGCCGCGGACGGCCTTCCGGAGGCCATGCCAGACAAACTTGTCGGCGACCAACCTCTGGGAGGCCTTCGTGCCCGGGTGGGACAGGCCGTGGATGGCGGCAAAAACCTGGTGCTGCCAGCCCACGGGCACGATGGGGCGAGGCCGCCCGAGGGAGACGTCGCACAAGAGGGCCGTGCCCGCGCCGTCGAACGGCACCTCGGTGACGCGGAGGCCCATGACGGTGGTCCGCAAGGCCTGGACGCCGGGGTCGGCGGCCTGATCCGCCGCCATCCGGGCATAGTCGATGCCAAGGTGGACTGCGTGGGCGACGGACCGGAAAAGGCAATCCGCCACCGGGTTGTCCTTCCCCGTGACATGCCGGATGTCCATTGTATATTCGGACACAGCCGAGAGGTGACTCTGCTGCCGGGCCGACCACGGCTCAGTGACCTTGCCCATCGCAAAGACCAGTGGCTTGTCGTCTACAAAGGCCGTGAACGCACGGCCCTTGAGCAGATGGCGGAAGTGCCTGACCGCCAGTTGAAGCCCGAGCAACTCGCGGTCGAAGGTACTATAACGGCGTTCGGGCGGGCGAAGCTACCGGCTGAAGAACGCCAGCGGTTGCCAGGCACCACACACCCATTGCTCGTGCACCGCGCCCACCGCGTAGTCCGAGGCGTCGGTGGTGAGGGCGATCGGTGCATCGGGCGCCGGGTGTGCAAGCATGGTGGCATTAGCCAAGGCGAGATTCGCGCCCGTGAACACCGCGTCCATCTGCTCGGTCCAGGTAACGTCACCTTTGCCCGGCTTGCCTCGGAGGGCCTCGTGCAAGGGGCGCAGGAGCTGGGCGATGCGGGGCAGGAACCGATGGTAAAAATTTACCATGCCGAGGAACTCCTGGAGCCCTTGATCGTGCGGGGGCGCGGAAACCCCTTCACCGCCTCCACCTTGGCCGGTATGGGGACGGCCCCGTACCTGGTGACGCGGTGCCCCAAAAAGTCGATGTCGGCGATGCCGAACCGGCACTTGGCGGGGTTCACGATGAGGCCATGCTGGCCCAGACGTTTGAAGAGTGTGCGGAGATGGTGTAGGTGCTTTCCGCGGGACGCGCTGGTGACGAGGATGTCGTCCAGGTAGACGTAGACGAAATCCAAGTCACGCAAGACGCTGTCCATTAGTCGCTGTAACGCCTGAGCCGCATTTTTCAACCCGAAGGGCATCCGAAGAAATTCGAAAAGTCCGAATGGCGTGATGACCGCCGTCTTCGGGATGTCCTCCGGCCTGACGGGGACCTGATGGTAGCTGCGTATGAGGTCCGCCTTTGAAAAGAAGGACATGCCCGCCAACCGGGCGGAGAAGTCCTGAATGTGGGGGACGGGGTAGCAGTCGGGGGTGGTGGCGTCGTTGTGGCGCCGGTAGTCCCCGCACGGTCGTCATCCCTCGCCGGGCTTTGGCACGATGTGGAGCGGCTACGCCCAAGCACTCTCGGAGTGCCGCACGATGCCGAGCCGCTCCAGCGTAGCGAACGACGCTTTAGCTACCGCGAGCTTCGTCGGCTCGAGGCGGCATGCCCGGGCGTAGACCGGTGGCCCGGCGGTGGGGATGTGGTGTTCCACCCCGTGCTTGACGGCCCCCGCCGAGAAGGTGGGCCGCGTGAGGGCCGGGAAGCCAGCGAGGAGGCGGGTGAATTCGTTCGCTGCCGGAAGCGTACAGATGAACCTGGCCGGAACCAAACCGCTCAGCAAGCCGCTCGGCGAGCTGCTCGATGGGCCGCTCCGGGAGCTGCTCAACGAGGCGGGCAGCGCGCAAGTGAGCGAGCTGAACGTCTCAGCCTGGACAAGCGTTCTGTGCTTTACGTCCACCAACAGGCCATTGGCACAGAGGAAGGCCGCGCCAAGCAGTGCCATAGGCACGTCGGCAGTGATGAACGACCACCAGAAAACCTGCCCTCCGAACTGCAGAGAAAGGCAGCGTTTTCCGTATGTGCGAATGGACGTACCGTTGGCAGCAAGCAGCGCGGGGCCCCGGCCCGCGGTCTGCTTGTCGGACGTACCGGCGGGAATGACACTCACCTGCACTCCCGTGTCGCACAGGTAACGGTGCCCGGATAAGGTGTCCGTGATGAACAGTAGGCTGAACGGCTGGCGCTCAGTGCCACTACCGAGGGCCGGCCCGGGCATTTCCCGACCTGCCGAATGAGCACGGCGGGCGACATTGCCGAGCCTCGTGGCCTAACTGGGCGTGGAAAAAACACCTGGTTGACGGCGGAGTCGGCGGAGGCTGCGGCTTTCTCCGGGGCGGCGGCGGTGGGCAGGGCCTGGCGGCGGCCGCGAGGTGTGCATCAGCATCAG
This sequence comes from Myxine glutinosa, assembly GCF_964187855.1. NCBI lineage: Eukaryota > Metazoa > Chordata > Myxini > Myxiniformes > Myxinidae > Myxine > Myxine glutinosa. Next base: position 128,823,233 of record NC_136267.1, on the reverse strand, counting down.
CCACGAGGTGTGCATCAGCCTCGGGATTCGCGACGGCCGCGCCAAAACTCGCCCGCATGTCCAAAGCCGTGAAGAACCTGTCGGCCTCGGCAGCGAGAGCTCGGGGTTCCGTCGTCGCAGAACCGGCCAAGGCGAGGCGTACTCGTGCCGGCAGCTGGCGTCGAAATAACGCCCGGAATAGAGCGTTCGGGGTTTCGTCGCCCATCAACGACAGCATATGGTCCATGCGGACTGACGGTCGCGTGTCACTGAGCTCGGGGAGGTCCAGGAGGTGGTCGGCCCGTGCGTCCACCGTGAGGCCGAACGTGGCGAGGAGGAGACGCTTGATCACCTCGTACCTGCCGTCGGCCGGTGGGTTCCTCAGGACCGACACGACGCGGGCGGCCGTGCCGGGCCCGAGGGAGGCGACCACGTGGCAGTACATGGTCTCGTCCACCGTGATGCCTCGAAGTCGGAACTGGACTTCTGCCTGAAGGAACCAAACTTCGGCTTGAGCCTCCCAGAACTCGGGGAGTTTGATTTGGACGGCGTTGGTTGCCATTGCTGTGGCGGGTTCGGGTGGTCAGCGACGGCTGACCAGAACGTCGGAGGGTCACCAATGAAGCGTGGTGCTACGCGCGCTACTTGTATAGCAAGGAGGAAGCGGACAACGTGGTAAGTTCAAAGAGTCTTTATTACCAGAGCTCCACTGTAGCACTGGAGCACTCCGGGCTGCGCACCCGGTGTATATCCCGCGGCCACGCCTACCCCTAGGGCGTGGCCGCCGCCCACTTGGTGCGCGGAATGATGCCATCGCGCCAGTGAGCTTTCGTGTCCGCCACATGCCAATATTAATTTTAAATGGCGGCCATTTTGAATGTATGCAAATTAGGTGTCAACAAATGACCCAATGTTATTAATACTGTTATTATTGTATTCCTTGACCCTGAAAACATGGGTATAGACACCAGAATGAAGTGTCTACGAGTCTCAGATCCCGAGATATAGGCAAAAGTAGTTTGAATGGCGGCCATTTTGAATTTCTGCAAATTAGGCACTGTTCCACAACTTCAATTTTCTTATACTTTTAATATGTTGTTTTGTGAGCTATTCCAAATTAAATGCAGGTAAAATGGATTCTGTTGCAATTTGTTTTGGGTCATTTCATATTTTGACTGGACTACCCTCTTCCCCACCTCCTCCTCCGCCCCACCTCCTCCCTCCCCCATTCTCATTGTTTGTAAGTACAAGAGGAGTACAAGAGAAGTTCAGACACTTGGCGCGTGCGTCTGGCTGAACAACAGAGAAGCAAGGGCGGGTAGCGCACCCCCTTTTTCAATGGTACGATCCACAGCAATACAACTCCCCCCATTTTTGTAATGGTACAACCCTAAATCGGGTAAATCGGGTAAAGGTTAAACGGTGCTAACTTCACGGGCATAGTGCTGGCAACGGCGTGAAGTTACCCTTGGGAGGTGGTGGACCCTTGGTAATTTCGAGAGAAAAGATCAAGGGGAGTAAAATAAGGTAAGTTTGATTTTTGGGACCTTTGTAGTTTTAAAGTTATCGTTGTGTAAAGTTTTAATCTTTTTACCTCAGGTCGCGCCATGGCCTTGACTTGATGTCAGGCCGCGCCGGTTTTTGGCGACTAAAGGGGTTTAAATTAATTTTTCGGTTTTTTATTTTTGATATCATCGGACGCCTGGGGTTATGAGCTTTCCATACATATGTGGATTGTCGATGGATGGTTTAGGAATTCCGAATTAGGACCTTGTAAAAAAAATTCCAATGTTAATCCCTCAGATGAAAAGTGCGTTTTTGCTTTGGGCTCTCAGGTGTTTATTTTAACTCGGATTGTTATTCTGTTTTCGGATTTGGTAGTCGCCAAGGTAAGGTGGTTGAACACGAGACCATCGCAATCGCATTTGGTGAAAATCGGATAATATTTGGCCAATTTACCTCAGGCCGCGAGTTGGTAATTATATAATTCAGGCATAGTCATCTTATAATAATATTCCTCCGCCCTATTTTGCACCTCTGAAAACTTCATAATTAATGTTCTCAGCAACCCTTGGTCGGATTGACAGGAAATTTTCATCAAATGATCGCCTCGGCTCGTATAATTTTTAATGCTAATTATGACGTCATAGGTCACGTGGTATGGGCGCCATCTTGTAAAACAAATTCAACTACTCCCCTCTGTTCTCAATGGAAAAATTTGAGGAATGGCTCATTCTAAAGAACTCTTCAATGGGAACAAAAGACATGTGTATCGAGTATATTAAAAATGCTAACGTTAAGAGGTTAGAATTCGTCAAACAAAAAATGTTCGTGCGTGCGTGCCTGCGTGCGTGCGTGCCTGTTACTGCTAGAGTTTTTCTTATTTTTATTATCTATATAATAATACCGTAAGGACTCGACTTTGTTATCCCTTTTACGCCGCACCCAGTGACCCGATGCCCACGGCACTAATGGATTTACGATCTACGAACCGCGCTCTTTGTTTATCACGTACAGACATACTCGAAAAATCTGAATTAGCCGACGTTGGGGCCCAAAAGCTTCCGATTACCTGCCGATACGACGCCATCTTACGACGCCATCGTATTGGCGTCTGCTGGGCGAAGGCAAAGCGAGCCGTCCGCTGATTGGACAGTCGAGTGGTGTGAACATGGGTGGTGTGAACCAAATGGTCTTTTTATTCCCTTGAACATTTTAAATTAGGATATATAAGGAAACGTCTTTATCGTCATTTTAATAAAGTTAAATGGAGTGACGTTGCGATACTCGGGGTGCGTTGCATAAATCCTCGTAACTCAGAGAGGTGTAGCAGGTGGCGAGACGTAAGGAAGCTTAAAGATAACGAGCTGAAACAGACGAACGATATCTCAATCCCTTTCTACACCGAACGGCAATAAAAGTATGAGAGCGGGAAGGCATGGCCTGAGCACTTCGAGCAGAGAGGACTGATTGGACTTAACTTAAAGAGAAAAAAAAAATTGGAGCTTAACGGAAGAAGAAGATCCCATGAGCGCTGCCGTCACTTATCGAGGTGTGTTGAGGTCTGAAGAGATGAGGTGGTTTCTAGGAGCGATTTGCACCTTTTTACTGCTTGAGGTGAGTTCGGTTTCGTGTTTTGTGACTCGTAGATTTATTAATCAAAACACGGTCACAGTGGCGTCAGGCACTGTGACCGTGTATGTGACTCATATTCGCGATTACCACAGAAGCACATCGACGGGGAGTATCTATATAATAATAGCGTAAGGACTCGACTTTGTTATCCCTTTTACGCCGCACCCAGTGACCCAATGCCCACGGCACTAATGGATTTACCATCTATCCCCTATGCCATCCATAATGGTACACTCTATCCATACACCACATCCTCCCTTCCGTGGATGTTCCACGGGTTTCGGCTAGTTATTATTATTCCGCCCTATTTTGCACCTCTGAAAACTTCATAATTAATGTTCCCAGCAACCCTTGGTCGGATTGACAGGAAATTTTCATCAAATGATCGTCTCGGCTCGTATAATTTTTAATGCTAATTATGACGTCATAGGTCACGTGGTAGTCGGTTCCAGATCGATAAAGACGGCACGAAGAACGTGTTTCCCTGCACTCGTCTCAGTGAAGAAAGTGTTGTAAGAATCATCTCCACTGCCGATGGTCTTGTCACTGGGCATTTGCCCATCAGGCTGGATCCCATGCTCCAGACAAAAGAGCTCCCAGCAAGAATTCCCGATCTGTGTGCCTGCTTGGCCTACATGGATGGATATGCACTCGCGCTGTGGTGGGTAGGGAGGGGGGGGGGGGGGTACATGGACGGACACACACACACACACACACACACACACACACACACACACACACACACACCTCGTTTTGTCATTTCTGTTCCTCACAATTCTGTCTCTCTTTTCTAAGCATGCACACACACACACACACACACACACACACACACACACACACACACACACACACACCTCGTTTTGTCATTTCTGTTCCTCACAATTCTGTCTCTCTCTTTTCTAAGCATGCACACACACACACACACACACACACACACACACACACACACACACACACACACACACACACACACACACACACACACACACACACACACACACACAAACAAACACACATCCAACCGCCCCTCCTCCACACGCACACCCCAACCCCCTCCCCCCCACATACACACATATCCACCCCCCCCCCCCCAGACACCCACACACAAACACCCCCCACACCCCTCCCCCCACACGCACACCCCTCCACACATACACACACCCCCCACATACACACATACGCACACCCCAACCCCCCCCCCCATATCCCCCCATATCCCACCCCCACCCACACACACACACACACACACACATACATCCACACACACGCACATCCACACATACATACATACACACACACACACACACACACATTCCCCCTCCCCCCACATGCACACCCCTCCACACATACATACACACACACACACACACACACACAACACATACACACACACACACACACACATCCAACCACCCCTCCTCCACACACACAACCCAACCCCCCCACCCCCCACATACACACATATCCACCCCCCCCCCCCAACTCACACACCCACACACATCCACACACATGCACATCCACACACACACACGAACACATCCCCACATGCATGCATACACACACATACACACAATTCCCAGACCTCCCCCCACACCCCCCCCCCCCCCCCCAGCCACACACGCACACATACCCCCACCCACCACCCCTAACACACACACACACACACACACACACACACACACACACACACCCCATCCCTAACACACACACACACACACACATCCCTCCCCCCCCCCCACACACACACACACACATCCCTCCCTCCCCACACACACACATCCCCCCCACCCCACACCCACACACACATCCACACATGTCAATCCATGCACTGATTGCAGAGAAAGCGATTTTTAAAAGAAAATTAACCTGAAATTGCAGAGACAGAATTATTTATTTTATCTGAGAAGCCAAACGACGTTTCTGCTGCTTTAGCTGCTTACAACTTTGTGTGAAATGCGATCGATTTTAAAAAGTCAGAATTTGAACAATTCTGTTTCATTCGTTTGTTAATATGCCCCACCTATTGACAAATCCTCAATTGGAATTTTATTTGAGGTTCAAATGACCGCGGGAGATCGCGGTATCGTGATCATGTTCTGGAAGGACAAAATGGTGTGTTTCTTCTTCTTTCAACAATAAAGACTTATAGCTTCGAGACCGTACATCCAATCATTTTGAAATTTTGCACACTTCTTCCGATTGATGAGAGCTACATTGCATTAAAAATTCAAGTCGATCCATGCAGTGGTTCAAGAGTTACAAGCTTTTTAAAATTTAACTTCCATTATTTATTGCGGCCAAACCATGTGACTTATCAAAACGTCTCGAGTAACATTGAAACATTCCCCCATGAGGAACATTTGTGTAAACTTCCACTTGATATCTCCACAAATTATAGAGGTGATACAATTTCTAGTTTGAGCTTTAAAACATCATAACTCTGAAACCATGTGTCGGATGACGTCGTGCTCGCTGACTTTTTTTGTTCGTCATGGGTATGCGAATATGCATGCCAAGTTTGGGCCCGATCCGTTCAGCCGTTGCAGAGAAAAAGGGGTTTTTGTGTTTTTTCACGAAAAACAAGATGGCGGCCGAACCATGTGATGTATGACTTCGAAATTTTTTGCATTGTGTTTTTTTTAACAAAGCATTTGGGAAAAAAAATCCCATTTTCGGGGGAGAAAATTTTTTGTTTGACGAATTCTAACCTCTTAACGTTAGCATTTTTAATCTACTCGATACACATGTCTTTTGTTCCCATTGAAGAGTTCTTTAGAATGAGCCATTCCTCAAATTTTTCCATTGAGCTGTTTCGGAGATACAGAGGGGCAAATTTGAATGTGTTTTACAAGATGGCGCCCATACCACGTGACCTATGACGTCATAATTAGCATTACAAAATTATCGGAGCCAAGTCGATCATTTGATGAAAAATTCCTGTCAATCCGACCAGCGGTTGCTGAGAACATTAATTATGAAGTTTTCGGAGGCGCAAAATAGGGCGGAAGAATAATAAGAAAAACTCTAGCAGTAATAATAGGTTACTCCATTTCATGGAGAGTAAACCTAATAAGAAAAACTCTTGCAGTAATAATAGGTTTCCTCCCCATTTCATGGAGAGTAAACAAACCTAATAAGAAAAACTCTTGCAGTAATAATAGGTTTCCTCTTCATTTCATGGAGAGTAAACCTAATAATAAGAAAAACTCGAGCAGTAATAATAGGTTACTCTCCATTTCATGGAGAGTAAACCGAAAAAGGCTTCAACACCCCCAAAACCAGTTTTGTCAGTTTTCTGTTGCTGATAAATTTACGGGTAAGAATCAATCTTTTGCAGACGACGACAGCCACCGAGGACACTCTCATGGCACTATCCAAAGTCACCATCACAAGTCAGCAGTATCCCAAGTAACATCACAAATCAGCAGTATCCTAATCCACCAACACAAATCAGCAGTATGTATGTCAGCATCACAAGTTGCCAGTACAACACTCCAAAATCAGAATTATAAACCTGGCAGTAAGCAGTGTTGGCAGTATCACAAGTTGAGGGGCTGTCCACTGAGTACGTACACGGAGTCACCTCACCCGGTACACCAAATTTGCAAAAGTAGAACTGACAAAATGATAGTATCATTCAAGCCTTAACAGGGGTTTGCCATCCTGAAACATTCCAGTCTGTGTGTGTGTGTGTGTGTGTGTACTTTATGGAGCAGCCTCCCTTCCCCCCCCCCCCCCCCCTCAAATGCACAAACATGAATAACGAACAACATGACGTCACAGATGATGTCAGAGAGCAGATCCTACAACAGCTGAGCATGTAATGGAATATCACAAAAATCCGTTTTCAAGCCTATACTAACACGGAAAGGGTACATCACTGACCGACTGAAAAGGTGTGTTCGCCTCCTGATGATCAGGAGGCGAACACACCATTTCAGTCACAATAACCTTTCAAAAAATTTCCCAATCGGAGTCCAGCTCGGAAACTGATTTCTGCAACATTCCACTAAGGCCGAGAAAAATATATTTCCGGTCTCTGATCAGCGCGCGCATCGATTTTGACCCTGCGCGTCAACAAATCTTTTTCTTCCACTTTGGTATCGACGTTCGCGCACGGTTCTCCCCTACAAAACTGCGTTTTGTTTGTCCAAATCCAACCAGCCGTTCCAAAGATATGAGTAGTTTTGTGTGCCGTGATGTCATGAATCCAATAGGGAAGTTGCATGTGACGTCATCGTCTTAGTCACGTGACCGCTTAGGTGGCAAAACATTGCTTCTGCCACCATACGTCATGGCGGCAATTTGAAACTCGTCTCACATATAAATTGCCCCCTACACGATGGCAAAGAGTTGTTGTGCTGTCGGATGTACAGCCCGATTTCATCCGGACGACACAACGCTAAAACGGTTTCGTAGCTGCCTTGACTGCAGCTCTCAGGTGAGAATATGGCTCATGAGGTTGTTACCTTCGCTCGCGAAGCGAAAAGCAGGATTAGGCATTTGGTTACGTACAAGTGGAGTGTGTGTGGCGTACGTGTGGCGTACTTGTGGAGTGTGTGTGGCATACGTGTGGAGTGTGTGTGGCATACGTGTGGCATACGCTTGGCGTACGTGTGGAGTGTGTGTGGACTGTGGAGTGTGTGTGGACTGTGGAGTGTGTGTGGCGTACTTGTGGAGTGTGTGTGGCGTACGTGTGGAGTGTGTGTGGCGTACGTGTGGAGTGTGTGTGGCGTACGTGTGGAGTGTGTGTGGCGTACGTGTGGAGTGTGTGGCGTACGTGTGGCGTACTTGTGGCGTACGTGTGGCATACGTGTGGAGTGTGTGTGGCGTATGTGTGGAGTGTGTGTGGCATACGTGTGGCATACGTGTGGAGTGTGTGTGGCATACGTGTGGAGTGTGTGGCGTACTTGTGGAGTGTGTGTGGAGCATGTGTGGCGTACTTGTGGGTCCACACGAGTCCATAGGCAGATGACACAGCCTCAGTTTCTCGCAATACCGCAAAAACGCCTCAACGGGCAAGCTACGGGCGTAAACTGACAGGTCCGTCTGACGAAATGACAGCTTTCCCGCCATGTTGTTTATGCCACCCAAGATGGCGGCCGGAACCGGTTGCCATGGACGACGCCCACGCGATGCAAGGCCTCTATCGGCTGGATATTGTCATTTATTGAAACGAAGACGTTCTTTGTCGGGTTCGTGTGAAGCAACCAGAAGGCCTAGAGAGCTGTGGGTGGTCTCGTTAGTTAGGCCTGGATCCTATCTCGTTTGTCATTAAGTAGTCAGTGTCTGTGATAATCTGGTGGACAGGGAGAAGAGATCGTGGGAGACCATCGGCCTGTTAGACCACTTGCGCATGCGCAGTGTTGACGCGATCGACGCATTGGAATGTTTAACGGTACGGCGAGGCGATCGCGAGATCGAAATGGCAGTCTATAATATGCTTGAAGAACTTAATAATTTTCAGAATAAATACATTTTAAAATAACTTAAGCTTGTGTTCATTATTTACAAAAAAAAGGCCTACAAGTCCCATTGGCTGTCTTTAATTTCTCTCTGGACGGCGCCACTGCAGATGACGAGGACCGCAAGGCATGAGGACACAAAAAACACCTCTATACGTGCAATCCATGCTTTTCAAAAAAAAAAAAAAAAACCGCATCGCCGCATCAATTCTGGAACTTTGGTCTGACCAGAGACCAGCAATATTTTTTTTTCGGCCTAATACTGATAAGCGGAAATCGGATAACCCTGCCACACTTGGCACTAGGTTCATGGAATCACACAAACTCTATTCTTCATCACTGCTCTCATCTAAGTCCTGTCTCCCAACATTCTGTCCAACATCAGCCAAGGCATTCTCATAAAATTCTCTGACTCCTTCACCAGCACCAAGTTCATCGATCTGCTTCAGGACATCCGTTTTCTTCGCTTCCTTCACGCAGTTGACCATTGGACTCAGAACAGGCTTGAATGATTCCCATTTTTTCCCCCTTTTCAAAACATTGTGACAGCAAAAGTCAAGACTGTAGACTTGTTTGAAGCCAAGTTTGTCCCCATCTATCTCGAGCACCCTGGCCTGACTGATTTTGAATGAACGGGATGAGGAGCAGTGACCTGTCGCTGCGGACTTGAAATCATAGCAAGCCCAATCAGTGCCATAAACATGAACATTTCCATGCTTTCGTAAAATATCGAGGTACTCAGATGGAAGCAGAATGGTGTCCTTCTTCCGAATGTCCTGTTCAATCCGGCCAAAAGCACGGTCAGCAGGGAGGAAGCTATGGCCACGTCTCGGAAAGTTGTACTCGATTTTCAGATCCCTAAATTTCTGCTTCCTTAATGCAAAGAGCATGGACAAAACATTGATATTTTTGTTTTGCCCATAGCAGGAATCAGAAAATAGCCGCAGTGTTTTAAACTGAGACAGTTCTTCATGGACTACAGTTCTGAAGTAATGCTGAAGGGCAGATGCCACCATGCTGCTGTCCTTTCTGTTCTGATTTTCCAGCCAGACGAACAGATGAATGTCCTCCTTCCCTTGTGGCTGGCCTCGCCCACGGTGACGAACCTCACCAAAAACATACAGATAGAGTTGGCGGGAATAATACGTAATTCTTCAGTGTAATTCTAAAGTGTAATTCTAAAGGGTAATTCTCAAGTGTAATTCTCAAGTGTAATTCTCAAGTGTAATTCTCAAGTGTAATTCTCAAGTGTAATTCTCAAGTGTAATTCTAAAGGGTAATTCTCAAGTGTAATTCTAAAGGGTAATTCTCAAGTGTAATTCTCAAGAGTAATTCTAAAGTGTAATTCTAAAGTGTAATTCTCAAGTGTAATTCTCAAGTGTAATTCTAAAGGGTAATTCTCAAGTGTAATTCTCAAGTGTAATTCTCAAGTGTAATTCTCAAGTGTAATTCTCAAGTGTAATTCTCAAGTGTAATTCTCAAGTGTAATTCTCAAGTGTAATTCTCAAGTGTAATTCTAAAATGTAATTCTAAAGTGTAATTCTAAAGTGTCATTCTAAAGTGTAATTCCAAAGGGTAATTCTAAAGTGTAATTCTCAAGTGTAATTCTAAAGGGTAATTCTAAAGGGTAATTCTCAAGTGTAATTCTAAAGTGTAACTCTCAAGTGTAATTCTAAAGTGTAATTCTCAAGTGTAATTCTCAAGTGTAATTCTCAAGTGTAATTCTAAAGGGTAATTCTAAAGGGTAATTCTCAAGTGTAATTCTCAAGTGTAATTCTAAAGTGTAATTCTAAGGTGTAATTCTAAAATGTAATTCTCAAGTGTAATTCTCAAGTGTAATTCTAGAGGGTAATTCTAAAGGGTAATTCTAATGGGTAATTCTAAAGGGTAATTCTAAAGTGTAATTCTAAAGGGTAATTCTAAAGGGTAATTCTAAATAGTCGAGGCAAGAAATTCAAAAATGTGCTTATTTAAGCTGCATGAGGCATTTTTGAGGAAAAGCAAACAAATAGGTTTTTCTGAAAGGGATTTTCGTGCTGAATATGAATATCTTGTTTGTGTTTCCCAAAATTGCCTAATTAGGTCATTAATTAAGGTCAAATGTCAATAAGTGCAAAATTCAAGTTTTCACAGAAATTATTTTATTTTTAATATCCAATACAGTGGCGAAAAAGTTTATCGAGTATCTATCATATTAAGCCATATATCGTATGTCAAAGATTTGAATCTTTGCATTCACTTTGAAAACCACCCCTTCCCAAGAAAAAAAATTCCATTAATACAGCAAATTGTCCATTTCATCAAGATTAAAATTGACAATCTTGATCAAAGCTCGGGTCAATAGGAAGAAAAGTGACGATTTTTCAAATGAAATATGATGATTTTGGAGGGTTGACCTTGAGTTGACCTTTGACCTTTTGACCTCAAAAATAGTTGGTTTCCCTATTTAGTGACTCAATGTGCAAATGCTGTTCAATTTTCAAGTTAGAATCCATCATTTGAATCCATCATTGCTTTGGATAACAAATCTTTCCTCTTCTCCAATGTGTTGCGGTTTGTGACCTTTTTCTTCTTCCTTCCCCCACACCCCCTGTGAGTTTGACCAAGTGGTTTGGTCCATGTGTATCAAGCCTATGATTGGCTGTGGGGCAGGGGAGTGGCCAGGAAAGTGATTCAGAGGAGTGAGTGGCCATTTTGGAGGAGGGCTTATGGCAGAGATACTTCTTTCCTGGAAGTCCTTGCAGTGTCCTTGCATTTTATACTTCTCCCACACCCATCCCACCCCATTCCCACGCCTCATCCCCCCAAGCCCTCTCCCTCCGACAGATCTCTCGATGTCCCTGCTCTCAAATGTTGTGTTTGTGCTTCCCCTTCTCTCCCCATCTTGTCCACCGCTCCCCTATTAGTCCCCTACCGGTGTACACCGGAGGGGACTATAGGTTTGCATGCTGTCCGTCTGTCCGTCTGTCACGCAAAGAACAGTTTTCCGGACTTTTTTTCTGAACTCTTAATGCTAATGATTAAACGAATCGAGCGTGAGGCGGGAGGGTTGAAGTGATTTTTGCTTGTGCTGAAACTTGGTTTTGTACCAGATGGAGACGATCTTCCTCGGGTCATGGCTCCTGTATGCTGCCTTATTTCAAGTCGTGAGTGCGTCAGAGGCCGATATTGAATGTGAGTTCAAGACACCGCTCCACCTCCTCCTCAATCATTAGTCTGATGATATTCCTGTTACGTGTGAAAGTACAAGTGGACGTTCGCCCAGCAAAACCTTTTTAACATTCGTCACCAATTTGATGCGAGTCTGTCGTGGGTAAGGGGAGAGAAGTCAGGGGAGAGGGAAGAGGGGAGAGGAGGAGGCGAAGGGGGGGGGGCAGGGGAGAGGGGGGGAAGGAGGAGGGAGGGGGAGGGGAGATGGGGGGAGGGGAGATGGGGGGAGTGGAGATGGGCGGAAGGTGAGGGAGTGGAGATGGGGGGAAGGTGAGGGAGTGGAGATGGGGGGAAGGTGAGGGAGGGGAGAATGGGGAGGCAAGGGAGAATGGGGAGGGAGGGGGGAAGGGGAGGGGGGTTCATATATATGCTGGTGGGTGAATGAGGTGAATGTGGCGTTCATCACGTTTCTGAGTTAAGTGTGATGCCGATCAGGAAGAAGAAGAAGAAGTCGTACTACCAACTTCGTCCACTTCTGGAATTTTGATTTATTTGCATTCAAATGTCTGGTGATTCGGTTTTTAGAACCTTCACTAGTAAATTTTAGTAAATGTTTCCCTTATAAATGATCCCCTGTAAATATCCCCATCAATTGGCTTTGTTAAAGATCGCACCTGAGTTAGTCCATGTACAACACGTAGCGAACCATAGGACCTCTCTGTAGTTATTTCTTTATTGTGTGTTTCAGTTAAGGATCTGTCCCCAATAGTTGAATCTGTGTTGCATTAATCAAATAAGATAGGCCCCATTCCGTCCATTTTGCTCTCCCTCTCCAAATTGTGGTACCTCGCTTGCCAGCAGCGTTCGCTGCCGTTGCATTGGGCTGTTTTGCTGGCACCACGCTGCCATAAGCCATGCGGTCAAGCCGAAGAAGAAGGCGGGCGGGGCCACAAGAACAAGGTGTGGCACATCGACTCGTCATCAGAGGTGGAGCCAGCGAGCTCTTGCCGGCCAACCAGCTCCGAGGTGAGCCAACCGGTAGGCGTGTCATCAGAGCCGGCGGCTTGATTTCTACATGGACAATAAAAGCGGCTGCGAGGGTCTGCTTGGACAGATGAGTGAGGGAGACGAGTAAGAAGGTACCAGATGAGTGAGAGGGAGGAGTGCGACAAGAGAGCAAAGAGAGGCGAGCTGAGTGTGAAGGATCGGGATGCAGAAGAGTGGGTCCGCTGACCTTACGCGATCCATTCACGTTGCCAGCCCGCGTAAAACGAATACGCGCTCGCTGCCTGCCAGGGTTTTCCCGCCACGACGCGAGTCGACTCCTGGAGCTGGACCTCGATGCCTACCGTCTGCCTGGGCCTTCTCATTCCTTCCAGCCATTCCTTCCTGCCATTCCCTGTCGTGTAAGTCTGTTGTCTGTCCTTTTTGTTGTCCCCCGTCGCACAGCGGAACGAAAGGGGGATTATGGTTTTCCCCTCCGTCCGTGTGTCTGTCCGTCCGTCTGTGCGTAAGGGCGTGCGTGCATGCGTGCGTAAGCGAAGGACCGCATTCGAATTTGGTGTGTGGGTGCAACCCACGTCAAAATCCAAGATGGCCGCCGCCATGTATGTCTGATGCCATGTATGTCTGAACCTTGTGAGATGAATATCTTAAAATAAGCGAGGTACCAACTTCTAATCTGGTGTGTGGGTGTATCTAGGCATAAGGAAGAACGCTATTGAAAATTGGGTCGCCACGTCAAAATCCAAGATGACCGCCGCCATGTATGTCTGAACCTTGTGAGATGAATATCTTGGAAAAATAAGCGAAGTACCAACTTCTAATTTGGTGTGTGGCTGTATCTCGGCATAAGGAAGAACTCTATTGAAAATTGGGTCGCTACGTCAAAATCCACGATGGCCGCCGCCATGTATGTCTGAACGTTGTGAGCGGAATATCTTGAAAAATAAGCGAAGTACCAACTTCTAATCTGGTGTGTGGGTGTATCTAGGCATAAGGAAGAACGCTATTGAAAATTTGGTCGCCACGTCAAAATCCAAGATGGCCACCTCCATGTATGTCTGAACCTTGTGAGCGAAATATCATATCATAGCATGTTTTCTGCGTCTTCCACTTTGTCAACTCACATAACTTCACCGACGGGGGACCTAGGCGTAACGCTTGTTGTCTTGGGTTTAATATATGACTGTTTAAGGCTGCCCTGTGTATCTTCTTCTTCATCTTCTGTATATTACTTTCGTTTCTTCTTTGGTTTTGGTTTCGTACATAATTAATAAATGTCTTTTATTTCTTACCCTTTTGGTTTCATTCTCCCCCGATCGCTTTCGTCCCTTCTTCCCATTGAGTACCTGTGGCACGATTCGGCCAACGTTCGGAGTCGGGTTAGTCTCTTGTTAACGGCCTGAGTCGCAGCTCGCTTCGCTCGGCGCATCCAATCACGCTGCGGCCCGGGTGGGAGTATCTCCTCGCTTACGGATTGGTGGTGGTAATTAGGTAGTAAGACGGGTTGGGCTTACAACCCTACTCACCACCGACCGGAAGTGACGTCATACCCCCAGGACCGGTCGGACAGCCAGCTTAACAGGACAAGGGGATTAACATCCCCTTGCTAACGGGAGTGCCGTCCCCCAGATCCGTAACAATTGGTGTCGAGGAGTTGGGATTTAGACCTGAACCAAATATTTAAAACATCTAAAAAATTTGGTCAAAATTTGGAGCGGCCGAAATTTTTATTTCATATCCCAAATTAATATCGTGCCATGGATAGTCAAGGTGATCGGGTGCCGGTAGGGGGGGGGTAGAAGAGGGGTTAGAGGCAACCCAGGACCCCAGGGGGGAATTGGAAGGGGGGTTGAGGAAGGCGTAACAGTGGGGGTTGCAGGTGCACAAGATGGCGGCGCCTCGCACGTGGCCGCGGTAGCCGAGCCCGCTCTACCAGCGGGCTTTGACATGCAGGGCCTCATAGCGCAGCTACAAGCGGTCATCCAAATGGAAATGGGAAACCAACTTGGGGGATTGAGGAAGGATATGGGAGAAATGAGGGACGAAGCAAGGGGTACCAGTGAACAATTGGGAAGCCAAATCGGGAAATTGAGAAATGACATGGGAAGCCAAATCGGGGAATTGAGAAACGACATGGGAAGCCAAATAGGAGTGCTCGACGGCAAATTTGGGGGGCTAGGAAGCAAATTGGAGGGATTCGGAAGCAGATTAGGGGGAAAATTGGGGGGGCATAATTGGCCAAGCCAAATAAATTGATGAGAGGTTAGCGAGGGGGCAAGCCAGGTATGAGATAAAGCAGGTGGAGAGGGAGAGAGACCGCGGAGTGGGCTAAGAGGTCGCGGGGGTGCACGACGAGGTAACGCGGTTTGAGAAGCGTGGGGTGAGTGAGGGTGAGCAAAGCGAAGTCACGTGGACGGGCATAGAAATCGCGACCCGGGGTATGGGGAAGCCGGCGACCACTGACGTAGAAGAGGAAATTTTAATAAAGCCAGCGGTCGTCGGGGAGAAAGAAATTAACAAATTAATTATAGTGGAAATTGGAATGGAAGAGACGCCGGACGTAGAACAGCACTCGCGGCAGGGAGAGATGGAATATGTGCAGAGTCTGTGCCCGCATCCTGATGCCGTGCTTGTTAATCCTTATGAAGATTTGCAGGTGCGTGTGGAGCGAAGAAGAAGAAGAACCCCCAAAGGTGAGTTGGGCTGTGTATGGTGCTAAGAGGTTTTGCAGGAGAGTGTTTGCCGCGAAAATAATTTTCGCGCGCTTGGGATCAAGGCGTAACCCGGGCGCTCGTGAAAGGTCCGTGGTGCGCGTTAAGGATGGCAATGGCGCGCGTGTGAGGAAAAGGTGTGTGAAGGTGAACGGCGCGTGGGTACGAATGGCGTCGGAGCGCGAGTGTGATACCCGGTGCGAGGGAGAGTGCACGTCGGAGTGTATGTGTGATGAGAGTGACACAGAGAGTGAGATGGATGAGGAGCGGGTGCGAGAAGGCACACCCGAGTTTGTTGTGGCGCGTGTGCGGGAGGGCACATCGGAGCGCGTGAGTGGGTATGTGCAGGAGTGCACACCCGTGGTGAGTGTTACGGAGGACCTAACGGAGGAGAGGTGTGGAACGAAGTGTGCGAACAGCGAGTGGTGTGGAACAGAGAGTGCGGTGGTGGAATTGATAGAGTGCAGGGAATGTATGGGTCGCATGAGAGGCGCTGAGACACCTGGATGTGTGAGGAGGAAAAGGAACACGTGGTGTGAGCATGTACAGGGAGCATCGACGTTAAACGGAACAGCGTTCAGACCGACGTTTAGCCAACACGAGCTCTCGGTTTGTGCCGGGCTTTGTGTATTGCGGGAACCGGCGGGGATCAGTGTCGCGTCGTTTCCATAATTTCCGGCTGCAATACCTGCCCTTTTGTGGGTAATTAGGTAGTGCACATTTGTGGGTAACACATGCCGCTGACACGCACCCGGCACACACACACACACACACACACACACACACACACACACACATCCCCCTTACCCCCACCCACACACACACCCCCACACCCCTCCCCCCACACGCACACCCCTCCAAACACACACACACACACACACATCAACCCCCCCTCACACACACACACACACACACATCCCTCCCCCCCCCACGCAAACACACACATCCCTCCCCCCCCCCACATACACATCCCCCCCCCCCACACACACACACACACACACACACACACACACCCCACCCCCAACACACACACACACACCCGACCCCCAACACACACACACACACACACCCGACCCCCAACACACACACATAAAAAACACCCCCACACCCCTCCCCCCACACGCACACACATATCCAGACAAACGCACATCCCCCTCCTCCCCACCCCCCAAGACACATCCCCCCCCCACACATCCCCCCCCCCCCCACACACACACATCCCCACACACACACACATTCCCCCTACCCCCCACCCACATACACACACATACACACACACACAAACACATGCACACATCCTCCCACCCCCAACACACACACACACACACACACACACACACACAACACACACACATCCCCCCACCCCTAACACACACACAAACACACGCACAAATCCCTCCACCCCCACCCCCAACACACACACACACACATATATCCAACCCCCCCTCCACATGCACACCCCAAACCCTCCACATACACACACATATCCACCCCCCCCCCCCCCACATCCCCACACATCCACACACACACACATCCCCCCACACACATCCCCCCACACACATTCCCCCACACACATTCCCCCACACACATCCCTATACACACATCCCCCCACACACACATCCCCACACACACACATCCCCACACACACACATCCCCACACACACACCCACACCCACACACACATCCCCCCTTGACACACACACACACACACACACACACACACACATCCCCCCTCCCCCCGCACGCACGCCCCTCTGCACACACACACACACACACACACACACACACAAACACACCCACACATACACACACTCATCCAACCCCACCTCCTCCCTCCCCCCCCCCCCCACATACACACATATCCACCCCCCCCACACACCCACACACAAACACCCCCACGCCCCTCCCCCCACACGCACACCCCTCCACACATACACACACACACCCCCCACTTCCACACATACACACACACACATCTGCCCACCCCTCCATACACACCCCCCAAACCCTCCCCCCTCCCGCACACACACACACATATCCACCCCCCCCCCCCACCCACACACACACATATCCACCCCCCCCCCCCACCCACACACACACACACACAGACATCCACACACACGCACATCCGCACATCCACACACACACACACACACACACATATTCCCCCTCCCCCCACACGCACACCCCTCCACGCATACACACACACACACACACACACATCCAACCCCCCCTCCTCCACACGCACACCCCAACCCCCCGCCCAACATACACACATATCCCCCCCCCCCCCACACACACATCCACACACATGCACATCCCCACATCCACACATCCACACATCCACACACACACACAAACACATCCCCACATGTATACACACACAAACACACACACACACATTCACACATCCCCAGACCCCCCCCACACACACACCCTCCCCCCCACCCCACCACACACACACCCTCCCCCCCACACCCACACCCACACACACACATCCCCCCCTCCCCCCACACGCACACTGCCACTTGTGGGTGCAAACACGCACCAGTTTGATACACACATATCCACACACACACTGCCTAAGCTTTTTAAAATTAATGACAGTTTTATACAAGTACACGTTCGCATAAATAAATACAACACAATCACCAGACATTTGAATACAAATAAATCAAAATTCCGGAAGTGGACGAAGTTGGTAGCACGACGACTTCTTCTTCTTCCTGATCGGCATCACACTCTCAGAAACTCAGAAAATTTAAAAACGATCTTTTTATTTATTTATTATTTTGTTGTTTTTTTGCCTAAAAAGACAGACAGACAGACAGACACACACACAGCCAGACATCTCTCTTATATAGTAGAATGTAGATTATACATCGTCCAGTTTTCTTTAATTTTTCACCTTTTCCTTTATCATATTCAACTGAAACTTGGTACATGGCTTTATGATTATAAGTTACAGAAGTTTGAGTTTCACAGTGTTTCATCATTTTTAAATAATTGTTAGAAGAAAAAAAACATTCATTGGCACCACTTGTGGACATGTACTGCAAAGCAATTCTCGCTCTTGTTATTTTTTCTTTGCAGATGTCAAAATCGGCTATAGTTCGCACCGCAGTACCCCCGGGACATTTTGTCACAACCCGGGTGAATTCAAAGTGAGAGACCTGTGGGCCACAGCACATGTAAGTTTGACTTGAGTATTACTTTCAATAATAATAAATTCGGTTTTATTAACACAAAAAGATTGCTGACAGGATGGCCGAGATGGCCTATAGGGCTGCACACTCGCCTCTAAGCTGTTGTCTAGCCTTGGGTTTGAATCCCGACCCAGCTATAAATTGTCAGTTTGGTGTGTTACAGGCAGGGTGATTCATCAATGTGTGTGCTGTCCCTCAGAAGGACGTTAAACTGGAAGTCCCGTCTGCCAACATGTGTTGGTGGACGTTAAATATCCCATGGTGTCCTTCGCAAAGAGTAGGTGAGTATTGCCGGCACCATGGCCAAATTCCAAATTCCTGCCCTAACTAGGCGAATGTCAGGCCTGGCCAGGCCGGTTCGTGAAAGACTTTTGCGAAGCTTCCCCTGGCCGACCCTAAGTCTACTTACTAATGTGCCATTGTACTTACTTTCACATTCACATTGTACTTACTAATTGTACTTACTTGTTGCACAATTGTAAACTTACTAATTGTACAATTCACATTGTACTTACTAATGTGAAAAAGTAAGTACACCCCATGTAAAGTCTTGACTTTTTCAACATATTTCAACATGCAGCTATTTGATCTTCATTTCAACAATATTGATAGATAAAGGTGATATAATATAACAAATATCATGAAACATTTACATGTTGTAGTCAAGCCTGGCGTTGGCTTAGCGGCTAGGGTGCCAGCTTAGGATTCCTAGGATCCTGGGTTCGAATCCTGGTCGATCGCTGAATTAACGCCAGGGGGGTTGACTCAGCCTGTCATCCTTCCCAGGTCAGCTAATTGAGTACCAGTTCACTGGTAATTCCCTGTTTGTCATAAAAGGCGACAAACAGGGTTGGCGTCAGGAAGGGCATCCGGCCATAAAACATTGCTTCAAAAAGGGGACCGAAAAACAACAACAACCACGGTGCCCGAAAAAGGCCAACCCCCGCTTGTGGGGAAAAATGGCCTCTAAAGGTGGTTTTTATTTTTTTATTTTTTTATTTACATGTTGTAGTCCATTGTATAATTTAAATAAACAGAAATGCAAATTTCGCATGTGGATAAAGTAAGTACCGGTTCAATTGTGAATTAACAATTCAGTTGTGAATTTAACAACAACAACAACAACAACATGCATTTTAAGGCCATTTTCCCTGCTGGAGCGGGAGTTAGCCTTTCGGTCCCCGTGACAATCTTCTCCATTTTGCCCTATTTTCTGCATCTCTCCTTGTTAACCCCCTTGCCCGCATTTCTTCTTCCACCATCTTTAGCCAAGTCTTTCTCGGTCTTCCCCGTCCTCTACTTCCTTCTACATTCATTTCCATCAGTCTTCTCAACCAGTCACTTTCATCCTTCCTCAACACATGACCAAACCATCTCAACCTGTTCCTCTTCACAGCATACTTCCACATGAGACCTCCACCAGATATAAAACCTGGGATTTCTAATCATATTGATGCATAACCTCAGAGCGCGGGGAGCAGGGCAAAGTTCGTATACACGAGATAATTCAGTTCATAGATGATATGACTCAATACGAAGCAATCTCACGCGTGTTCTCAACTCCTTCCATGGGCTGCGCAACTCATCTCGTCCGAGGCAGGGGCTCTGAGCAGGGTTATATGGCCCCTCCCCAGAGTCTCACTCGAATGTTCCAAACCCCGCCTCTTGCCGCAGTGGTAAGCCACTCCCCTCGAGCCCTGATTGGTGGCTCGTGCTTACCGATGGCCCCTCCTCCGCCTTCCTTCGGCCTCGGTCGACTTGTTCAGGCCTGCCGTGTGGTATTTCGGCGCCAATACCAAACCAAAGCGCCATAAGGACACCTAATTTTCACTGGCCTACTCAACACAAAACTAACACAGGAAAGGACGATGCTTACATTTACTTAGAAATAACTGAACCTAAGCGAGGCTACATGTTGTCGTGTAACTAACTATGAGGGGAAATTAACCTTTATTACAAAACCGCAACACTACACCCCTCCCTCGACAGACTCGTCCCCGAGTCGAAACCACCAATGGAACGACCGGTAGAGAATGACATGCAAAATTAACTTTACTTTTAAATGTGACACACAGGTGTGGTTCCCCCTAATATTTACTCTGACCCGTGTGTGCGACAGTTTTAAACACTAGATATGTCCCTCCTATTGCGTTGCGCAGCTTCATAACAGATTCACGCCCACAGCTACCCGAGTATTTCCGGAATTTCAAACTAAACATATAGCCGGTGGGCAGCATTCTTATATTTACAAGCACAGAACTTAACTTTATTTACAATTATATGACCCAGGACCTGTCCTTTTTGGAAGAGAAGATTGGAGGGGAGAGAAAACACAGCAAAAACACACTCAAAACTGGCACTTGCTGCTTGCATCTTGCTTCTTCTCTGTGCATATATCAAACCGGCTAGCTCCCGGACTGGCATACAGGCCATTTTAAACTTCAGGGCTATTTAAACTGTTACGGATCCCGGATTTAGAGGAGTTACTATTCATGTCATTGCTTATTAATGTTTATTCTATTAAAGGTTGTTGTGGTTAAAGGGTTAGAGAGGCTCCGGATAACAGGAGACCGGAAACGGGATAGTGAACCGGAAGAAGAAAAGACACGAGGTCCGGGAGAAGCGGCTATCTTCTTCTTCCTCGCCCAGCTCCGACGCAAGCGGTGTCGATATTGATTAGCGTTGGGAACGCTGAGTTTGAAAAGCCCATCTGGCGAGAGGAGTTACCTGCGCGGGGTGATTGCTTGTTACGTGTCAGGTTGCCGTGGCTTCCTGGAAGGAACCAAGCGTCCGGCACTGTTCGCCTCGACGCCTCCGAGGGCGTGTACGAGTCGCACCTTGGGCCTCGCGCGCTTTGCGAGCCGCGCTTTGCTTTGCCCGCTTTGCTTTGCAAGGAGGTGTGCGCTGCAGCCGCTGTTCCCGGTACGTGACGTGCACGTTTGGAGCACGTCAGCCAGGGGTCCGTTCAACCGCCCGTGTGCGGAGAAGTCGACCTTCACCTTGGTCTGGAGGGGCCCAGAAACATTGTGAGGGACAGTGACTATTGAGGGGTCGTGAGTGGGGAAAGGGGGGAAATATATGAGATGGCCATCTTAGTAAGATTGTTGATGGATTGTTGATTGCTGATGATGGATGGAGAATATATTATTAATTAATCCGGATCCTTGGTGTGGGGTTGCTTATTGACCAGAATTGTTTGTGTCTTTCATATTGATTGCATTATGAAAGCGTATAAAGCATATATCTTTCTGGCGGGGTCCTCCCACGGTCCGGGGGTCACCAAGACCAGGTAGTTACCGGGAGGACCACGTAATAGAATTTACACATCTTCTTATGCCGAGCACCATAATGAAATGCACAAAAATGCTTAGAAAGGGTGTTGGACAGGAGGATAAGGAAGAAGGTGAAGATCGACGAAATGCATTTGGATTTATGCCAGGAAGAGGAACAACAGACGCGCTCTTTATTGTGAGGCAGTTGCAGGAGAAGTACATGGAGAAGAGGAAGAAGTTGTTTCTTAGGTTTGTTGTCCCCCGTCACACTGCGGAGCGAAAGGGGGACCATGGTTTTCCCGTCGGTAGCAGGGGCAGTAATATATACTAGCTTGTAATATCCAAATAATTATACTCGTAATATAATACGAGTAATAATACTAGTAATATCCAAATCGTTCACCTTCAAATCTTCTACACAAATGTGGCCAGGCGCCGCTGCACCGTTCAGGGCTCCTGCACACTCCCCTCCAAAATGGGTCCATGGGTGGGGAGGAAGACAAAGCACAATTAGCGAAGGAAAGGACGCAAAGGTACACATCAATCAAGGCAATGCAACATGAGGGGTGCGGGAGAGCGAGCAGAGAAAGCTCGTCCCTAACCGTTCGTAACCCCCTATGTCAGCCTACACTACCCTTGCCCTTCCCTGTATTTACACTTTACAAATTCGTCTCTACGTCCTGTCTCCCATATCCCCCTCTACTCAAAATTCGTCTTCCAATCCCTCCCAAGAAGGAAGAGATGGAGTTACCACAATGTCACACTCACGTCATGATGCGTCTTTACCATCCAAATCGTTCACGAAACCTGGTGTGGAGTTCCGTCTGCCTTGGTGAGTGGATGCGGATGGTGCGAAGAGATTTCTTATCCTTACTATACTCTAATAACATTAACTCAGTTACTCTACACGGGGTCTTGCCCTGCCAATTCAATTGGCCATCGTTACACGATGCGGTTCAAAAACCAATTCCCATTGACCTACCCTGTGGTGCCTTCCAATTTGGGTCCCACTCCCCAATTTTTCCTACTGTGCCTTTGCACAATTTCGGGGCTGGGTTGTGTGGCTCCACCAGCAGGTCTACCTACCTGCGCACCTCCGCCACTGAAGTCGCCACCCGAGCTTACCTTGCTCCTTGCGACTACCCTAAATCGGGGAAGGCCCCTCCTGGCTCTCTCACCCCTCTGATGCCCTCTCTGGCATTGGGCTACCCGGGTCCTTCTCCTGGATCCTCGGGCCCCACTGAACACTACTCTGACTGGCTCCAGAGCCTACCTGCGGCCTCACCTGGCCGACAGACTACCAGTGGCGGAGTGCCCCAATAACCATATGCACCAACAAAGCCCACACGCCCAGCCATTCACTGACTCATGCACCCATTCAAGCACTTCTTTGCCACTTCCTGCACCACAGGTGTCAATATCGAATAATTTACCTAAACCCTCTACCTAACTTTAAACTACCCGCCCCGGGTACTCGTGAAGGGGTCCATCTTCCCCCATTCACTCCTTCGCACCATGCATTCCATACCATTTACTCCCACCAAGCATTCCACACACCAAGTCCTCTTGCACACTTCTTGGGCTCACATTCCTCTTTCCATACACTCCAACACAACTCCACTTGTCCTCAATACACCACTCATGCACTACCTCGGGGCATCCCCGACCAATGCCTCATTTGCTCAAGCCCAAGCACAAGGTGGTTCCCATTCAATTCCTCATTTGCTCAAGCCCAAGACGCACCCACAATTTCTCCACACTACTACACACACACAGCATCATCTAACTAACTACTTCCCTCAAACACTCGTGCTTTCCCATCTTCCCTTACACTAAGCACTCCCTCGTCATTAACATCCTTCTAATCTCTCTACGTCCCCTCTACCTGTACAAAAGTCACTACTTAAATCTTGGTCTCCTATTGTCATCCTTCTAAATCCCTAACAATATCCTAGCCCGCCCTCGGCTAGTTCACACTGCCATCCCCATAATCTAGCGCTCATGTGCCCCAAGTGAGGAATGGTAGATCTACCATCCCTCTACACCGGACACCATTCCCCAACACTATCACCATTCGTCCACTACTCTCGAGCCTCTCCATGCGGCAATACATTTTCGTCACAGCATGCGGGTGGTTTGTCCCCTGTTGGTTGGGTCCGTCTGGCATTTTCGATTCAGGGGAGGAGGCATGCTTGGGCCACGGTTCCAGGCGCCATCTCTGCGCAGAGCCTTTCGGTCCCCGGCACGATGGCCCAACCTCCCCCGGTCGGAGCACCGCACCCACTAGGGGGCGAAGCTCTGACCTCTCCTACCCCCCCCCCCCCCCCTCGAACCGTGCCATTTGCCTCTTTCGCCAAGGCACGGCACTGACCATACAGGGCGGGGCCCGGCCCGAATCGTGCACGCCACTGCGGCAACGATCCCCGCCAGCCCCTGCAGCACACAAAGCGCACCACGCCCCGAGAGCTCGCGTCGGCTATCCGTCGCACTACACGCTAACCCCCCGGTCTGGGTCGATGCCCGAGTCGCATTCTCACACCCACACGCGACCCGTTCCACACTCGCAAAACGCGGCGCTCCAGCGCCTCCCATACACCCCCTGCATTCGGTTACCGCACGCTCTCGTGCATTCTCTTTTCTTGCACACTCAGGTGCACACCACTCAGGCGCACTCACGCCGTTCGCACACTCCCTTATTACACATCCTCGTGCACACCCTGGCACACTCATACCACTCGCACACTCCGTTGCACACTTGGCCATCGCACACCCTCGCGCACACTTTTGTTACACACTCAGTAACAACCCCGGGTGTGCACTCTCCCAGTACACACCCAATCAGCGCACACTTACTCACGGGTGTGCAATCTCCTGTTGCACACCCAATCACGTGCTCTGGTGTGCACTCCTGCACACTCCATACCACACGCTCCGGTGTGCATTCTCGCACACTCTCTTCAGCCATTGCACACTCTGTATCGCACTCTGTTTCACACTTCCCACATACACTCCATTGTATAATGGAGAGAGACATTGACAGGATGAGATGTATAAATTATTTTGATTGATTCCAAAGGATTATGCTGTGGTCATGTGGCCTAAACATTTTGTATAGTGGTGTTTATCTTTTCCGGAAGCATTTTGGGGTAAACAAATGCTCAGGCTATTGTCCTATTATTTAAACGAATTGTTGCATGTTCTGCAGGTGACAATTTCGAGCCAGGTGCGAGTGATGGTGACGATGGATGTTGGAATGGAAGTCAGTCAACACGACCAGAGTTGGCTTGGTTGGTTGAGCAATCTCGGAAGAAGTGAAGGTGAGCAGAGAGTCTTGATTTTGGCAGTTTAACCATAAGAGGGTTACAGGCAGATCTGGTGCGACCTGTTGGAATATTTGGGGGACAGAGCCCAGAGATATCTGGAGGAGCAAGGCCGGAGAGGAGTCGGTCGAAGACAGAAAGACCACCAACCTGCCTGCGCTGAGAAAGGCTCTCGGAGGTAGCTTCATCATGGGAGATTCCAACGATTCTGAACACTTTGGTTTCAACAAAGTGAAGACCAGCTAGGTGTGAGGCAGGAGCACCAGCTCAGAGGGGAGAGCAGTATTCCATTGAGCTGCGGATGAAAGCCTTGTATGTGGTGAGGAGCTCAGGTGTGCCAAGGAAGGACTTCGCATGACGGAGGATGCCCAATCGGCGACTGGCTTTGGAGGCCAGATTTGAAATGTGGTTTTCCCAGGAAAGATCATGGCAGATAGTGACACTCAAAAGCTTGAGTGACAGAACTTCTTGGAGAGGATTATTCAGAAAGTGGATGGGAGGGTTGTCCAGTCTGTCTTTTCGGAGAGAAGTCGTAAGAGTGTGAGATTTGTCAGGATTGAAAGACATGTTCCACTTGTTTGCCCAGTCAGTGATTTTGTCCAGGTCTGCAGAGAGTGAGGAGGCTGCAGACTGCCGATCTGAGGGATGAGGAATGGAGTGGCAGAGAGTGGAGTCATCAGCAAAGAGATTGAGAGGATTTTCAAGAGAGTCGGAGAGATCATTGATGAAGACCAGAAAAAGCACAAGGCCCAGAACACTGCCTTGGGGAACTCCAGCCTGAACAGGAAGAGGAGATGAGAGAAACCCATTCAGGGCCACACGTTGACTACGACGAGAGAGGAAGTCCACCAGCCATGCGTGGAGATTTCCATGGATACCAAAGGAGGAGAGTTTGGTGAGCAGAGCGGGGTGCCAGACCGTATCGAAGGCACGTGATATGTCGAGGGAGACAGCTCCGATTTCCTCTTTGGCATTGAGGACCTCCATCCATTGTTGAGACAGCAGAAGCAGCATGTCCAGAGTAGAGTGACCTGGTCTGAAACCAAATTGATGATCAGAGGTGAAGCCATTGGAGAAGACGAAAGATTTCATATCCGAAGCAATGATGGATTCCATGACTTTGCTGATAATTGGGAGAAGGCTGATTGGTCTGTAGTTGCTAGGATCTGTTTATGCACCTTTTTTATGTAAAGCGGTGATGTTGGCTGATTTCCCAGCAGATGGCAGATGACCTTGAGCAAAAGAGAGGGTGAAGAGAACAGGGAGAGGGAGTGAAAGAGCGGAAGAACAGGATTTTAGGACCCGTGGGCTGATGCCGTCAGGTCCAGTTGCAGAATCAGAGTCGAGGGTTGACAGAAACTTTTCCTCCTTGTCAGGAGGAAAGGACAGAGTCCAGGAGCAGCTGGGTACGACTGGGTACGGTGGGTACAGAGAGGGATGGGTTGGGGACACAAGATTTAGAGGCAACCACAGAGTTGAGGCATTCAGCTTTTTCATGTGCGGAGTCAGCTGTGTAGCCATTTGAGGTAAGGGAGGGGATGGAGGGGGAACAAACACCAGAAACAGATTTGACCAGACGCCACCAGGATTTGGAAGAGGGAGACAGATAAGAGAGTTCGGTCTTGAGAACGGAGAGATATTGTTTCCTGGCTCTCCTGAGGGTGGACACACACTTGTTTTGGGCTTTGTGAAAGGAAATGAGATTTCCTTGCGTTGGATTTGCTTTCCAGGAGACGAAGGCAAGTTGTTTCTGGGGAACAGCCTCACCACAAGATGCCGTGTACCATGGACGGGAGGAAGGGTATGACAACTGAAGACTAGATGGGTATAAATCTGTGCATGAGAGAGAGCAATTTACTTTGGAAGAATTCCCAGGATGAGTTGATGTCGGAGGTGGTAGAGATGGGAGACCAGTCCAGATGATTGATGGCTGCTTGAAGACCGTGCCAGTTGGCCTGAGTGAAATGCCAGACTCATCGACGCTGAGGAGGCTCCCTGAGAATGGTCAGAGAGATGAGCAAGCACATGATCAGATGAGCCGATTGGAGCAGAAGAAGAGCAGCAGACATTTTCAGGGAAGTTGGTCATAGCGAAGTCCAGAAGAGTCCAGAATTAAATTACTGTGTGCACTAAAGGGCCTATCTTCTTGTCTACAGGTGTGTGTTGCCATAAGGGACAAAGGAATGACCACCATGTCCGACACACAGGGGGGGTTATCTTAGTCCCTACAACTACCTAGCACACGAACATCCTGGTATGTTCACAGGTATACTCCTTAACCGACAAACCGGACTAAACATGGAACTTATTATAAGGTAGATTCCCTATCGCGACAGTCGAAGCATGTTACCTCTTCAGATCTACCTCCATCTATGTATTGCTCTACCCTCCCAACATAAAAGTATTCAGACCCTTTGCTATGACACTTGATATTTAGCTCAGGTGCCTCACATTTCTCTTGATCATCTTTGAGATGTTTCTACACCTTGATTGGAGTCCACCTGTGGTAAATTCAATTGATTGGACATGATTTGGAAAGGCCTGTCGATATAAACCTGTCCATATAAGGTCTCACAGCTGACAATGCATATCAGAGCAAAAACCAAGCCATGAGGTCGAAAGAACTGCCTGCAGAGCTCAGAGACAGGATTGTGTCGAAGCACAGATCTGGGGAAGCCTACAAAAAAATTTCTGCTGCATTGAAGGTTCCCAAGAGCACAGTGGCCTCCATAATTCTTAAATGGAAGAAGTTTGGAACAACCAGGACTCTTCCTAGAGCTGGCCGCCCGGCCAAACTGAACAATCGGGGGCGAAGGGCCTTGGTAAGAGAGGTGACCAAGAACCCGATGGTCACTCTGGCTGAGCTCCAGAGATCCTGTGTGGAGATGGGAGAAACTTCCAGAAGGACAACCATCACTGCAACACTCCACCGATCTGGGCTATATGTTAGAGTGGCCCCAGAGAGGAGAACAGACTCCATGAAGATGCGGGCATTGTTGATGCATAAGAGTTCAGGTGTGCCAAGGAACTAAGGAAGGACCTTGCATGATGGAGGATGCCCAGTCAGTGACTTTTAACAGCAGCTAACTCCTTTGTCCATTATTTTGTACATCTCCAAAGTGAATACGTATTTGAGAGACGGTCAATTTTCATGTGCTGTTTGTATTTTGAGAAATTGCTTGCATGTGTGCAGGGTATGACTTGTGGCTGATTGGCTGCCTCGTGCTGGGACTCCTATTGGTCGTCTATGCAGATTATTTGAGCAAGTGTGTACCCAGCATGATCACAGGACACATATTTGGTTGGATGAGGCATACTTTCGAAAATGCACTTTGATTACCTGTTGTACACCGCTCCTTTCCTATGCCATCTCCAGGCATTGCAAATCGTCATTGCTGGGCACCGAAGGGGGCTCGGCAGTGACGCACGCTGAAAGAGAGTACTCAGTTTTCACTCTGGTTGTTTGTTTTCTTGCTTTCTTGTTTTCTTGCTTTCTTTCTTGTTTGTTTGTTTGTCCGGGCGATATCTCAGCCATCCTTTGAACTAGGAAGCTGAAATTTCAGCACAATAGTGAGCAAGTCCTTTGTCAAAAACGGTATTTTATTGTTTTTTGATTAATCAATTAATTGAGGAGTTATTTAATTATTAGCGATTAATTAAGTACATGTTTAATTAATCAAATTTCCTTTCTCTTCTGACCATTAACTCAGGCACCTTTTGAGTTAGGAAGCTGATATTTGGACATGCCAATGACCAGGTGATTTTGGCTGCAAAGGCTATTTTTGATTTATTAATTAATCAATTAATCGATTAATTATTTAATTATTTGATTAATGACAAAAAAAATTTTTTTTTTAAGTTACAGATTCTGATGAAATGGTGGTGGTTTATGTGTTCTCTGACCGAATTGATTAATAATTTAATTTTTTTATGATTATTATTTTTTTATTTTCATTATTAATCATTTATTTGTCTTCTTTCTCATTTGGCCAATATCTCAGGCACCTTTTGAGCTCAGAAGCTAATATTTGGACATGAGTGACCAAGTGATGTGGCTATCAAGGATATTTTTGATTTATTGATTCATCAATTAATCAATGTATCGATTAATTATTTAATTATTCGATTAATTACTAAAAAAAATAATCTTTTTTCAGTTACAGATTCTGATGACATGGTGGTGGTTTATATGTTCTGTGACCGAATTGATTAATAATTTAATTTTTTAATGATTATTATTTATTTATTTTCATTATTAATTATTTATTTATGTTCTTTCTTATTTGGCCAATATCTCAGGCACCTTTTGAGCTGGGAAGCTAATATTTGGACATGACAGTGACCAAGTGATGTGGCTATCAAGGATATTTTTGATTTTTTGATTAATCATTTAATCGATTAATTATTTATTGATTAATCAATTAATTATTTAATTTTTTATTAATGACTTCTTTAATTAAATTTCTAAAAGATACATCTTCGGATGAAGCACTAGTGATTTAGTTATGCTATTAGCCAATTGATTATGAAAATATTTTGTGATAATCTTTTATTGATTTTAATTATACAATTAATCAATCAATTAGTGTACACCTCTCCCTCCCAATGCAGCCTCAATGAGCTGCACTGTGGTATTGCCGGGCGCCAGAGGCACCCCGGCAATGCCGCGCTGTAGGATATTTAATTATTTGGCATGTGGGCGGTGTACTTTGAATGTATCTTTACTTGTTTGTGTTTTTTTTGGATTTTGCCCATACTTTAAGTTTGCCGCTCTGTGTTGGAATGGGACGATCCTTTTGCCTGAGGTGGGATTTGGACTTGTCTTGTTTTATTTATTTATTTTTAATGTAAAGAAATCCAAATTCTGCTTTCAAAATGAGATGTGCTGAGTCTAATCATTATACTGCATAGTTATTTGCTTCAAATATTTATCAGAAAATCCATCATTAAAGCACCGATGCGATCTCAAAAGTTATCCTGAATTCTTTCCCAGATGTCGACCAATTCAGTTGTGCAATTATTGTAATGGCTTCAATTCGTTCTGTCAGTATTTTGCATTGTTGCTGATTCTGTTTTAAAATTTGTGAAATGATTACAAATTCGCACTATTTTTATCGTCAGGGTTAATCTCGCTTCTATAACTGGCACATACTTTCTTGCATTTCGATTGCATCGCTAACTCCTTTCTTGCCTCATTGACCTGAACAGGAGTGCAATATTTTTTATCGACATCTGGATTCTTCCTGGGAGTCTTGTCTTCCCTTCTTCTCATTGTTGTTGGCCTTTGCCGTCTGCTGCCTGCTCAGGTATGTGTGTGTGCATGTGTGATCGGCTTTTGTGCGTCCACCTACGAAGTTGATGGAGGCATTATGTTTTCGGATTGTCCGCCCGTGATCCTTTTTTTTTTTTTTTTTTTTTTTTTTTGGATACAAGATCGAGGCTCGTGAAAGAGCTGACATTAATCGCACAGAAAGACAAACCGACACATAAAACATATAACATGGGGAGCGGTAGACAAGATGGGGCGAGAGGGGGAGGAACACAAACACAACATCTGAGAGCAGGCATGGGAAGGGGGAGGGGGGTGGGAGAGGTATAAAACATATGGACACTGCCGGGACTTCCAGGAAAGAAGTTGGAATTTCAAACAAGGTGGATCTGGGGTGAATTAGTGGGGGTAGAAAAGATCAAGGTTTTGGATGGGGAAAGATAAGAGATGGTGGTGGTCAGCTGTTTTAAAGACCTGGAGGGAGGAGTGGGATTGAAGGGAGTGTGGGAGTTTGTTCCAGAGGCGGGAGAAAAGAGGAATGAAAGAGTGAAGGTGAGCAGAGAGCCAAGATTTTGGCAATTTAACCATCAGAGGGTTGCTGGCAGATCTTGTGCGACCTGTAGGAATATTTGCTTTCCGTTTTCATTACTGCGATAACTTATGAACTGCTGATGGGAACTAAGTCAAACTTGGTACAAGTATGTATTATGATGTAGAGATAAACAGATTAGATTATTGTGGTCAAAAGGTCAAAGATCAGACATCCCGTTAGGTAAAAATTCTGTCACACTAACTTGTGCACCAGTGATGGGATTTTGACCAAATTTGGTTTAGGTATATATTATTTTGCTAAAATGAACTGATTCGATTTTGGCACCAAGCATCATCTTTTCCGGCAAGTAATAAAAAGAGGGAGCGGTAGACAAGGTGGGGAGAGAAGGGGAAGCACGCAAACACAACATTTGAGAGCAGGGACATCGGGAGATTTGTGGGAGGGAGAGGGCTTGGGGGGAGGAGGCATGGGAAGGGGGAGGGGGGGGCTGGGAGAAGTATAAAACACAAGGACACCAAGGACTTCCAGGAAAGAAGTTGGTATTTCAAAAAAGTGGACTTGGGGTGAAATTAGCAGGGGTAGAAAAGATCAAGGTTTTGGATGGGGGAAGATAAGAGATGGTGGTGAACAGCTGTTTTGAAGACCTGGAGGGAGGAGTGGGATTGAAGAGAGTGAGGGAGTTTGTTCCAGAGGCGGGAGAAAAGAGGTGAGTGAAGGTGAGCAGAGTCTTGATTTTGGCAGTTTAACCATAAGAGGGTTGCAGGCAGATCTTGTGCGACATGTAGGAATATTTGGGGGACAGAGCCCAGATAGAGCTGTTGGAGCAAGGCCGGAGAGGAGTCGGTAGAAGACGGAAAGACCACCAACCTGCCTGTGCTGAGTGAGTGAAAGGCCCTCGGAGTTAGCTTCATCGCGGGAGAGTCCAATGATTCTGAATGCTTTGGTTTCAACAGCGTGAAGACGAGCTAGGTGTGAGGCAGGAGCACCAGCACAGAGGGGAGAGCAGTATTCCATTGAGCTGCGGATGAAAGCCTTGTATGTGGTGAGGAGCTCAGGTGTGCCAAGGAAGGACTTCGCACGATGGAGGATGCCCAGTCGGCGACTGGCTTTGGAGGCCAGATTTGCAATGTGGTTTTCCCAGGAAAGATCATGGCAGATAGTGCGACCCAAAAGCTTGAGTGACAGAACTTCTTGGAGAGGATTATTCAGAAAGTGGATGGGAGGGTTGTCCAGTCGGTCTTTTCGGAGAGACATTGTAAGAGTGTGAGATTTGTCAGGATTGAAAGACATGTTCCACTTGTTTGCCAAGTTTGCCAAGTTTTGTTTGTTTGACATTTAAACATGTATAAATCACTGCCAACACAATAGGTAATTGCGATGAATGGGCAAGTCCAACAGAGGAATGTTTTCTTCGTGATTGTGGCAAGTGGCTGGTCCATGGCTCTGTTCACGATGCGGCACGTGTATAGGGACCTGGGAACTATATTGAGTCAGCACTGGCTGATTTCCATTGGTAAGAGCTCTTTGAAGAGTATCATCCCATCCTTTTGTGTGCATACTCACCCATGTACATGTATATATTCATCTACACATCCAAAAACTGAAAAAATGTTTTGCTGAACCCATGCAAGATCCCTTACAAATTTTGCAAACTTCCCAAAGACATAACTTCCATTTCCTTTGAATTTGTGACCACAAACCTTTCGTACTTACACAACATGATCATGTAAGTCTTCAGATATATTTTTCTCGGTAATTACTGTTATACCAACACCGAAAATATAATTTCATCTCATAGCAATTTTATAATTCCTTCAGTTAATAAAATAAATAGTATGTCATTTCTCTTGAAGCAATCCAGCCATAAATATTATTTGGAAGTCTTTTGCTGTCAGAACACTATTTCTCTGCTGTCAAAGGTTAAAGTTTGGCCCTCGGCGACTCCTCAGCTAATTGTCACTTTTTTTTGAAAAAAACAAACAAATATCTTTTATATTTAACTCATCATAATTCCATTACAAATACCATTAAAATCCCATGTCTTGTCACCCTTTGCATGCTGAAAGATTACTCATTTAAGTAATCGCCGCCGCCGAATGCGGCGAGTAACCGCCGAATGGCCGCCACCATTTACACCTCCCAGGGGCCGAACCAGATCGACTAGCACGCGCTATGACCACAGAGTAGGGGATGAGAGTTGGAGTGGCGCAGTGGGCGTGCACCTGGGTGAGTCGGTAGAGGCTCTGATTGGTTGGCAGCCGCCAGGGCTGACGTCACGGGCCAGCAGATACTATCGGGGCCGGACGTCATTTCAGGCAGTCGAGAAGAGAGGAGAGTTGAGAGTTTGGTGCACAGAGTGACAGTCCCGGGGCGATCCTCTGCAGTCGAGTGACAGTCCCGGTGCGATCCTGAGCAGTCGAGTTGGTGCAGGAGAGCGAGTTGCGCAGCACGAGTTGGTTCGCAGTTCACAGCCTGAGAGAGAGAGAGCCCGAGTTGAGTTGAGCAGCGCGGTCGAGATCCTGAGCGAGAGAGATCCGATTAACGAGCGCCGAACACCTTTTGGGCAGTTGGTTTTGATACGAGGCAGTTGGTTTTGATCCAGAGAGTTGAGTTCACAGACAGGAGGACTGTGGTTCGAATTGACCTCGTGTGGAGCCGCTGGCCTGCGTTGGACACGTGGCGCTTGGAGCGAGGCCTTGTGGCACTTGGAGCGAGGGACCTCGTGGTGTGCCGCGGGCCGAACGGAGCAGTGTTGGACAGTGGCCAAAGCCAATGACGAGACAGATAAGACCGCATGCCGCGTACATTCTACATGACGAACGTGTTCTTTTTATTAATTCATATGCCCTCGTCTTGTCTCTGATATCTGTGTGTGTGGGATCCCAAATTAGGCATTAGGTTTATCGTTAGGCGACTTCCGCTTCCGGTCTTACCGGCGAGTTTTACGTTTTTTTCGCAGCTGTCCACGCTCTCACGCTTTCGAAGTTCAGTAATTGTTCCCATTTGTATTTTCGTCAAAACTGTATTTATTTTATGGTGTGTGTACTTATAGTGTGTCCCTAGGAAGATTCTCGGTGTAAATCTTTCATACCTGTAAAGAAAATCGTGTTAATTCGTGTCCTGTCTTTTGAGGGTTTGTACCGTGTCCGACCTTGAGGCTTTGTTTTTCTCTCAGCGGTCTGTCGTTTGTGCTCCAATAACTTTCATTCTCTGTTTTTCCCAGTCTTTTCACCCCATAGCCTACTTCCTTGTTTAAAATCTCAACTCAAAAAAACAACAAAAAAAACACCTTTCCTTCTCTGTTCTTATTCGTTGTTCTTATTCGTTTATTCATTGTTCTTATTCGTTCGTTCGTTCTTCGACCACGTGTTTCTCCCCCATTTCCCCAGATAGTTTTCACTGTTAAACTTTAAAATGTTTAAACTTTCCCCTGAAGTACTGTATTCTGTCGTATATTATAACACCTTTTTCTTCTTCTTCTTTAAAAGGTTGCTTTCGACTTGCTCACCAAATCTATTCGTCCCCCAAAAAAATTCCATCTCTTACAGTGCCTCTTTCATACATTCCCCAAACTCACCTGCACTCCAACCCCCCTCCAGCGTCCTTAAATGTATTTTTAACTCGAAGGTCACAAGAAACTCATTTTGCAATAAATGTTCGTTTCCCATTAATCGTACACTTTCCAAAATCCAATCTCACCCCTCCCCTCCAAATCTTCCCCATCACCCCTCCCCTCCAAAACCTCCCCATCACCCTTCCCAGCTCGTTCCAGGCTAGATGGCTCTGGGGTGAGTGCGAGTACGTATATGTGTCCGAACGCCCCCATTTTGATAGGCATTGTTGTTGGCCTCTTTGTACATTGGAATGATTAGTTTAGTATATCGTGAATCAGTTTTGTCAGACCCAAATCCAGCTGTATGGTACATTTAATCTTACTGCTTCTTTTCAGGCTACTTTGTGGCTTTTGGCTGCATCAGCTCTGCCGTGTGCTATTGGCATGTTCCTTTGCGAGATGAGTCCAGTATTCTGCTGCTCAGATTGGCTATACAATTAATCTCCCATTGGCTGATCCATCTTGGTATTCAAATTCCATTCGTTTCCTACATCGCACAGAGCATTGTCTTGTCTGTGAAGTTTTTCCATTCGCGGCCAGAAGACTTTTTACGGTTATACAGGTGGGTGGATGGCTTACACTTGCTGCTTTTTCTTTGGATGAAACAAAAAAAATTACAATTGGTTGTTTGGCTTTTCTTGTTTGTTTTTGAACAAATTTTTTTTTTTTTTTGTGTAAATACCTTTATTCGTTTGAATCCCTTGTTCACATCCCACATACTGTTTTCATTAATCTGCTGTCTCAATGTACAGGGTCGTTTATTAGGCTCTCT
The DNA here is from genome assembly GCF_964187855.1 of Myxine glutinosa. Lineage (NCBI taxonomy): Eukaryota > Metazoa > Chordata > Myxini > Myxiniformes > Myxinidae > Myxine > Myxine glutinosa. The sequence goes on along the minus strand of NC_136267.1, from coordinate 128,787,783 downwards.
CCCTGAAATGGAGAGTAACCTATTATTACTGCTAGAGTTTTTCTTATTAGTCCCCTGCCAGTGTACACCGGAGGGGACTATAGGTTTATGCACCGTCCCTCCGTCTGTCTGCCCATCAGTCCGTCAGTCTGTCAGTCCGTCATGCAAAGAACAGTTTTCCGGACTTTTTTTCTAAAGGCTTAATAGTCATTATTTCAAACTTGCCACTTGGTTTCCTTTTGATAAGTTACAGATCAAGTTCGAACTTCACGACGTTTCGATTATTTTTGACAAAGTTATGGCACTTTGAACTTTGGGAATTCTGATAATTCTGATGATCCTTAACTCGGTGCCATTTTAAGTTTTAATTTCCTTTAAAAAAGATTTTCTCTGCAATAGTAGGACCGATTGAGATCAAATTTTCACCATAGGAGGGACTCGGTCTGGAGAATATTTTAATGGTAATTATGATGTCACAGGTCACGTGGTTCGGCCGCCATATTGTTTTTCGTGGAAACACGAAAACCCCCTTTTCTCTGCAACGGCTGAACATATCGAGGCCAAACTTTGCAGGCAGAATCGCAAACCCATGATGAACAAAAACGTCAATGAGCATGACGTCATGCGTCACATGGTTTCAGAGTTATGATGTTTTTAAGCATGAACCTTTAAGACCGAGCTCCTCCCTCATTTTTGATCCAATCGAGGGGAAACTTCACAGATCTGTTCAGCATGTCAGTCCACTAAAATGTCATTTTGGAATTTGCAATAGGTCACGTGGTTTGGTTGATTTCGTTAATTAAACGAAAATATTTTTAAAAATGGATATCTCTTGAATCGCTTTATTGATCGACGTGAAACGTCATACTCTAGTAGAAGTCATAAAGAGCAACAAGTGTGCACAATTTCAAGATGAATGGATGTATGGTCTGGAAGCTAGAAGTTGTTATTGCGTGAAGAAGAAGAGGCTTCACGATTCGGATTGAATTGTTCATCACATGCACACACTGAAGGGATCGTTGGACACGACAAGGGTCATGTTATTTACCCAACCCTTGTGGGGTATGTAGATTACAGTAGATCTTCGCTCAGTTCTAAGTAAAACTTACCTCACGGATGTTCTGTGAGCTAATCATACGTGTTTGTGGTTTATAATATTTTACAAGCCCAGCTATGCATAAATTTATAGCCTATTATTGATGCCTTTCTTTCCTTTTGGGTGTTGCATGTTGCTTGGTCTGGAGCATATCAGCGCCAAAGAGTGAGTGGGTCAGCAGTTTGGTCACTTAACAATGACAAACGTGGTGTGTGGGCAGAGAGTGCAGGCAGCGATGGTGGACACCTCCCTTGACGGAGGTATTCGGCGAAACAGAGTATCAACTCTATACCAACAGAGAGACAAAACAGGCTCTTAGAGATCTGCGCCATCATTGCCAAAGCCCTGAATCGGATGCCTGGGAAATAATGAGCAAACTGAATTCGCAATCCCGGTAAGAGTGAGAAAGTTCATTTAAACAAACCTTTTTTTCACATTAAGTTGAAGCAAAAGTCAGTTTTATTTTTTGGTTTATTAACGCTACGTCGAAATTAAAAACACTGATGGACAGTAATATTGGGATGGGCACAACTGAGGAACTAGTTATTTTATTCAGAAATGGAACGACACTCGGCAGAGCACATGCCTCTGCCAGGCTGAACAGTTTGTTTTGTGTCTCACTGTTAGGCCGGATCTGCTTCCGGATCTGAACCAAAATCTAATTGGCTTGTTTTTGTCACCTGCCCAACTCATCTACCAAGTTTTGTCAGAACTTGTCCATAACTTTTTGAGATATCGTGCTATATATTGTTTTTGGCCTTATTTCCCAATGGTGAAGAATCACTTAAACTTTCTAGGATCCTGATCTTCACCAAAGTCTAATAAATTTGTCCTTGTAAAACACCCAACCTGTCCACCAAGTTTCGTTTGAATCCGTCCATAACTTTTTGAGATATCCTCCTCACCTAGGGATGAACAGTCATGGGTGAAAACATAAGCTCCACCCACCTTCTATGTTGGAGGTAATAAAGGATGTCTGGTGTGCATCAGATGGGTGGGCCTCAAGTTCAAACTGAGAGTTCATATATCAGTTTTATTGTACACCGCACCTTTCCTATGCCATCTCCAGGCATTGCAAATCGTCATTGCCGGGCACCAAAGGGGGCTCGGCAGTGACGCACACTGAAAGAGAGTACTCAGTTTTCACTCTGGTTTCTTGTTTTCTTTCTTGTTTGTTTGTCCGGGCAATATCTCAGCCATCCTTTGATCTAGGAAGCTGAAATTTCGGCACAATAGTGAGCAAGTCCTTTGTCAAAAACGGTATTATTATTTTTTTTGATTAATCAATAAATTGAGGAGTTATTTAATTATTAGCGATTAATTAAGTACTTATTTAATTAATCAAATTTCCTTTCTCTTCTGACCATTAACTCAGGCACCTTTTGAGTTAGGAAGCTGACATTTGGACATGCCAATGACCAGGTGATTTAGCTACAAAGGATATTTTTGATTTATTAATTAATCAATTAATCGATTAATTATTTAATGATCTCTGGTGTTGGGCTAGCGGCTAGGGTGCCGGCTTAGGATCCCAGGATCCTGGGTTCGAATCCCGGTCAATCGCTGAATTAACGCCAGGGGGGTTGACTCAGCCTGTCATCCTTCCGAGGTCGGCAAATTGAGTACCAGTTCACTGGTAAATCCCTGCTTGTCGTTAAAGGCGGCAAAAAGGGTTGGCGTCAGGAAGGGCATCCGGCCGTTAAACATTGCTTCAAAAAGGGGACCGAAAAACAACAACAACCACAGTTCCCGAAAAAGGCCAACCCCCGCTTGCGGGGAAAAATGGCCTCTAAAGGTGGTTTTTATTCGATTAATGACAAAAAAATTTTTTTTTTTTAAAGTTACAGATTCTGATGAAATAGTGGTAGTGGATGTGTGTGGTAGTGGATGGTAGTGGAAATAGTGATAGTGGTAGTGGAAAATAGTGGATGTGTTCTCTGACCAAATTGATTAATAATTTAATTTTTTTATGATTATTATTTATTAATTTTCATTATTAATCATTTATTTGTCTTCTTTCTCATTTGGCCAATATCTCAGGCACCTTTTGAGCTCGGAAGCTAATATTTGGACATGAGTGACCAAGTGATGTGGCTATCAAGGATATTTTTGATTTATTGATTCATCATTTAATCGATTAATTATTTATTGATTAATCGATTAATTATTTATTGATTAATCAATTAATTATTTATTTTTTATTAATGATCTATTTAATTAAATTTCAAAAAGATACATCTTCGAATGAAGCACTAATGGTTTAGTTATGCTATTAGCCAATTGATTAAGAAAATAATTTGTGATAATCTTTTATTGATTTTAATTATACAATTAATCAATCAATTAGTGTACACCTCTCCCTCCCAATGCAGCCTCAATGAGCTGCACTGCGGTATTGCCGGGCGCCTGAGGCGCCCCGTCAATGCCGCGCTGCAGCATATTTAATTATTTGGCATGGGGCGGTGTACTTTGAATGTATGTGTACTTGTTGTACACCGCTCCTTTCCTATGCCACCTCCAGGCATTGCAAATCGTCATTGCCGGGCACCGAAGGGGGCTTGGCAGTGACGCACGCTGAAAGAGAGTACTCAGTTTTCACTCTGGTTTCTTGTTTGTTGTACACCGCTCCTTTCCTATGCCATCTCCAGGCATTGCAAATCGTCATTGCCGGGCACCAAAGGGGGCTCGGCAGTGACGCACGCTGAAAGAGAGTACTCAGTTTTCACTCTGGTTGTACACCGCTCCTTTCCTATGCCATCTCCAGGCATTGCAAATCGTCATTGCCGGGCACCAAAGGGGGCTCGGCAGTGACGCACGCTGAAAGAGAGTACTCAGTTTTCACTCTGGTTTCTTGTTTGTTTGTTTTCTTGGTTGTCCGGACGATATCTCAGCCATCCTTTGAGCTAGGAAGCTGAAATTTCGGCACAGTAGTGAGCAAGTCCTTTGTCAAATACGGTATTTTTTGTTTTTTGAATAATCAATTAATTGAGGAGTTATTTAATTATTAGCGTTTAATTAAGTACTTATTTAATTAATTAAATTTCATTTCTCTTCTGACCATTATTAACTCAGGCACCTTTTGAGTTAGGAAGCTGATATTTGGACATGCCAATGACCAGGTGATTTGGCTGCAAAGGATATTTTTTGATTTATTAATTAATCAATTAATCGATTAATTATTTAATTATTCGATTAATGACAAAAAAAATTTTTTTTTTTAAGTTACAGATTCTGATGAAATAGTGGTAGTTTATGTGTTCTCTGACCAAATTGATTAATAATTTAATTTTTTTATGATTATTATTTATTTATTTTCATTATTAATCATTTATTTATTTTCTTTCTCATTTGGCCAATATCTCAGGCACCTTTTGAGCTGGGAAGCTAATATTTGGACATGAGTGACCAAGTGATGTGGCTATCAAGGATATTTTTGATTTATTGATTAATCATTTCATCTATTAAGTATTTATTGATTAATCGATTAATTATTTATTGAGTAATCAATTAATTATTTAATTTTTTATAAATGACTTATTTAATTAAATTTCTAAAAGATACATCTTCGGATGAAGCACTACTGGTTTAGTTATGCGATTAGCCAATTGATTATGAAAATATTTTGTGATAATCTTTTATTGATTTTAATTATACAATTAATCAATCAATTAGTGTACACCTCTCCCTCCCAATGCAGCCTCAATGAGCTGCACTGCGGTATTGCCGGGCGCCGGAGGCGCCCCGGCAATGCCGCGCTGCAGCATATTTAATTATTTGGCATGGGGCGGTGTACTTTGAATGTATGTGTACTTGTTTGTTTTCTTGTTTCCTTGGTTGTCCGGACGATATCTCAGCCATCCTTTGAGCTAGGAAGCTGAAATTTCGGCACAATAGTGAGCAAGTCCTTTGTCAAAAACGGTATTTTTTGTTTTTTGATTAATCAATAAATTGAGGAGTTATTTAATTATTAGCGATTAATTCAGTACTTATTTAATTAATCAAATTTCCTTTCTCTTCTGACCATTAACTCAGGCACCTTTTGAGTTAGGAAGCTGACATTTGGACATGCCAATGACCAGGTGATTTGGCTGCAAAGGATATTTTTGATTTATTAATTAATAAATTAATCGATTAATTATGTAATTATTTGATTAATGCCAAAAAAAAATTTAAATTTAAAGTTACAGATTCTGATGAAATAGTGGTAGTTTATGTGTTCTCTGACCAAATTGATTAATAATTTAATTTTTTAATGATTATTATTTTTTTATTTTCATTATTAATCATTTATTTATTTTCTTTCTCATTTGGCCAATATCTCAGGCACCTTTTGAGCTGGGAAGCTAATATTTGGACATGAGTGACCAAGCGATGTGGCTATCAAGGAGATTTTTGATTTATTGATTAATCATTGTACACCGCTCCTTTCCTATGCCATCTCCAGGCATTGCAAATCGTCATTGCCGGGCACCAAAGGGGGCTCGGCAGTGACGCACGCTGAAAGAGAGTACTCAGTTTTCACTCTGGTTTCTTGTTTTCTTGTTTGTTGTACACCGCTCCTTTCCTATGCCATCTCCAGGCATTGCAAATCGTCATTGCCGGGCACCAAAGGGGGCTCGGCAGTGACGCACGCTGAAAGAGAGTACTCAGTTTTCACTCTGGTTTCTTGTTTTCTTTCTTGGTTGTCCGGACGATATCTCAGCCATCCTTTGAGCTAGGAAGCTGAAATTTCGGCACAGTAGTGAGCAAGTCCTTTGTCAAATACGGTATTTTTTGTTTTTTGAATTATCAATTAATTGAGGAGTTATTTAATTATTAGCGTTTAATTAAGTACTTATTTAATTAATTAAATTTCATTTATCTTCTGACCATTATTAACTCAGGCACCTTTTGAGTTAGGAAGCTGATATTTGGACATGCCAATGACCAGGTGATTTGGCTGCAAAGGATATTTTTGATTTATTAATTAATCAATTAATCGATTAATTATTTAATTATTCGATTAATGACCAAAAAATTTTTTTTTTTTAAGTTACAGATTCTGATGAAATAGTGGTAGTTTATGTGTTCTCTGACCAAATTGATTAATAATTTAATTTTTTTATGATTATTATTTATTTATTTTCATTATTAATCATTTATTTATTTTCTTTCTCATTTGGCCAATATCTCAGGCACCTTTTGGGCTGGGAAGCTAATATTTGGACATGAGTGACCAAGTGATGTGGCTATCAAGGATATTTTTGATTTATTGATTAATCATTTCATCTATTAAGTATTTATTGATTAATCGATTAATTATTTATTGAGTAATCAATTAATTATTTAATTTTTTATAAATGACTTATTTAATTAAATTTCTAAAAGATACATCTTCGGATGAAGCACTACTGGTTTAGTTATGCGATTAGCCAATTGATTATGAAAATATTTTGTGATAATCTTTTATTGATTTTAATTATACAATTAATCAATCAATTAGTGTACACCTCTCCCTCCCAATGCAGCCTCAATGAGCTGCACTGCGGTATTGCCGGGCGCCGGAGGCGCCCCGGCAATGCCGCGCTGCAGCATATTTAATTATTTGGCATGGGGCGGTGTACTTTGAATGTATGTGTACTTGTTGTATACCGCTCCTTTCCTATGCCATCTCCAGGCATTGCAAATCGTCATTGCCGGGCACCAAAGGGGGCTCGGCAGTGACGCACGCTGAAAGAGAGTACTCAGTTTTCACTCTGGTTTCTTTCTTGTTTGTTGTACACCGCTCCTTTCCTATGCCATCTCCAGGCATTGCAAATCGTCATTGCCGGGCACCAAAGGGGGCTCGGCAGTGACGCACGCTGAAAGAGAGTACTCAGTTTTCACTCTGGTTTCTTGTTTTCTTTCTTGGTTGTCCGGACGATATCTCAGCCATCCTTTGAGCTAGGAAGCTGAAATTTCGGCACAGTAGTGAGCAAGTCCTTTGTCAAATACGGTATTTTTTGTTTTTTGAATAATCAATTAATTGAGGAGTTATTTAATTATTAGCGTTTAATTAAGTACTTATTTAATTAATTAAATTTCATTTATCTTCTGACCATTATTAACTCAGGCACCTTTTGAGTTAGGAAGCTGATATTTGGACATGCCAATGACCAGGTGATTTGGCTGCAAAGGATATTTTTGATTTATTAATTAATCAATTAATCGATTAATTATTTAATTATTCGATTAATGACAAAAAAATTTTTTTTTTTTTAAGTTACAGATTCTGATGAAATAGTGGTAGTTTATGTGTTCTCTGACCAAATTGATTAATAATTTAATTTTTTTATGATTATTATTTATTTATTTTCATTATTAATCATTTATTTATTTTCTTTCTCATTTGGCCAATATCTCAGGCACCTTTTGAGCTGGGAAGCTAATATTTGGACATGAGTGACCAAGTGATGTGGCTATCAAGGATATTTTTGATTTATTGATTAATCATTTCATCTATTAAGTATTTATTGATTAATCGATTAATTATTTATTGAGTAATCAATTAATTATTTAATTTTTTATAAATGACTTATTTAATTAAATTTCTAAAAGATACATCTTCGGATGAAGCACTACTGGTTTAGTTATGCGATTAGCCAATTGATTATGAAAATATTTTGTGATAATCTTTTATTGATTTTAATTATACAATTAATCAATCAATTAGTGTACACCTCTCCCTCCCAATGCAGCCTCAATGAGCTGCACTGCGGTATTGCCGGGCGCCTGAGGCGCCCCGTCAATGCCGCGCTGCAGCATATTTAATTATTTGGCATGGGGCGGTGTACTTTGAATGTATGTGTACTTGTTTGTTTTCTTGTTTGTTTGTTTTCTTTCTTGGTTGTCCGGACGATATCTCAGCCATCCTTTGAGCTAGGAAGCTGAAATTTCGGCACAGTAGTGAGCAAGTCCTTTGTCAAATACGGTATTTTTTGTTTTTTGAATAATCAATTAATTGAGGAGTTATTTAATTATTAGCGTTTAATTAAGTACTTATTTAATTAATTAAATTTCATTTCTCTTCTGACCATTATTAACTCAGGCACCTTTTGAGTTAGGAAGCTGATATTTGGACATGCCAATGACCAGGTGATTTGGCTGCAAAGGATATTTTTGATTTATTAATTAATCAATTAATCGATTAATTATTTAATTATTCGATTAATGACAAAAAAATTTTTTTTTTTAAAGTTACAGATTCTGATGAAATAGTGGTAGTTTATGTGTTCTCTGACCAAATTGATTAATAATTTAATTTTTTTATGATTATTATTTATTTATTTTCATTATTAATCATTTATTTATTTTCTTTCTCATTTGGCCAATATCTCAGGCACCTTTTGAGCTGGGAAGCTAATATTTGGACATGAGTGACCAAGTGATGTGGCTATCAAGGATATTTTTGATTTATTGATTAATCATTTCATCTATTAAGTATTTATTGATTAATCGATTAATTATTTATTGAGTAATCAATTAATTATTTAATTTTTTATAAATGACTTATTTAATTAAATTTCTAAAAGATACATCTTCGGATGAAGCACTAGTGGTTTAGTTATGCGATTAGCCAATTGATTATGAAAATATTTTGTGATAATCTTTTATTGATTTTAATTGTACACCGCTCCTTTCCTATGCCATCTCCAGGCATTGCAAATCGTCATTGCCGGGCACCAAAGGGGGCTCGGCAGTGACGCACGCTGAAAGAGAGTACTCAGTTTTCACTCTGGTTTCTTGTTTGTTTGGTTGTCCGGACGATATCTCAGCCATCCTTTGAGCTAGGAAGCTGAAATTTCGGCACAGTAGTGAGCAAGTCCTTTGTCAAATACGGTATTTTTTGTTTTTTGAATAATCAATTAATTGAGGAGTTATTTAATTATTAGCGTTTAATTAAGTACTTATTTAATTAATTAAATTTCATTTCTCTTCTGACCATTATTAACTCAGGCACCTTTTGAGTTAGGAAGCTGATATTTGGACATGCCAATGACCAGGTGATTTGGCTGCAAAGGATATTTTTGATTTATTAATTAATCAATTAATCGATTAATTATTTAATTATTCGATTAATGACAAAAAAAAAATTTTTTTTAAAGTTACAGATTCTGATGAAATAGTGGTAGTTTATGTGTTCTCTGACCAAATTGATTAATAATTTAATTTTTTTATGATTATTATTTATTTATTTTCATTATTAATCATTTATTTATTTTCTTTCTCATTTGGCCAATATCTCAGGCACCTTTTGAGCTGGGAAGCTAATATTTGGACATGAGTGACCAAGTGATGTGGCTATCAAGGATATTTTTGATTTATTGATTAATCATTTCATCTATTAATTATTTATTGATTAATCGATTAATTATTTATTGAGTAATCAATTAATTATTTCATTTTTTATAAATGACTTATTTAATTAAATTTCTAAAAGATACATCTTCGGATGAAGCACTAGTGGTTTAGTTATGCGATTAGCCAATTGATTATGAAAATATTTTGTGATAATCTTTTATTGATTTTAATTATACAATTAATCAATCAATTAGTGTACACGTCTCCCTCCCAATGCAGCCTCAATGAGCTGCACTGCGGTATTGCCGGGCGCCTGAGGCGCCCCGGCAATGCCGCGCTGCAGCATATTTAATTATTTGGCATGGGGCGGTGTACTTTGAATGTATTTGTACTTGTTATACAATTAATCAATCAATTAGTGTACACCTTTCACTCCCAATGCAGCCTCAATGAGCTGCACTGCGGTATTGCCGGGCGCCGGAGGCGCCCCGGCAATGCCGCGCTGCAGCATATTCAATTATTTGGCATGGGGCGGTGTACTTTGAATGTATTTGTACTTGTTGTACACCGCTCCTTTCCTATGCCACCTCCAGGCATTGCAAATCGTCATTGCCGGGCACCGAAGGGGGCTCGGCAGTGACGCACGCTGAAAGAGAGTACTCAGTTTTCACTCTGGTTTCTTGTTTGTTTTCTTGGTTGTCCGGACGATATCTCAGCCATCCTTTGAGCTAGGAAGCTGAAATTTCGGCACAGTAGTGAGCAAGTCCTTTGTCAAATACGGTATTTTTTGTTTTTTGAATAATCAATTAATTGAGGAGTTATTTAATTATTAGCGTTTAATTAAGTACTTATTTAATTAATTAAATTTCATTTATCTTCTGACCATTATTAACTCAGGCACCTTTTGAGTTAGGAAGCTGATATTTGGACATGCCAATGACCAGGTGATTTGGCTGCAAAGGATATTTTTGATTTATTAATTAATCAATTAATCGATTAATTATTTAATTATTCGATTAATGACCAAAAAAATTTTTTTTTTTAAGTTACAGATTCTGATGAAATAGTGGTAGTTTATGTGTTCTCTGACCAAATTGATTAATAATTTAATTTTTTTATGATTATTATTTATTTATTTTCATTATTAATCATTTATTTATTTTCTTTCTCATTTGGCCAATATCTCAGGCACCTTTTGAGCTGGGAAGCTAATATTTGGACATGAGTGACCAAGTGATGTGGCTATCAAGGATATTTTTGATTTATTGATTAATCATTTCATCTATTAAGTATTTATTGATTAATCGATTAATTATTTATTTGTTTTCTTTCTTGGTTGTCCGGACGATATCTCAGCCATCCTTTGAGCTAGGAAGCTGAAATTTCGGCACAGTAGTGAGCAAGTCCTTTGTCAAATACGGTATTTTTTGTTTTTTGAATAATCAATTAATTGAGGAGTTATTTAATTATTAGCGTTTAATTAAGTACTTATTTAATTAATTAAATTTCATTTCTCTTCTGACCATTATTAACTCAGGCACCTTTTGAGTTAGGAAGCTGATATTTGGACATGCCAATGACCAGGTGATTTGGCTGCAAAGGATATTTTTGATTTATTAATTAATCAATTAATCGATTAATTATTTAATTATTCGATTAATGACAAAAATTTTTTTTTTTTTAAAGTTACAGATTCTGATGAAATAGTGGTAGTTTATGTGTTCTCTGACCAAATTGATTAATAATTTAATTTTTTTATGATTATTATTTATTTATTTTCATTATTAATCATTTATTTATTTTCTTTCTCATTTGACCAATATCTCAGGCACCTTTTGAGCTGGGAAGCTAATATTTGGACATGAGTGACCAAGTGATGTGGCTATCAAGGATATTTTTGATTTATTGATTAATCATTTCATCTATTAATTATTTATTGATTAATCGATTAATTATTTATTGAGTAATCAATTAATTATTTAATTTTTTATAAATGACTTATTTAATTAAATTTCTAAAAGATACATCTTCGGATGAAGCACTAGTGGTTTAGTTATGCGATTAGCCAATTGATTATGAAAATATTTTGTGATAATCTTTTATTGATTTTAATTATACAATTAATCAATCAATTAGTGTACACCTCTCCCTCCCAATGCAGCCTCAATGAGCTGCACTGCGGTATTGCCGGGCGCCGGAGGCGCCCCGGCAATGCCGCGCTGCAGCATATTTAATTATTTGGCATGGGGCGGTGTACTTTGAATGTATGTGTACTTGTTTCATCTATTAATTATTTATTGATTAATCGATTAATTATTTATTGAGTAATCAATTAATTATTTAATTTTTTATAAATGACTTATTTAATTACATTTCTAAAAGATACATCTTCGGATGAAGCACTAGTGGTTTAGTTATGCGATTAGCCAATTGATTATGAAAATATTTTGTGATAATCTTTTATTGATTTTAATTATACAATTAATCAATCAATTAGTGTACACCTATCCCTCCCAATGCAGCCTCAATGAGCTGCACTGCGGTATTGCCGGGCGCCGGAGGCGCCCCGGCAATGCCGCGCTGCAGCATATTTAATTATTTGGCATGGGGCGGTGTACTTTGAATGTATGTGTACTTGTTTGTTTTCTTTCTTGCTTTCTTGTTTGTTTGTCCGGGCGATATCTCAGCCATCCTTTGAGCTAGGAAGCTGAAATTTTGGCACAATAGTGAGCAAGTCCTTTGACAAAAACGGTATTTTTTGTTTTTTGATTAATCAATTAATTGATGAGTTATTTAATTATTAGCGATTAATTAAGTACTTATTTAATTAATTAAATTTCATTTCTCTTCTGACCATTAACTCAAGAACCTTTTGAGTTAGGAAGCAGATATTTGGACATGCCAATGACCAGGTGATTTGGCTGCAAAGGCTATTTTTGATTTATTAATTAATCAATTAATGGATTAATTATTTGATTAATGACCAAAAAATTTTTTTTTTTTAAGTTACAGATTCTGATGAAATGGTGGTGGTTTATGTGTTCTCTGACCGAATTGATTAATAATTTAATTTTTTTATGATTATTATTTATTTATTTTCATTATTAATCATTTATTTGTCTTCTTTCTCATTTGGCCAATATCTCAGGCACCTTTTGAGCTCGGAAGCTAATATTTGGACATGAGTGACCAAGTGATGTGGCTATCAAGGATATTTTTGATTTATTGATTAATCAATGAATCAATGTGTCGATTAATTATTTAATTATTTGATGAATTACTAAAAAAAAAAAAAAAATCGTTTACAGATTCTGATGAAATGGTGGTGGTTTTTGTGTTCTGTGACCGAATTGACAAATAATTTAATTTTTTAATTATTATTATTTATTTATTTTCATTATTAATTAATTATTTATATTCTTTCTTATTTGGACAATATCTCAGGCACCTTTTGAGCTGGGAAGCTAATATTTGGACATGACAGTGACCAAGTGATGTGTCTATCAAGGATATTTTTGATTTATTGATTAATCATTTAATCGATTAATTATTTATTGATTAATCAATTAATTATTTAATTTTTTATTAATGACTTATTTAATTAAATTTCTAAAAGATACATCTTCAGATGAAGCACTAGTGGTTTAGTTATGCGATTAGCCAATTGATTATGAAAATATTTTGTGATAATCTTTTATTGATTTTAATTATACAATTAATCAATCAATTAGTGTACACCTCTCCCTCCCAATGCAGCCTCAATGAGCTGCACTGCGGTATTGCCGGGCGCCGGAGGCGCCCCGGCAATGCCGCGCTGCAGCATATTTAATTATTTGGCATGGGGCGGTGTACTTTGAATGTATGTGTACTTGTTTTCTTTCTTTCTTCCTTGTTTTCTTGTCCGGACTATATCTCAGCCATCCTTTGAGCTCGGAAGCTGAAATTTCGGCACAATAGTGAGCAAGTCCTTTGTCAAAAACGGTATTTTTTGTTTTTTGATTAATCAGTTAATTGAGGAGTTATTTAATTATTAGCGATTAATTAAGTACTCATTTAATTAATCAAATTTCCTTTCTCTTCTGACGATTAACTCAGGCACCTTTTGAGTTAGGAAGCTGATATTTCGGGACATGCCAATGACCAGGTGACTTGGCTGCAAAGGCTATTTTTGATTTATTAATTAATCAATTAATCGATTAGTTATTTAATTATTCGATTAATGACTAAATTTTTTTTTTTTAAGTTACAGATTCTGATGAAATGGTGGTGGTTTATGTGTTCTCTGACCGAATTGATTAATAATTTAATATTTCTATGATTATTATTTATTTATTTTCATTATTAATCATTTATTTATTTTCTTTCTCATTTGGCCAATATCTCAGGCACCTTTTGAGCTCGGAAGCTAATATTTTGACATGAGTGACCAAGTGATGTGGCTATCAAGGATACTTTTGATTTATTGATTAATCAATTAATCAATTAATCGATTAATTATTTAATTATTCGATTAATTACAAAATAAAATATAAAAAAATCAGTTACAGATTCTGATGAAATGGTGGTGGTTTATGTGTTCTGTGACCGAATAGATTAATAATTTAATTTTTTCATGATTATTATTTATTTATTTTCATTATTAATCATTTATTTATTTTCTTTCTCATTTGGCCAATATCTCAGGCACCTTTTGAGCTGGGAAGCTAATATTTGGACATGACAGTGACCAAGTGATGTGGCTATCAAGGATATTTTTGATTTATTGATTAATCATTTATTCGATTAATTATTTATTGATTAATCGATTAATTATTTATTGATTAATCAATTAATTATTTAATTTTTTACGAATGACTTATTTAATTACATTTCTAAAAGATACATCTTCGGATGAAGCACGAGTGGTTTAGTTATGCTATTAGCCAATTGATTAAGAAAATATTTTGTGATAATCTTTTATTGATTTTAATTATACAATTAATCTATCAATTAGTGTACACCTCTCCCTCCCAATGCAGCCTCGATGAGCTGCCAGAGGCGCCCCGGCAATGCCGCCCTGTAGGATATTTTATTATTTGGCATGGGGGCGGTGTACTTTGAATGTATGTGTACTTGTTGTACACCGCACCTTTCCTATGCCATCTCCAGGCATTGCAAATCGTCATTACCGGGCACCAAAGGGGGCTCGGCAGTGACGCACGCTGAAAGGGAGTACTCAGTTTTCACTCTGGTTGTTTGTTTTCTTGCTTTCTTGTTGGTTTGTCCAGACGATATCTCAGCCATCTTTTGAGCTAGGAAGCTGAAATTTCGGCACAGTTGTGAGCAAGTCCTTTGTCAAAAATATTATTTCTTGTTTTTTGAATAATCAATTAATTGAGGAGTTATTTAATTATTAGCGTTTAATTAAGTACTTATTTAATTAATTAAATTTCCTTTCTCTTCTGACCATTAACTCAGGCACCTTTTGAGTTAGGAAGCTGTTATTTGGACATGCCAATGACCAGGTGATTTGGCTGCAAAGGCTATTTTTGATTTATTAATTAATCAATTAATCGACTAATTATTTAATTATTTGATTAATGACAAAAAATAATTTTATTTTTAAGTTACAGATTCTGATGAAATGGTGGTGGTTCATGTGTTCTCTGACCGAATTGATAAATAATTTAATTTTTTATGATTATTATTTATTTATTTTTATTATTAATCATTTATTTATTTTCTTTCTCATTTGCCCAATATCTCAGGCACCTTTTGAGCTCAGAAGCTAATATTTGGACATGAGTGACCAAGTGATGTGGCTATCAAGGATATTTTTGATTTATTGATTAATCAATTAATCAATTAATCGATTAATTATTTAATTATTCGATTAATTACTAAAAAAAAATAAAAAATTCAGTTACAGATTCTGATGAAATGGTGGTGGTTTATGTGTTCTGTGACCGAATTGATTAATAATTTAATTTTTTATGGTTATTATTTATTTATTTTCATTATTAATCATTTATTTATTTTCTTTCTCATTTCACCAACATCTCAGGCACCTTTCGAGCTGGGAAGCTAATATTTGGACATGACAGTGACCAAGTGATGTGGCTATCAAGGATATTTTTGATTTATTGATTAATCATTCAATCGATTAATTATTTATTGGTGAATCAATTAATTATTTAATTTTTTTATTTATGACATTTAATTAAATTTCTAAAAGATACATCTTCGGATGAAGCACGAGTGGTTTAGTTATGCTATTAGCCAATTGATTAAGACAATATTTTGTGATAATCTTTTATTGATTTTAATTATACAATTAATCAATCAATTAGTGTACACCTCTCCCTCCCAATGCAGCCTCAATGAGCTGCACTGCGGTATTGCCGGGCGCCTGAGGCGCCCCGGCAATGCCGCGCTGTAGAATATTTAATTATTTGGCATGGGGGTATTGGGGGCGGTGTACTTTGAATGTATGTGTACTTGTTTGTTTTCTTGTTTGTTTGTCCGGGCGATATCTCAGCCATCCTTTGAGCTAGGAAGCTGAAATTTCGGCACAATAGTGGGCAAGTCCTTTGTCAAAAAGGGTATTTTTTGTTTTTTGATTAATCGATAAATTGAGGAGTTATTTAATTATTAGCGATTAATTAAGTACTTTTTTAATTAATCAAATTTCCTTTCTCTTCTGACCATTAACTCAGGCACCTTTTGAGTTAGGAAGCTGATATTTGGACATGCCAATGACCAGGTGATTTGGCTGCAAAGGCTATTTTTGATTTATTAATTAATCAATTAATCAATTAATTATTTTATTATTCGATTAATGAGTAAAAAAAATTTTTTTTAAGTTACAGATTCTGATGAAATGGTGGTGGTTTATGTGTTCTCTGACAGAATTCATTCATAATTTAATTTTTTTATGATTACTATTTATTTATTTTCATTATTAATCATTTATTTATTTTCTTTCTCATTTGGCCAATATCTCAGGCACCTTTTGAGCTGGGAAGCTAATATTTGGACATGAGTGACCAAGTGATGTGGCTATCAAGGATATTTTTGATTTATTGATTAATCATTTAATCGATTAATTATTTATTGATTAATCAATTAATTATATAATTTTTTATTAATGATCTATTTAATTAAATTTCAAAAAGATACATCTTCGGATGAAGCACTAGTGGTTTAGTTATGCTATTCGCAAATTGATTAAGAAAATAATTTGTGATAATCTTTTATTGATTTTAATTATACAATTAATCAATCAATTAGTGTACACCTCTCCCTCCCAATGCAGCCTCTACGAGCTGCCAGAGGCGCCCCGGCAATGCCGCACTGTAGGATATTTAATTATTTGGCATGGGGGCGGTGTACTTTGAATGTATCTGCACTTGTTGTACACTGCTCCTTTCCTATGCCATCTCCAGGCATTGCAAATCGTCATTGCCGGGCACCGAAGGGGGCTCGGCAGTGACGCACGCTGAAAGAGAGTACTCGGTTTTCACTCTGGTTGTTTGTTTGTTGTACACCGCTCCTTTCCTTTGCCATCTCCAGGCATTGCAAATCGTCATTGCTGGGCACCGAAGGGGGCTCGGCAGTGACGCACGCTGAAAGAGAGTACTCAGTTTTCACCCTGGTTGTTTGTTTTTTTGCTTTCTTGTTTGTTTGTCCGTAGAGTACTTTAGGATATTTAATTATTTGGCGTGGGGGGATTGGAGGGGGTGTACTTTGAATGTATGTGTACTTGTTTGTTTTCTTGTTGTACACCGCTCCTTTCCTATGCCATCTCCAGGCATTGAAAATCCTCATTGCCGGGCACCGAAGGGGGCTCGGCAGTGACGCACGCTGAAAGAGAGTACTCAGTTTTCACTCTGGTTTCTTTCTTGTTTGTTTGTTTGTTTGTTTGTTTTTTTTCTTGTTTGGTTGTCCGGGCGATATCTCAGCCATCCTTTGAGCTAGGAAGCTGAAATTTTGGCACAATAGTGAGAAAGTGCTTTGTCAAAAACGGTATTTTTTGTTTTTTGATTAATCAATAAATTGAGGAGTTATTTAATTATTAGCGATTAATTAAGTACTTATTTAATTAATTAAATTTCCTTTCTCTTCTGACCATTAACTCAGGCACCTTTTGAGTTAGGAAGCTGATATTTGGACATGCCAATGACCAGGTGATTTGGCTGCAAATGATATTTTTGATTTATTAATTAATCAATTAATCGATTAATTATTCCATTAATGACCAAAAAAAATTTTTTTTTAAAGTTACAGATTCTGATGAAATAGTGGTAGTTTATGTGTTCTCTGACCAAATTGATTAATAATTTAATTTTTTATGATTATTATTTATTTATTTTTATTATTAATAATTTATTTATTTTCTTTCACATTTGGCCAATATCTCAGGCACCTTTTGAGCTAGGAAGCTAATATTTGGACATGAGTGACCAAGTGATGTGGCTATCAAGGATATTTTTGATTTATTGATTGATCATTTCATCTATTAATTATTTATTGATTAATCGTTTAATTATTTTTTGAGTAATCAATTAATTATTTAATTTTTTATAAATGACTTATTTAATTAAATTTCTAAAAGATACATCTTCGGATGAAGCACTAGTGGTTTAGTTATGCGATTAGCCAATTGATTATGAAAATATTTTGTGATAATCTTTTATTGATTTTAATTATACAATTAATCAATCAATTAGTGTACACCTCTCCCTCCCAATGCAGCCTCAATGAGCTGCACTGCGGTATTGCCGGGCGCCGGGGGTGCCCCGGCAATGCCGCGCTGCAGCATATTTAATTATTTGGCATGGGGCGGTGTACTTTGAATGCATGTGTACTTGTTTTCTTGTTTGTTTGTCCGGGCGATATCTCAGCCATCCTTTGAGCTAGGAAGCTGAAATTTCGGCACAATAGTGAGCAAGTCCTTTGTCAAAAACGGTATTTTTTGTTTTTTGATTAATCAATAAATTGAGGAGTTATTTAATTATTAGCGATTAATTAAGTACTTATTTAATTAATCAAATTTGCTTTCTCTTCTGACCATTAACTCAGGCACCTTTTGAGTTAGGAAGCTGTTATTTGGACATGCCAATGACCAGGTGATTTGGCTGCAAAAGCTATTTTTGATTTATTAATTAATCAATTAATCGATTAATTATTTAATTATTCGATTAATGGCAAACAAAATTATTTTTTTTAAAGTTACAGATTCTGATGAAATAGTGGTAGTTTTTGTGTTCTCTGACCAAATTGATTAATAATTTTTAAAAATTCTGATTATTATTTATTTATTTTCATTATTAATCATTTATTTATTTTCTTTCTCATTTGGCCAATATCTCAGGCACCTTTTGAGCTCGGAAGCTAATATTTGGACATGAGTGACCAGGTGATGTGGCTATCAAGGATATTTTTGATTTATTGATTAATCATTTAATCGATTAATTATTTATTGATTAATCGATTAATTATTTATTGAGTAATCAATTAATTATTTAATTTTTTATTAATGACTTATTTAATTATATTTCTAAAAGATACATCTTCGGATGAAGCACTAGTGGTTTAGTTATACTATTAGCCAATTGATTATGAAAATATTTTGTGATAATTGTCCACCGCACCTTTCCTATGCCATCTCCAGGCATTGCAAATCGTCATTGCTGGGCACTGAAGGGGGCTCCTCAGTGACGCATGCTGAAAGAGAGTACTCAGTTTTCACTCTGGTTGTTGTACACCGCTCCTTTCCTATGCCATCTCCAGGCATTGCAAATCGTCATTGCCGGGCACCAAAGGGGGCTCGGCAGTGACGCACGCTGAAAGAGAGTACTCAGTTTTCACTCTGGTTTCTTGTTTTCTTGCTTTCTTGTTTTCTTGCTTTCTTGTTTGTTTGTCCGGACGATATCTCAGCCATCCTTTGAGCTAGGAAGCTGAAATTTCGGCACAGTCGTGAGCAAGTCCTTTTTCAAAAACGGTATTTTTTGTTTTTTGAATAATCAATTAATTAAGGAGTTATTAATTATTAGCGATTAATTAAGTACTTATTTAATTAATTAAATTTCATTTCTCTTCTGACCATTAACTCAGGCACCTTTTGAGTTCGGAAGCTGATATTTGGACATGCCAATGACCAGGTGATTTGGCTGCAAAGGCTATTCTGATTTATTAATTAATCAATTAATCGATTAATTATTTAATTATTCGATTAATGACTAAAAAATTTTTTTTTTAAGTTACAGATTCTGATGAAATGGTGGTGGTTTATGTGTTCTCTGACGGAATTCATTAATAATTTAATTTTTTTATGATTATTATTTCTTTATTTTCATTATTAATCATTTATTTATTTTCTTTCTCATTTGGCCAATATCTCAGGCACCTTTTGACCTCGGAAGCTAATATTTGGACATGAGTGACCAAGTGATGTGGCTATCAAGGATATTTTTGATTTATTGATTCATCATTTAATCGATTAATTATTTATTGATTAATCGATTAATTATTTATTGATTAATCAATTAATTATTTAATTTTTTATTAATGATCTATTTAATTAAATTTCAAAAAGATACATCTTCGAATGAAGCACTAATGGTTTAATTATGCTATTAGCCAATTGATTAAGAAAATAATTTGTGATAATCTTTTATTGATTTTAATTATACAATTAATCAATCAATTAGTGTACACCTCTCCCTCCCAATGCAGCCTCAATGACCTGCACTGCGGTATTGCCGGGCGCCAGAGGCGCCCCGGCAATGCCGCGCTGTAGGATATTTTATTATTTGGCATGTGGGTGGTGTACTTTGAATGTTTGTGTACTTGTTGTACACCGCTCCTTTCCTATGCCATCTCCAGGCATTGCAAATCGTCATTGCCGGGCACCAAAGGGGGCTCGGCAGTGACGCACGCTGAAAGAGAGTACTCAGTTTTCACTCTGGTTTCTTGCTTTCTTTCTTGTTGTACATCGCTCCTTTCCTGTGCCATCTCCAGGCATTGCAAATCGTCATTGCCGGGCACCAAAGGGGGCTCGGCAGTGACGCACGCTGAAAGAGAGTACTCAGTTTTCACTCTGGTTTCTTTCTTGTTTGTTTGTTTGTTTGTTTGTTGTACACCGCTCCTTTCCTATGCCATCTCCAGGCATTGCAAATCGTCATTGCCGGGCACCAAAGGGGGCTCGGCAGTGACGCACGCTGAAAGAGAGTACTCAGTTTTCACTCTGGTTGTTTGTTGTACACCGCTCCTTTCCTATGCCATCTCCAGGCATTGCAAATCGTCATTGCCGGGCACCAAAGGGGGCTCGGCAGTGACGCACGCTGAAAGAGAGTACTCAGTTTTCACTCTGGTTTCTTGTTTTCTTGGTTGTCCGGGCGATATCTCAGCCATCCTTTGAGCTAGGAAGCTGAAATTTCGGCACAGTAGTGAGCAAGTCCTTTGTCAAATACGGTATTTTTTGTTTTTTGAATAATCAATTAATTGAGGAGTTATTTAATTATTAGCGTTTAATTAAGTACTTATTTAATTAATTAAATTTCATTTCTCTTCTGACCATTAACTCAGGCACCTTTTGAGTTAGGAAGCTGATATTTGGACATGCCAATGACCAGGTGATTTGGCTGCAAAGGATATTTTTGATTTATTAATTAATCAATTAATCGATTAATTATTTAATTATTCCATTAATGACAAAAACTTTTTTTTTTTTAAGTTACAGATTCTGATGAAATAGTGGTAGTTTATGTGTTCTCTGACCAAATTGATTAATAATTTAATTTTTTTATGATTATTATTATTTATTTATTTTCATTATTAATCATTTATTTATTTTCTTTCTCATTTGGCCAATATCTCAGGCACCTTTTGAGCTGGGAAGCTAATATTTGGACATGAGTGACCAAGTGATGTGGCTATCAAGGATATTTTTGATTTATTGATTAATCATTTCATCTATTAATTATTTATTGATTAATCGATTAATTATTTATTGAGTAATCAATTAATTATTTAATTTTTTATAATGACTTATTTAATTAAATTTCTAAAAGATACATCTTCGGATGAAGCACTAGTGGTTTAGTTATGCGATTAGCCAATTGATTATGAAAATATTTTGTGATAATCTTTTATTGATTTTAATTATACAATTAATCAATCAATTAGTGTACACCTCTCCCTCCCAATGCAGCCTCAATGAGCTGCACTGCGGTATTGCCGGGCGCCTGAGGCGCCCCGGCAATGCCGCGCTGCAGCATATTTAATTATTTGGCATGGGGTGGTGTACTTTGAATGTATGTGTACTTGTTTGTTTTCTTTCTTGGTTGTCCGGACGATATCTCAGCCATCCTTTGAGCTAGGAAGCTGAAATTTCGGCACAGTCGTGAGCAAGTCCTTTGTCAAATACGGTATTTTTTGTTTTTTGAATAATCAATTAATTGAGGAGTTATTTAATTATTAGCGTTTAATTAAGTACTTATTTAATTAATTAAATTTCATTTCTCTTCTGACCATTATTAACTCAGGCACCTTTTGAGTTAGGAAGCTGATATTTGGACATGCCAATGACCAGGTGATTTGGCTGCAAAGGATATTTTTGATTTATTAATTAATCAATTAATCGATTAATTATTTAATTATTCGATTAATGACCCAAAAAATTTTTTTTTTTAAGTTACAGATTCTGATGAAATAGTGGTAGTTTATGTGTTCTCTGACCAAATTGATTACCAATTTAATTTTTTTATGATTATTATTTATTTATTTTCATTATTAATCATTTATTTATTTTCTTTCTCATTTGGCCAATATCTCAGGCACCTTTTGAGCTGGGAAGCTAATATTTGGACATAAGTGACCAAGTGATGTGGCTATCAAGGATATTTTTGATTTATTGATTAATCATTTCATCTATTAATTATTTATTGAATAATCGATTAATTATTTATTGAGTAATCAATTAATTATTTAATTTTTTATGCATGACTTATTTAATTAAATTTCTAAAAGATACATCTTCGGATGAAGCACTAGTGGTTTAGTTATGCGATTAGCCAATTGATTATGAAAATATTTTGTGATAATCTTTTATTGATTTTAATTATACAATTAATCAATCAATTAGTGTACACCTCTCCCTCCCAATGCAGCCTCAATGAGCTGCACTGCGGTATTGCCGGGCGCCGGAGGCGCCCCGGCAATGCCGCGCTGCAGCATATTTAATTATTTGGCATGGGGCGGTGTACTTTGAATGTATGTGTACTTGTTGTACACCGCTCCTTTCCTATGCCATCTCCAGGCATTGCAAATCGTCATTGCCGGGCACCAAAGGGGGCTCGGCAGTGACGCACGCTGAAAGAGAGTACTCAGTTTTCACTCTGGTTTCTTGTTGTACACCGCTCCTTTCCTATGCCATCTCCAGGCATTGCAAATCGTCATTGCCGGGCACCAAAGGGGGCTCGGCAGTGACGCACGCTGAAAGAGAGTACTCAGTTTTCACTCTGGTTTCTTGTTTGTTTGTTTTCTTGGTTGTCCGGGCGATATCTCAGCCATCCTTTGAGCTAGGAAGCTGAAATTTCGGCACAGTCGTGAGCAAGTCCTTTGTCAAATACGGTATTTTTTGTTTTTTGAATAATCAATTAATTGAGGAGTTATTTAATTATTAGCGTTTAATTAAGTACTTATTTAATTAATTAAATTTCATTTCTCTTCTGACCATTATTAACTCAGGCACCTTTTGAGTTAGGAAGCTGATATTTGGACATGCCAATGACCAGGTGATTTGGCTGCAAAGGATATTTTTGATTTATTAATTAATCAATTAATCGATTAATTATTTAATTATTCGATTAATGACCCAAAAAAATTTTTTTTTTAAGTTACAGATTCTGATGAAATAGTGGTAGTTTATGTGTTCTCTGACCAAATTGATTACCAATTTAATTTTTTTATGATTATTATTTATTTATTTTCATTATTAATCATTTATTTATTTTCTTTCTCATTTGGCCAATATCTCAGGCACCTTTTGAGCTGGGAAGCTAATATTTGGACATGAGTGACCAAGTGATGTGGCTATCAAGGATATTTTTGATTTATTGATTAATCATTTCATCTATTAATTATTTATTGATTAATCGATTAATTATTTATTGAGTAATCAATTAATTATTTAATTTTTTATAAATGACTTATTTAATTAAATTTCTAAAAGATACATCTTCGGATGAAGCACTAGTGCTTTAGGTATGCTATTAGCCAATTGATTATGAAAATATTTTATGATCATTTATATATTTAAATTTCACAATTAATCAATCAATTATTGTACTCCTCTCCCTCCCAATGCAGCCTTAATGAGCTGCACTGCGGTATTGCCGGGCGCCGGAGGCGCCCCGGCAATGCCGCGCTGCAGCATATTTAATTATTTGGCATGGGGCGGTGTACTTTGAATGTATTTGTACTTGTTTGTTTTCTTGTTTGTTTGTTTTCTTGGTTGTCCGGACGATATCTCAGCCATCCTTTGAGCTAGGAAGCTGAAATTTCGGCACAGTAGTGAGCAAGTCCTTTGTCAAATACGGTATTTTTTGTTTTTTGAATAATCAATTAATTGAGGAGTTATTTAATTATTAGCGTTTAATTAAGTACTTATTTAATTAATTAAATTTCATTTCTCTTCTGACCATTATTAACTCAGGCACCTTTTGAGTTTGGAAGCTGATATTTGGACATGCCAATGACCAGGTGATTTGGCTGCAAAGGATATTTTTGATTTATTAATTAATCAATTAATCGATTAATTATTTAATTATTCGATTAATGACAAAAAAAAATTTTTTTTTAAAGTTACAGATTCTGATGAAATAGTGGTAGTTTATGTGTTCTCTGACCAAATTGATTAATAATTTAATTTTTTTATGATTATTATTTATTTATTTTCATTATTAATCATTTATTTATTTTCTTTCTCATTTGGCCAATATCTCAGGCACGTTTTGAGCTGGGAAGCTAATATTTGGACATGAGTGACCAAGTGATGTGGCTATCAAGGATATTTTTGATTTATTGATTAATCATTTCATCTATTAATTATTTATTGATTAATCGATTAATTATTTATTGAGTAATCAATTAATTATTTAATTTTTTATAAATGACTTATTTAATTAAATTTCTAAAAGATACATCTTCGGATGAAGCACTAGTGGTTTAGTTATGCGATTGGCCAATTGATTATGAAAATATTTTGTGATAATCTTTTATTGATTTTAATTATACAATTAATCAATCAATTAGTGTACACCCCTCCCTCCCAATGCAGCCTTAATGAGCTGCACTGCGGTATTGCCGGGCGCCGGAGGCGCCCCGGCAATGCCGCGCTGCAGCATATTTAATTATTTGGCATGGGGCGGTGTACTTTGAATGTATGTGTACTTGTTTGTTTTCTTGTTTGGTTGTCCGGGCGATATCTCAGCCATCCTTTGAGCTAGGAAGCTGAAATTTTGGCACAATAGTGAGAACGTGCTTTGTCAAAAACGGTATTTTTTTTTTTGATTAATCAATAAATTGAGGAGTTATTTAATTATTAGCGATTAATTAAGTACTTATTTAATTAATCAAATTTCCTTTCTCTTCTGACCATTAACTCAGGCACCTTTTGAGTTAGGAAGCTGATATTTGGACATGCCAATGACCAGGTGATTTGGCTGCAAATGATATTTTTGATTTATTAATTAATCAATTAATCGATTAATTATTTAATTATTCGATTAATGAGAAAAAAATTTTTTTTTTTAAGTTACAGATTCTGATGAAATAGTGGTAGTTTATGTGTTCTCTGACCAAATTGATTAATAATTTAATTTTTTTATGATTATTATTTCTTTATTTTCATTATTAATCATTTATTTATTTTCTTTCTCATTTGGCCAATATCTCAGGCACCTTTTGAGCTGGGAAGCTAATATTTGGACATGAGTGACCAAGTGATGTGGCTGCAAAGGATATTTTTGATTTATTAATTAATCAATTAATCGATTAATTATTTAATTATTCGATTGATGACAAAAAATTTTTTTTTTTTAAAGTTACAGATTCTGATGAAATAGTGGTAGTTTATGTGTTCTCTGACCAAATTGATTAATAATTTAATTTTTTATGATTATTATTTATTTATTTTCATTATTAATCATTTATTTATTTTCTTTCTCATTTGGCCAATATCTCAGGCACCTTTTGAGCTGGGAAGCTAATATTTGGACATGAGTGACCAAGTGATGTGGCTATCAAGGATATTTTTGATTTATTGATTAATCATTTCATCTATTAATTATTTATTGATTAATCGATTAATTATTTATTGAGTAATCAATTAATTATTAAATTTTTTATAAATGACTTATTTAATTAAATTTCTAAAAGATACATCTTCGGATGAAGCACTAGTGGTTTAGTTATGCGATTAGCCAATTGATTATGAAAATATTTTGTGATAATCTTTTATTGATTTTAATTATACAATTAATCAATCAATTAGTGCACACCTCTCCCTCCCAATGCAGCCTCAATGAGCTGCACTGCGGTATTGCCGGGCGCCGGAGGCGCCCCGGCAATGCCGCGCTGCAGCATATTTAATTATTTGGCATGGGGGCGGTGTACTTTGAATGTATGTGTACTTGTTTCTTTATTTTTTTTCTTTCATAACAGCTTTGCCAACTTTGTTAGAGGCTCTGAGCACGTGAGACATGAAGAGATCTACGCACATCGGCGAGAGTTTCACTCCGAAACGGCGAGACTCCCAAAGTATTTTAATTTTATTGTCTGTGTCTTTTGTTTTGTTTGTTTTTCTCTGTTTTGTTTTAATTATTGGGTGTAACAAGAAGAACCACCTTATAGGCCATTTTCCCCCTTTTCCCTGCAGAGCAGGGGTTGGCCTTTTTCAGGCACCATGGTCCCCTTTTTACATGTTTACTTAATGTTTTACGGCCGGATGCTGAGGATGTTTTGTTGAGTCCTGATCTGTTGGGTGTTGTAATAGAAGGATGGAGGTTTTACAATTCGGTATTTTCGGATGTTCGTGTTGCGGCGAGTTGTTCGGCAACTGTGAGCGCCACCAATTGGTCTAACAAATTACCCCAAGGACTTCCATCTGACGGCGTCTGTGATGGGCGTAGATGAGGTTATGATAGAGGTGAAAGGTGGGCAGTTCTTGTGTGGTTTGAGGAAAAGTTGTGGTGAGTGGGTCGGGAAGCATTGAATGCCGTGTATAACTTTTTTCTTGTCATGGACTAACGTGTGCATACAATGCTTATTGTCAATAAAATTTTGAATTAATTATTGGTAAAGGTTGTGTTTATATTGGTCATGTAAAACCTCATTTCACTGACGACTCGACTCATTCCGAGCATTAAATCCTCATCTACTTTCAAATCCTGTTCAACAACTTACATTTCACACCAGCCCAGTGTTAGATCTCAAACAATTGTATGCTGCTGTCGTTAAATTCCTTCTTACATAGTTTTGGAATCACTGTATTTAGTAAGACTAGTTCTGATTAGTTATACTTCAATCAACATTCAACATTCAACATTCAAAAAGGTGGTCTTTCTGTCTTCTACCGACTCCTCTCCGGCCTTGCACCCCCAGCTCTCTCTGTGCTCTGTCCCCCAAATATTCCTACAGGTCGCACAAGATCTGCCAGCAACCCTCTGATGGTTAAACTGCCGAAATCTCGGCTCTCTGCTCACCTTCACTCTTTCATTCCTCTTTTCTCCCGCCTCTGGAACAAACTCCCTCACTCCATTCAATCCCACTCCTCCCTCCAGGTCTTTAAAACAGCTGTTCACCACCATCTCTTATCTTCCCCCATCCAAAACCTTGATCTTTTCTACCCCCGCTAATTCACCCCAGATCCACCTTGTTTGAAATTCCAACTTCTTTCCTGGAAGTCCTGGCAGTGTCCATATGTTTTATACCTCTCCCACCGCCCCCTTCCCATGCCCCCCCCCCCCCCCAAAGCCCTCGCCCTCTCTCAGATCTCTCGATGTCTCCATGTCTCTCGGTCCCTGCTCTCAAATGTTGTGTTTGTGTCCTTCCCCCTCTCTCCCCATCTTGTCTACCGCTCCCGATGTTATATGTTTTATGTGTCGGTTTGTCTTTCTGTGTGATTAATGTTCGCTCTTTCACGAGCCTCGATCTTGTATACAAAAAAACAAACAAAAAAATATATATATATATTGGGCTGTAACATATATTGGCTTGTTGTACTTCATTGTTAAGCTTTGTCCAAGTCATTATAGCGCCATCCTAATTTTTTTTCATGGCCAGACACTGGAAAAGATTGAGTCTCTTGAAGTCTCTCCAGACCTTTGCATCAGATATTGCCTATTCTGGCCTACCACAAAGAAAAGCTGGCCTCCAAAGCCAATGGCAAACTGAGCGAGCATTTTTCGTCATTTCAAGCGTTTTCTTGGAAAAACAAAGCTACTCTGTCCTCGAGGCCAGTTTACTGTCAATGGTAAACACCCATGAAAATGAGCGATGTAAACCCAAATCAAGCTGTCGGAGACGTTCTTCAAAAGTAGCTATAGGACTGTTGTTAGCGACATGTAATGTATATTTAGTCCCTTGAGACCCTTTAAGACCCCCTAATGACCTGTAAGACCCCTAACACTGACTCTGAAGACCCAAAGGACACTGAAGACTCAGAGAACCCGAAATATCACGATGACCCAAACATCCCAAAGGCCAAAACTACACACATCCTGGTGAGGGTCTGCAATCTGATTGCTCTTTCTTTTTACCTCAGCCACCATAGGTTTTCCGTTTCCGGTCTTGCTGGCGAGGGTTCGTTTATTCTCAGCTCTCCATGCTATCCATCGAAATCGAAGTTAAGTAATTGTTCCCATTTGTATTTTCGTTATAACTATTTATTTTATGGTGTATATATTGTCTCCCGACGAAGATTTTCGGTGCAAATCTTTCATACCTGTATTGAAAATCGTGTTAATTCGGGTCGTGTTTTGAGGCCTTGTAGTTGTACAGTGAACACTACAACCTTGAGGCTTTGTTTTTCTCTCAGCGGTCCGTGTTTTTGTGATCCAATAACTTTCGTTCTCTGTTTTCCCAATCTTTTCACCCCATAGCCCTCTTCCTTGTGTAAATCACAACTCAAAAAAATCCAAAAAAAAAAGCATTTCCTTCTCTGTTCTCATTCGTTTATTCATTCTTATTCGTTCGTTCGTTCGTTCTTCGACCACGTGTTTCTCCCCCATTTCCCCAGATAGATTGTCAAATTTCAACTCGTTATTTTATCGTCCATGCGTTATTGTTTTGATTATAGTTACTTTTGGTTTGAATTTCCTGTAACTTGTAATTATTTAATCGTGTTCTGCTCCTCGTGTGCGGCCTTGTAGTTGTACCCCCGTCGGTGTTTGTTATCTTAATCGTGTTTTGCTTGGCTCTTAGTTTTTTTCCCTTCTACCCCGAACATAATACTCTGTCTAACGTTCTAAATCCCCTTCCCCCCCCCCCCCCCACCCACAAAAACCAAACAAACAAACAAAAAACCAAAAACATTTATTTTCCTTTCTCCACGTGTACTGTTGACTCATCCTGTATTTTCTGTCCAGGTGTGCTGTTCGCCCCGCCCCCATTAACTCCTTGCCATCCACCGTTTGCCCTTCACGTGACTCGTGGTGGTCCCTCTCGGCTCTCCCCCCGTTGGTATTTTTGTGCACATAAGATTGTTCACGGTTCTGTTTAAATATTATTTAAATATGTATAACCTTTCCCCTTCAGTGTTTTACTCAGTGGTATTTTACAACACGCTGTTTTTCTTCCTATTTAAAAGGCTTTTCTCAATTTCCTCTCCAACTCATTCCACCTCAAAAAAAAGAAATTCAATATCTTATACGTCTCCCTCACTACATGGTCTAAATTCACATTCATTCCATCCCTCCTCCATCATTCTGAACCGGATTGCTAACTTGAAAATCACAACAAACCCAATTTGTTTTCAATGTTTCGTCTTTCATTAATCATCCACTTTCTAAACTCCCCTCTTGCCCCTCCCATCCAAATCCCTCCCCTTGCACCTACACTCCTAAACTCCCCCCTTGCCCCGCCACTCTTAAACTCCCCCCCTACCCCTCCACTCCTGAACTCCCCCCTTGCCCTTCCACTCCTGAACTCCCCCCTTGCCCTTCCCCTCCTAAACTCCCCCCTCACTCCTCCCCTTCAAAACTCCCCCCCAACCCCTCCCATTCAAATCTCCCCCCATACCATTCCTCTCCAATTCTCCTTCCTCCCCCCTCCTCCTCAAAGCTGCCTCCTCCCCACTTCGTCTCCCTTCTATCTCATACCTCCACCCCCCCCAACCTTCTTCTTTCCTCTGCCCCCCCTCAAACAACCCCTCTCTGTGCCTCATCCCTTCACCTTCAAACCTTTCATCCTCCTCATCCTTCCCTTTCTTGGAACTCTTCTGCAATCGCTGACACACTAACAACTGCTCTCCCTACCTCCCCCTCTCATCCTTCATCTTACCCTACTCCTCCCCTCCCCTGTCCTGTACCCGATGCTCCCCCTCTCTCTTCATTAACGGTATGGACCTCAAACATCCGGGGCCTTCGCTCAAACTTGACTGATCTCTCCATACAGGTTGCTTCTGACAATCCAGACTTGATCTGCTTAACAGAGACTTTCCTCCTTCAAGATGTCTCTGATTCCTTAATATCTCTTCCTGGTTACTCCCTCCTCCGGTATGATAGACCTGAGCCTCGGCCTGGTGGTGGGGTGGCTATCTTTTTCAAAAACTCTCTTCCTCACTCTCCTTGCACTGCCCTCTCTCCTCCTCACCCCCAGGAGTACCTCTGGCTACGTCTTCCTCTCCGCTCCCACCTTTTGTTCATATGTGTTCTGTACCGTCCCCCAAACAGTGATGACTCCATCTACATTTCACTGTCTGACAACATGGACCAACTTCTATCCACTCATCCCAACTCTCTCTTCCTCATATGTGGTGACTTCAATTGTCATCATGCCACCTGGTTGGGTGTGGGTTCCTCTCTCACCAGTCATGGCACCTCAGCAAAGGACTTCTGTGACTCACTGGGATTGACACAATCTGTCAATTTCCCGACCCGGATCTCAGCCAATGGAGTATCTTCTCTTCTAGACTTGGTTATGACTAACTTCCCTGCTAATGTCTGCTGCTCTTCTTCTGCTCCAATCGGTTCTTCTGATCATGCGCTTGTCAAAGTGGACATCTCTCTGGCCATTCTCAGAGAGCCTCCTCAGCGTCGACGAGTCTGGCATTTCACTCAGGCCGACTGGGACGGTCTTCAAGCAGCCATCAATCGTCTGGATTGGTCTCCCATCTCCACTGCCTCTGACATCAATTCTTCCTGGGAATTCTTCCAAAGCAAACTGATCTCTCTCATGCACAGATTTATCCCATCTCGCCTTCAGTTGTCTTACCCTTCCTCCCGTCCATGGTACACTGAATCTTGTGGTGAGGCAGTTGCCCTGAAACAACTTGCCTTTGCCTCTTGGAAGGCTAATCCAACTGAAGGAAATCTCAGTTCCTTCCACCAAGCTCGGAACAAGTGTGTGTCTACCCTCAGGAGTGCCAGGAAGCACTATCTCTCCTCACTCAAGAATGAACTCTCAAACCTGTCTCCTTCTTCCAAATCCTGGTGGCGTCTGGTCAAATCCGTTTCTGGTGTTTGTTCCCCCTCCATCCCCTCCCTTACCTCAAATGGCCACACAGTTGACATCGCACGTGACAAAGCCGAATGCCTCAACTCTGTGTTTGCCTCAAAATCTTTAGTACCAAACCCATCTCTCTCTGTTCCCACCTTTCCCAGTCGAACCAAACTGCTCCTGGACTCTGTGACCTTCTCTCCTGACAAGGTGGAGGAGTTTTTGTCAAACCTCGACTCTGATTCTGCAACTGGACCAGATGGCATCAGCCCACGGGTCCTAAAATCCTGCTCTGCCGCTCTATCTCACCCTCTCTCTGTTCTTTTCACCCTATCCTTTGCTCAAGGTCATCTGCCAGCATCCTGGAAATCAGCAAACATTACCGCTTTACACAAAAAAGGTGCAAAAACAGATCCTTGCAACTACAGACCAATCAGCCTGCTCCCAATTATCAGCAAAGTCATGGAATCCATCATTGCTTCGGATATGAAATCTTTCCTCTTCTCCAATGGCTTGATCTCTGATCATCAATTTGGTTTCAGACCAGGTCACTCTACTCTGGACATGCTGCTTCTGCTGTCTCAACAATGGATGGAGGTCCTCAATGCCAAACAGGAAATCAGAGCTGTCTCCCTTGACATATCACGTGCCTTCGATACGGTCTGGCACCCAGCTCTGCTCACCAAACTCTCCTCCTATGGTATCCATGGAAATCTCCATGCATGGCTTGCGGACTTCCTCTCTGGTCGTAGTCAACGTGTGGCCCTGAATGGATTTCTCTCATCTCCCCTTCCCGTTCAGGCTGGAGTTCCCCAAGGCAGTGTGCTGGGCCCTGTGCTTTTTCTGGTCTTTATCAATGATCTCTCCGACTCTCTGGAAAATCCTCTGTATCTCTTTGCTGATGACTCCACTCTCTGCCGCTCCATTCCTCTTCCCTCAGATCGGCAGTCTGCAGCCTCCTCACTCTCTGAAGACCTGGACAAAATCACAGACTGGTCAAACATGTGGAACATGTCTTTCAATCCTGACAAATCTCACACTCTTACTATGTCTCTCCGAAAAGATCGACTGGACAACCCTCCCATCTACTTTCTCAACAATCCTCTCCAAGAAGTTCTGTCGCTCAAGCTTTTGGGTCTCACCTGCCATGATCTTTCTTGGGAAAACCACATTTCCAAGCTGGCCTCCAAAGCCAGTCGCCGACTGGGCATCCTCCGTCGTGCGAAGTCCTTCCTAGGCACACCTGAGCTCCTCACCACATACAAGGCTTTCATCCGCAGCTCAATGGAATACTGTTCTCCCCTATGGGCTGGTGCTCCTGCCTCACACCTGGCTCGGCTTCACGCTGTTGAATCCAAAGCTTTCAGAATCATTGGAATCTCCCGCGATGAAGCTATCTCTGAGGGCCTTTCACTCACTCACCGCAGGCAGGTAGGTGGTCTTTCTGTCTTCTACCGACTCCTCTCCGGCCTTGCTCCCCCAGCTCTCTCTGTGCTCTGTCCCCCAAATATTCCTACAGGTCGCACAAGATCTGCCAGCCACCCTCTGATGGTTAAACTGCCGAAATCTCGGCTCTCTGCTCACCTTCACTCTTTCATTCCTCTTTTCTCCCGCCTCTGGAACAAACTCCCACACTCACTTCAATCACACTCCTCCCTCCAGGTCTTCAAAACAGCTGTTCACCACCATCTCTTATCTTCCCCCATCCAAAACCTTGATCTTTTCTACCCCCACTAATTCACCCCAGATCCACCTTGTTTGAAATTCCAACTTCTTTCCTGGAAGTCTTGGCAGTGTCCATATGTTTTATACCTCTCCCACCCCCCCCCCCCCCCACCCCCTTCCCATGCCTCCTCCCCAAAGCCCTCTCCCTCCCACAGTTCTCTCGATGTCTCCATGTCTCTCGGTCCCTGCTCTCAAATGTTGTGTTTGTGTCCTTCCCCCTCTCTCCCCATCTTGTCTACCGCTCCCGATGTTATTTGTTTTGTGTGTCTGTTTGTCTTTCTGTGTGATTAATGTTCGCTCTTTTACGAGCCTCGATCTTGTATACAAAAAAAAAAAAAAAAAAAAAATAGGTGGATGGAGGTTATGTTTTCACCCCTGTCTGTCTGTTTATCCGTTTGTGAACAAAATATCTCAAAAACTTGTGGGTGGATTCAGACGAAATTTGGCAGAGATGTATTGTATATGACAAGAACAAAATGATTCGATTTTGGTGAAGATCCGGATTCGGATCCGGCTACTATAATTTTTTAAGTGATTCTTCACCATTGGGAGATAGGGCCAAAAACTATACATAGCGGGATATCTCAAAAAGATGTGGATGGATTTGGACGAAACTTGTTGGACAGGTTGTGTGTGTGACAAGAAAGAATCGATTCAATTTTGGTGAAGATCCAGATGTGGATCAAGCTAGTAGAATTTTTAAAGTGACCATTGAGTGATAATGCCAACCAGGTGGAGGTATGCTCACTAATGAGTGCCGTTCTAGTTACCTCCGCCACCAAAGCTGGATGGAGGTTATGTTTTCACCCCTCTCTGTCTGTCCGTTTGTGAACGTAATACACGACATGACCAAAAGTATGTGGACACCCGAACATCGAACATCTCATTCCAAAATCATGGGTATTAATATGGAGTTGGTCCCCCCCCACCTCCCACCCTCGTGGCCAACCACCAGTCCTTCCCTTCCTTCCGATCACGGGGCACTTCTCTGTTCCTCCTATGGACCAATCAACAGTCCTGGGCATGGTTCCCAGCCTGCCACGAGGCTGTTTGCTCGGCCAGCTGGTGGTGTGGCTGGCTGCGGCCCCATCGGCGGTGCCCCGGCCTGGCTTCCTGCCCGTTTTCTTCCAAGGTCATTGTAAGGGAAGGGAACTAATTAATGTGTGCACTAAGGACCTATCTCAGTGTTTATATGTGTGCGTTGCCATAAGGGGCGCAGGTTTGACGACAGAGGGGACGACGAACAAAGGAATCTTATCCATAATCCCTGCACTATTTAGCACGCCCTGCTCCCTCGTAGCGGAGATATCAATACAGCTTATACCGACAAACCGGACTCAACATAGAACTTATTACAGGTAGATTCCCTATCACGACGGATACCTACCTATACAGATCTATCTGGCTCAAGATATTACTCTACCCAAATTCATAACAGTATGTATGTGTGTCTGCATTTTAAAAATTCATTTTCTCAGCAAGTGTTGGTCCGAATGACACAAAATGCTGCACCATAGGAGCGCCTCGTGAAGAAGTTTTAGTGATAATTATGACATCAGAGATCACATGGTACAGACGCCATCTTGGAAAAACGTTGCACCTCTATCTCCGAAACCGCTCAATGGAAAAAATTGAACCATGGCTCACTATCAAGTACTCCCCATGGGAAATAACATATTGCTGTGGTTTTGAGATTTGTACAGTAAACTCAATAAAGGTTAAAGGTTTTCCCCCCCATAGTTAGTCACACGAGCAACATGTAGCCTCATTTGTAGTATAGTTATGTCTTAGTATATGTGAGAGTAGGCCCCGTCCAATGTTAATCCTGCGTTGTTGTAAAGACAGGAGGATAGGCCCTACTTCTACAAACCATTCCACCTCCACAGGCTCGATCCAGTTTGTTAAGCATTGGTTGCTCACGAGTCGAGTTAACACGAGGTAGGCCTCGGCAGGTGGAGGAGGGTTGAGCTCGGCGCGGCAGCAGTGGGGACGGTAAGCATGAGTCACCAATCAGGGCTCACAGCGTGTGGCTGCAGCACTGCGTCACAGGGCATGGTTGGAACATCGATCGGGCTAAGGGTGTGGCAATAAAACCGATCGCGCAAAGCCCCCACCTCAGTTATGAGAAGGGAGAGGCAGGCGCTCGTCAAGTTGAGTCGAGGAGTTCGGAGAAAGGAGACGCGCTTGAAGAGAATCATTCGCGCTGTATGAACTTGGTGACGAGAAATACGTGGGCGCAGCCAGGGCGGTTATAACTTGCGCGGTTCAGCGAAAGCGAGTGAACGCGGCTGAATAACCGCCAGCCTCGCAAAGTCCGCCCTCTACCATTCGCCCCGAGATTATTACCTGTTTGTTCGAGCGACACGATACGAATTCCTGCCTTCGCCTACCTCCATCTTCGCGGGACGTGCCGGGGACCGTGGAGAGTGAGACGGGGCCGATCCTGGACGACCACCGCGGCGCTGGTGAACATCATCCTGCCCATCTGCAATCCCCGTGTGAGTGTGAGTGAGACGGGCCCGTTTGTCCCTGGGGTATTAAGCATAAGACTGTCTAAGTTGCCCTGTGTCTCTTCGTCCTGATCTGTAAACACGTGCATAATAATTAAACCTATTTGGTCTTCCTTTTCTTCTTATTCGATCGTCTTTGTGATTTCTCCATTGACTAAGCGTGGCACGGGTAAAACCGCTTGAATCGGGTTCCACTATCTGTAACGGCGCGGATCACGTGTACGCAAACCGCTCGGTGTATCACCATCACACGTGGTTCGTGCGAGGCGTATTTCCTCGCTTCCAGGGCAGCGCTAGTACTTAGGTACGAGCGAATTTGGTCCCGAAACCCTATTTGGCGCTGTCCGGTAGGGACGTAATAGGTCTCGAGTCACGCCAGGTCAGTAAAGACAAGGGGATTAATCCCCCCTTGATAAGGGGAGAAGGCCGGCGACAGATCCACAACATTTGGTGTCAGGAGTTTGGGATAGGACCCGAAGTCCGCTTAACGCACTCCAAATTATGAGCAACCAAAATTTAGTATAAGACCAAAATTTTAATTCGTGCCATGGCTAGCCAAAGCGATCGAATGCCGGTGGGGGTAGAAGAGGAGGTATCTGATGAGTTAGAATCGATAACCTAGGACCCCCGGGAAGAATGGGAAGAAGAGGAGAACATTGATGAGGGGCCGGCAGTAGGGGAAGAAAATGGTGGCGCCTCGCACGTGGCGGCGAGAGCCGAGCCCGCTGTGGCAGCCGGGGCCGCTGTGCAAATCGGGTTTGACCTTAGACTATTCCTGACCCAACTGGATGCAAAAATGGACAAATCAAGAGCAGAAATAAAGGACGGGTTAATTGGGTTGCAAAACAAAGTGGGCGGCCAATTGAAAGAATTGGGGGACAAAACCACCCGGGAAATGAAAGACGGGTTACATGAATTGGAAAACAAAATGGGTGACCAATTGAAAGAAATGGGGGGGGGGGGCAATTGAAAGAAATGGGGGACAAATCCACCCGGACATAAAAAATATGGGTGATCAATTGGAAGAGGTGAAAAAGGGGCTGGAAAGCAAAATGGACACCCAAAAGAACGAATTGGAAAAAATGAGGGTGGCGTCTAAGAGGGAAATAGAAGAGATGGGGGAGGACATAAGGCGTGGGTTGAGCGAAGAGGTCGCATTGGTATGCGACGAGGTAAAGCAGTGCGAGGAGCGCGTGGAGAAGGAGTTGAGGAAGAGTACGGCTAGGTTAAATGGGGGTATAGAGGAATTGACGTGGGAAGTAGAGAAGCTGACAGTTGGACAGCAGGAGTTAAGGGAGCAAGTGGGTAAGAACACGGACGTGATAGGGGGGCTGAAAGCAGCACAAAAGGAAATAAGACGGGAGGTAATAGCGACGAAGAAGGAGTGTCAAGTGGTACACGAAGGGCTGACGAAGACGATCGATGACGTGGTAGAGACGTTGGGGACAAGGGATCGAGAAGTCAGGACCCATATAGAGACGACCAGGGTGGTCTTAGAAGAAGAAATTGCGGGGGCGCACCGAGAAATAGAAGGGGTGAAACAAAAGTTAGAGGAGGTAGAAGAAGGGGTGAGTGAAATTAAGAAGAGACGGAAGGAGACTAAGAAAGCAATAAAGGAGGAGGTGATGGAATATGTGCAAGGTCTGTGTTCAAATCGTGATGACGTGCTTGCTAACCAAATAAAGAGTTTGCAGGTGGCGGAGCAGAAGCGAGGAAGAAGAAGCGCCGAGGTGAGTGGCGATATGGGCGGAAATGTGTTTGATGCGAGGGGAGGTTCGACGAGCTTGGGGTTTGGAATAGACCCAGGCGTTCGTGAAAGGCCGAATGTAAGGTGAGCGACCGCCACAGAGTGCGTGGAGAGAGAGTGTGCACTTGGGTGTCCGACCATGGGGTGTGCGAGAGGTGTTTGTGAGCCGGGGTGTGCGGGTATGGAATGGGTAGCGGGTCGCGACGAGGTGGCTCAGGCATCAACACCGACCGGGGTAGTCTTTAGAGGGACGGGGGATGCACGCAAGCCCCCAGGAGGTAGTGTAATATGGGGGCCCGAACGGTTCGTCCCCGCGTTAACCCCGCCGGGAGCGGCATACGGGATCCGGTTGTCGGGCGGCCATAAGGTTCCGCTCGCGCCGTCTGACGGCAAGAGCGATTTGAGGGCATACCTGGCGCAATTCGACCATGTGTGTAGGGGTTACGGTTGGAACCTGGACGAAGGTGCGGTACACCTTGTGGCAGCACTGCGCGGTGCGGCGGCGGAGGTCCTGACTGCTTTACCACCGCGTGCTATCACCCTGTCGGATCTCCGCTCGGCCCAAATTAATGGTTTTGGTGTTGAACAGCAGAGCGAGCCTGTTAAAGCTCAGCTCGCGGTGCGGACCGCGGACCTTCTGGAAACCCCAGAAGACCAATTAACCTGAACACTGAAGAACCCAAATCACATTTGTTGCACTTTCAAAATCAACCCTTCCATTTTGCAACACATGCAATCCAAATATGGCAATTTACGTCTTCTCGACCAATCAAATTTGCCACTCGCAGACCCGCCCATGTCCTCGTTTCTCAAGACTGCTTGGGGTAAGGTGTTCTACGACCTCTATACTCTCCAGTTTAAGTCTTACTAGGGCGTGCCCGCACGTACGTGCTTGCCCGTACGTGCTTGCCCGTACGTGCGTGCAAAAAAACATGCGTGCAAACAACAACAACAAAAAAAAACTTTGAAACCACGTGGCAGTAACGACCACAGAACCCCCCCCCTCTATTTACATGAAATGGTTTGGTCCATTCGCAAAGCCAAAGCGAACGGCTTGCGAGTACGGTGACCATACCTTGGGAACCACTTGTCCGATTAATTTCAAACCTTGAAAAGGCACATCCTCGGGTCCCCAGCAATATACCTGGCAAGTTTCAAGTATATCGGACCGGTAGTTGTCGAGAAACAGCGGTCGCATACAGACAGACACACAGAGATTACTGGAATTATAGAGAGATGTCATGCCTATTGTCCTGATGCGGAAGGTACGATGATTGCAGTCATGTGATGTGCCAGGCTTCAGAAAAACCTCAACAACAGGTGGGTTTAAGTACATTTAATGCAGCAACCCCTGCAGTTACATCGACTTGAAGCTAATTATATAGCCCAGCTTAGCAAAGGCAGTTAGTTTGAGTTCATAAACATCGAAACACTTTACGACAGAGCTGGGGGGCGGGCGCCATGGCGGCATCCAGTTTGCATTCACTTGTAAGTGCACAGCAGTATATCTCACATAAAACGTGCATTTGCACTTAAAAGCCTGAACACAGAGTGAAGTTTAGTTGATATAGTGAATCAAACGATGAAACTTTGGACGGAAATAATTTCCTTCCAAGATTCTGGGAGTTTGGCTTTATCTAGCAGAAAGTCCAAAGAAGAGAGCAGGAAGCTTTCGATGACTTAATTAACTTGTTTATGGAGGCTGATTTTAACAAAAGCATTTTGTAATCAAACAATCCCAAGTGCAATCCAGTTCAACAAGGTCCAGTTAATATAATCGTACTATGTCGTCTGTACAGCTCTGCGGTGCCCCCCATTTCCCGATCCCTCCACGGTTGAAACAATCATCACAATGCGTCAGGTAATAATAATGACAGTTAGTAATGTCCCAACATACATGGAAGCTGCCATGGCTTGAGCAAGCTATGCTGCACAGTCCATCATCCTTTGCAAATAAAGAGACAATCTACTGAGATTAAAGTTCCTTGAAAATGCCAAGTAGAAAATAAATGATTTGGTTAAACCATGTGGCGGCGTTTAAAAACTCAACTGAATTTATTTTTACTTTACACGTTCTTCCTTTTTAAAAGAATCCTCATGAAGTTGATGTACCCACCCCACCTTGTTCAACTTCCCATATGCTCAATCGAGATAGGAAAGCGATGGAGTTTAAGGAAGTGAGAGGAAGGGGGAATGCGAGTTGGGGAGAATTTAGAGCTGTTGAAAGAGGGCACAGTAACGGGAGGGGGGGGGGGGGGGGGGAGGGTGAACATTAAAATGCTGGTTTTCAAGAAAATCAGTCCAAAACA
Organism: Myxine glutinosa; assembly: GCF_964187855.1. NCBI lineage: Eukaryota > Metazoa > Chordata > Myxini > Myxiniformes > Myxinidae > Myxine > Myxine glutinosa. Next base: position 128,748,396 of record NC_136267.1, on the reverse strand, counting down.
ACTTCCTGGCCCACGTGGTCCTGCCACGAGAGCAGCGTTTAGACTCAGTTTCCAGCAAACATTGAGAAGTTGGGCATCTGTGAGAAGCACTGTGGTGGTCCTGTGTATATCGGCTGTTGTGACGTTTGTCCCTGGAACATATGCATTGCCAGGCAAAGAGGGACAGGCTGTAAAGGAGGCTCAGGTGTATTACCTAATGTCAGTGCTCACAGACAACATGCTCACCTCAAAGCTGTCTAACCTGGCTTTGAATCTCACAGGCAGATTGATTCATCAATGTGCGTGTCGTCCATAGGATGGATGGACGTTAAACTGGAAGTCACATCTGCTGGCTTTGGTTTGTGGATGTTAAAGATCCCACGGTGTCCTTCGCAAAGAGTCAGAGAGCTATCACCGACACCTTTCCAAATTCCTACCCTAACCGAAGTCGAATGTCAGTCCTGGCCAGGTGGTTCGTTTAAGACTTGGGCCAAGCTTCCCCTGGCCAATCCCACAAGAACGTGGGAATAATTGCGGCCGTTAAATAAGGAGTGCTCACAGACAAATGACAATCAAAATGGTCAGACTCATTCTGTTTAACTGCACACAAGGCCCACCAAAGGTCAGCACGTTCAACTGAATTATAAACTCACGGAATAACCTCTACTATTACCATGCTACAATACGACAATATGAAGGCTGTTGTTTGGTAATCAGCCAGGGAATGGGACAGAAGATCAAAATAAGCAAACGTGCCACTACTTCACGTACCTGTGGGTGCATGGGAAGGTCTTTATGAGCAGGAGAGACAAAAAGAAGGTGGGAGAGAAAATAGATCACAAGAAGTCCTTCAATATATTGCAATTGAACATACAACAACAACATGCATTTTAAGGCCATTTTCCCTGCTAGAGCGGGGGTTAGCCTTGCGGTCCCCATGACAATCTTCTCCATTTTGCCCTATTTTCTGCATCTCTTCTTGTTATAACTCCCTTGCCCGCATTTCTTCTTCCACCATCTTTAGCCAAGTCTTTCTCGGTCTTCCCCATCCTCTACTTCCTTCTACATTCATTTCCATCAGTCTTCTCAACCAGTCACTTTCATCCTTCCTCAACACATGACCAAACCATCTCAACCTGTTCCTCTTCACAGCATCAATCACAGGCTCTATTCCCATCAACTTTCGCAATTCATCATTTGTCTTCCTCTCTCTCAACGATACTCCGCATATCCACCGAACCATTCGCATTTCCATCCTTTCCAGCCTTCGTTGCTGCTCTACGTTCATTACCCATGTCTCGCTCCCATAAACCATAACACTTCTCACACATGCAGCATACACCTTTCCCTTCAGCTTCAACAACACTCCCCTCCTCATCAGCACGCCACTCAGTTCCCGAAACTTCTTCCATGCACATCTCACTCTAGCAACCGTTGCCGAGTCTGATCCACCTTCTCCATTCAGCATGTCTCCGATATAGCAAAATGTTTTCACACCTTCCAGCTTCACGCCGTCTCCAAGATCCAACTCAATATTTCCTCCATCTACAGCTCCTCCTCGGCGTCGACGAGTCTGGCATTTCACTCAGGCCGACTGGCACGGTCTTCAAGCAGCCATCAATCATCGGGACTGGTCTCCCATCTCTGCTGCCTCTGACATCAACTCATCCTGGGAATTCTTCCAAAGCAAACTGCTCTCTCTCATGCACAGATTTATCCCAGCTCGTCTTCAGTTGTCATACCCTTTCTCCCGTCCATGGTACATTGAAACTTGTGGTGGGGCAGTTGCCCTGAAACAACTTTCCTTTGCCTCTTGGAAGGCTAATCCAACTGAAGGTAATCTCAGTTTCTTTCACAAAGCTTGGAATAAGTGTGTGTCTACCCTCAGGAGTGCCAGGAAGCACTATCTCTCCACACTCAAGATTGAACTCTCAAACCTGTCTCCTTCCTCCAAATCCTGGTGGCGTCTGGTCAAATCCGTTTCTGGTGTTTGTTCCCCCTCCATCTCCTCCCTTACCTCAAATGGCTACAAAGGTGACACCGCACGTGACAAAGCCGAATGCCTCAACTCTGTGTTTGCCTCAAAATCTTGTGTCCCAAACCCATCTCTCTCTGTTCCCACCTTTCCCAGTCGAACCCAACTGCTCCTGGACTCTGTGTCCTTCTCTCCTGACAAGGTGGAGAAGTTTTTTTTAATCAAACCTCGACTCTGATTCTGCAACTGGACCAGATGGCATCAGCCCACGGGTCCTAAAATCCTGCTCTGCCGCTCGATCTCACCCTCTCTCTGTTCTTTTCACCCTCTCTTTTGCTCAAGGTCATCTGCCAGCATCTTGGAAATCAGCAAACATTACCGCTTTACACAAAAAAGGTGCAAAAACAGATCCTTGCAACTTCAGACCAATCAGCCTGCTTCCAATTATCAGCAAAGTCATGGAATCCATCATTTCTTCGGATATCAGATATTCGGATGTTGAATATTGCTGAGATATTGTATATTGCTTCGGATGTCGATGACAGGCCCCTGACGTTAATTCAGCGATCAACCGGGATTCAAACCCAGGATCCAAAGCCGGCACGCAAACCGCTAAGTCAACACCAGGCTTATATTAGAGAGGTTGGGAGGGAAGAAAAATATTTCTGGCTCGACTTTGCTGATAATTTTAATTTCTCTGTTGATTTGGGTACTTGAGGGTATGTAAAATATGGAATTGGACGCTGTCCAATTCACAAATGCGTTTTGTTATTTTACGAGACATTTAATTGAATATATGAATGAATATTGAATGATCGTTTTCAGGCCTTAATTTAATTTAATTTAATTTAACTTAACTGAATTTAATTAAAGTACCTTAATTAGTCTAATGTAATTTAACTGATTACCCGATATAGGGAATGCCTGATAAACTTCTAAGCTAATGGACACAGAAGGATGAATATGGTGTCTAAATGCAGGTTTTTGGATGCGGGAATCGATTGGAACAAAAATCTTGCCAATTGGAGCATTCCTTATTTGCATAAATCCAACATGGCCACCCACAAAGCCCCTGATACAGGAGATGTTTTTATAACTACCCACCTTGTAGAAATGGAATGATGATTTGTGTGTCCTAATATTGGTTTTCAGGTATGGGGAATTCAATTGTGCAATACTTTTTGCCATTGGAGCATCCCTCATGAGTGTAAATCCAATATGGCTGCCATACGATACACCCGAAGAATATCTCTTGAAACTATTGGAGTAAAGGACATAGAAATATGGTTTCAGTATCGAAATAGGTTTCTAGGTGTGAGGAATTGATTAAAGATAAGATTGTGTTGATTGCAGTTGTCACAAATCTCGTATGTTGTCTCGTAAGATACTCGTATGTTGTCACAAATCCAATTATAGCGAACATAAGAATATGATAAATTTGAACGAGACCATCAGACACTGACTGAAAACATGTTCATCACCATATCATATACCGTGGGACCCCGCTATTCGCGGGGGATACGTTCCTGGAAAATCCCGCAAATTGAAAAACGATAAATAGCAGGGCATTGTTTCAATGGAAAAAGGGGGGATAGGTTCCCGAGTCGCGAAAATCCGCGAATGGAGAGGACCAAACCGCGAATGGCGAGGCAATATCCACGAATGGTGATGCAAATCCCCTGAATGTTGACGATAATCCGCGAAGGTCGATGAAAATACCGTGAATGTATTCAACGGGGGAAAAGGGGGGTACGTTATAGGTTGCCGGTGATTCCTGATTCATAGAGGATTTTATTTTGGGGGGCGGGGGGGGGGGTTGGAATTTGTCTTTTGGTCGCATTTTGTGCATGTCCATTTGATTTTTTGTTGATCTGTTTTGGAAACATTTTGTGTACCAGACAGTGCGCTCGTACTCTATATGTAGGGATGGCACAAAAACTGTTGGTCTTATCCGCTACATGCAAAACTAAAGATGGAGAATCTTCTCCGAAAAGTTGCTTCGGCTACATATGAGTGCCTACCTGGTTCGATCAGCTGATTGTCGAGGCAGGGATTACTTTTCAGTACTCCAGACCATCGCAAAAGCAAAACAAAAATCAAAAAACAGAAATCGTTCAAAACCGGGAATTTCTTCACTTCTGGACTTTTTTTTTTTTTTTTTTGGATACAAGATCGAGGCTCGTGAAAGAGCTAACATTAATCACACAAAAAGTCAAACCGACACACAAAACACAAAAAACAAGGGGAGCGGCAGACAAGATGGGGAGAGTGGGGGAAGGACACAAACAACATTTGAGAGCAGGGACATCGGGAGGACTTGGGGGGGAGGTGGGAGAGGTATAAAACATGAACACTTCAAGGACTCTGGGGTGAATTACCGGGGGTAGAAAAGATCAAGGTTTTGGATGGGGGAAGATAAGAGATGGTGGTGAAAAGCTGTTTTAAAGATCTGGAGGGAGGAGTGGGATTGAAGGGAGTGGGGGAGTTTGTTCCAGAGGTGGGAGAAATGTGGAATGAAAGAGTGAAGGTGAGCAGAGAGCCTAGATTTTGGCAGTTTAACCATTAGAGGGTTGCAGGCAGATCTTGTGTGACCTGAAGAAATATTGGGGGGACAGAGCACAGAGAGAGCTGGGGGAGCAAGGCCGGAGAGGAGTCGGTAGAAGACAGAAAGACCACCAACCTGCCTGCGGTGAGTGAGTGAAAGCCCCTCGGAGTTGACTTCATCGCAGGAGATTCCAATGATTCTGAAAGCTTTGGCCTCAACAGCGTGAAGCCGAGCTAGGTGTGAGGCAGGAGCACCAGCCCAGAGGGGGGAACAGTATTCCATTGAGCTGCGGATGAAAGCCTTGTATGTGGTGAGTAGCTCAAGTGTGCCAAGGAAGGACTTCGCACGACGGAGGATGCCCAGTCGGCGACTGGCTTTGGAGGCCAGCTTGGAAATGTGGTTTTCCCAAGAAAGATCATGGCAGATAGTGAGACCCAAAAGCTTGAGCGACAGAACTTCTTGGAGAGGATTGTTGAGAAAGTAGATGGGAGGGTTGTCCAGTCGGTCTTTTCGGAGAGACATAGTAAGAGTGTGAGATTTGTCAGGATTGAAAGACATGTTCCACTTGTTTGCCCAGTCTGTGATTTTGTCCAGGTCTGCAGAGAGTGAGGAGGCTGCAGACTGCCGATCTGAGGGATGAGGAATGGAGCGGCAGAGAGTGGAGTCATCAGCAAAGAGATAGAGAGGATTTTCAAGAGAGTCAGAGAGATCATTGATGAAGACCAGAAAAAGCACAGGGCCCAGAACACTGCCTTGGGGAACTCCAGCCTGAACAGGAAGAGGAGATGAGAGTGTGAGATTTCAGGCCCATTCAGGGCCACACGTTGACTACGACTAGAGAGGAAGTCCGCCAGCCATGCGTGGAGATTTCCATGGATACCAAAGGAGAAGAGTTTGGTGAGCAGAGCGGGGTGCCAGACCGTATCGAAGGCACGTGATATGTCGAGGGAGACAGCTCTAATTTCCTGTTTGGCATTGAGGACCTCCATCCATTGTTGAGACAGCAGAAGCAGCATGTCCAGAGCAGAGTGACCTGGTCTGAAACCAAATTGATGATCAGAGATCAAGCCATTGGAGAAGAGGAAAGATTTCATATCCGAAGCAATGATGGATTCCATGACTTTGCTGATAATTGGGAGAAGGCTGATTGGTCTGTAGTTGCTAGGATCTGTTTTTGCACCTTTTTTGTGCAAAGCGGTGATGTTGGCTGATTTCCAAGCAGATGGCAGTTGACCTTGAGCAAAAGAGAGGGTGAAGAGAACAGAGAGAGGGAGTGAAAGAGCGTAAGAACAGGATTTTAGGACCCGTGGGCTAATGCCGTCAGGTCCAATTGCAGAATCAGAGTTGAGGGTTGACAGAAACTTTCCCACCTCGTCAGGAGGAAAGGACACGGAGTCCATGAGCAGCTGGGTATGACTGGGTATGGTGGGTACAGAGAGGGATGGGTTTGGGACACAAGATTTAGAGGCAAACACAGAGTTGAGGCATTCAGCTTTTTCACGTGCGAAGACAGCTGTGTAGCTGTTTGAGGTAAGGGAGGGGATGGAGGGGGAACAAACACCAGAAACAGGGGAGGAGGCTGTTTCACAGCACCACTTGGTTGTCTGCGACATAAGGGTGAAAGGTGCGAGGAGAGCTCGGCGGGTGAAGTACCAACCGAGAATGAAGGTGTGGAGGTTGAAAGAGGTGACAGTGAGGGAGGCATTAAAAGAGAGGCTGAGTATGGTAGAGGATGATGTGGTTGAGTTTGAAAGTGGTTGGATGTCAATGAAAGATAGTCTGTTGGGTGCCGTTGGTGAGGTATGTGGATGGACAAAAGGACCACTGAGGCACTCGGAAACATGGTGGTGGGATGATGAAGTTGGAAAGAAGATTGACGAGAAGAGGAAGAAGTTCAAGGAGTGGCAGAAGGCGAAGGGTATGGGGGCAGAAAAGGCAGAGCATGAAAGTTATAAGGCAGCCAAGAAGGCTGCTAAGAAAGAGGTAGCAAAGGCACAGGAGGCATGTAGGAAAATGTTCGGAGAACGCTTGGATTTGGAAGAGGGTCAGAGAGCGGTATTCAGGATTGCAAAGCAGATAGCGAAAGAGACGTGTGATGTGATGGGGGTGAGTTGCTTGAAGGATGAAGTGGGACAAATCGTTGTCGACCCAGATGGAATTAAAGGAAGATGGAAGAGATATATGGAAATACTGTTGAATGCAGAGAATGAATGGGATGGCAACATAGAGAGTAACCCAGTTTTAGGACTGGCAGAGAAGATAACCGAGAAGGAAGTTGAAGAAGCAATAAAAGCAATGAAGAGTAGAAAAGCGGGAGGGCCGATGGGAGTTGTGGGAGATATGTTGAAGGCAGCGGGAAATTGGGGTGTGAAGAGAATGACAGAGATCTGCAATCTGGTGGTGAAAGAAGGCCGCATTCCAGTGCATTGGGAACTGAGTACCCTCATCCCTCTATACAAGGGGAAAGGTGACCCTCTGGAATGTGGCTCGTATCGAGCGATAAAGTTATTGGAGCATGGAATGAAGGTATTGGAAAGGGTGTTGGAGAGGAGGATAAGGAAGAAAGTGAAGATTGACGAAATGCAGTTTGGATTTATGCCAGGAAGAGGAACGACAGACGTGCTTTTTATTTTGAGGCAGTTGCAGGAGAAGTATATGGAGAAGAGGAAGAAGTTGTTTCTTGGGTTTGTTGATCTGGAGAAAGCATTCGAAAGGGTTCCATGTGAAGTAGTGACATGGGCATTGAGGAAGTTAGGAGTGGAGGAATGGTTGATCAGAGTAGTGATGGCAATGTACAAAAGAGCACGCACAGCTGTAAGGACGAAGGACGGGAACAGTGGTGAGTTTGAGGTGAAGGTGGGAGTGCATCAGTGGTCGGTACTAAGTCCACTACTATTTGTAGCTGTGATGGAGGTGCTGGCTCGGAACGTAAAGGAGGGTTTACCGTGGGAGTTGTTGTATGCAGATGATCTGGTGTTGATTGCAGAAAGTATGGATGGACTGAAGGAGAAGATGAACAAGTGGAAGGAATGTATGGAGACAAAAGGTCTGAAGGTGAATATCGGAAAAACGAAGGTGATGGCAAGTGGTAAAGCATGTGGTGAGGTGGAAAGAACTGGGAAGTGGCCGTGTGCTGTGTGCAGGAAGGGTGTCGGAGTGAATTCCATTCAATATACAATGTGCACTGAGTGGGTTCTTCAAAAATGTAGTGGTTTGAGAGGGTCATTAACCAGTGTGGCAGCTACATTCAAGTGTAAGGTATGCACAGAGGGAGCTGCAGATGGAGGAAATGTTAAGTTAGATCTTTGAGATGGCGTGAAGCTCGAAGGTGTGAAAACATTTTGTTACCTCGGAGACATGCTGAATGGAGAAGGTGGATCAGACTCGGCAACGGTTGCTCGAGTGAGATGTGCATGGAAGAAGTTTCGGGAACTGAGTGGCGTGCTGATGAGGAGGGGAGTGTCGTTGAAGCTGAAGGGAAAGGTGTATGCTGCATGTGTGCGAAGTGTTATGATTTATGGGAGTGAGACATGGGTAATGAACGTAGAGCAGCAACGAAGGCTGGAAAGGGTGGAAAGGCGAATGGTTCGGTGGATGTGTGGAGTATCGTTGAAAGAGAGGAAGACAAATGATGAATTGCGAAAGATGATGGGAATAGAGCCTGTGATGGATGCTGTGAAGAGAAACAGGTTGAGATGGTTTGGTCATGTGTTGAGGAAGGATGAAAGTGACTGGTTGAGAAGAGTGATGGAAATGAATGTAGAAGGAGGTGGAGGACGGGGAAGACCGAGAAAGACTTGGCTAAAGATGGTCGAAGAAGAAATGCGGGCAAGAGGGTTAACAAGGGGAGATGCAGAAAATAGGGCAAAATGGAGAACATTGGGAAAATGGCCTTAAAATGCCTGTTGTTTGTTGTTGTTTAGAAATTCAAAAAGAATTTTGAAAGAATGTGACATCCCGCTCGACAATTTACAAGTTCTGTCCAGTGATCGACCGAAATGGCGTAGCTTGATCCATACACGATGCGACGCCGTGGAAAAGGGTCGTATCGATGCCGCCAAAGAAGCCCACAGAAAGCGTAAGGAACGCGAGTGGCAACCGGTGCCTGCTGACTCTAAATGGATTTGTACAACTTGTGGACGCCGATGCAAATCGGCACTCGGACTGTATAGCCACAAGTGGGTTCACAAGAATTGAACACCAACGCCGTAACGGCGGGGCGACATGAAGTCCTGGCAGTGTCCATATGTTTTATACATCTCCCACCCCCCCCCCCCCCTTCCCATGCCTCCGCCCCCAAAGCCCTCTCCCTCCCACAGATCTCTCTCGATGTCTCTCGGTCCCTGCTCTCAAATGTTGTGTTTGTGTGATTCCCCTTCTCTCCCCATCTTGTCTTCCGCTCCCTCTTTTTGTATGTTTTGTTTGTCTGGTTGATTTGTTTGTGAAATAAATGTTAGCTCTTTCACGAGCCTCGATTCAGTATACAAAAAAATAATAATAATAATAATAATAATTACTTTATTTTGTAATTTAATAAATAATTTTAGAAATTCAGCGATTTAGTAAATTTAGAAAATTTAGTAAACAACTTTAGAAATTTAGTAATTCAAGTCCGTCAGCACGCGTGGTACGCACTTCACAGCATCAGCACACATGGTACGCACACCTTCCTCATCTATGTTGTAAACTTCATCTAAAACACAACTAAGCGATTGTAGAAGCAAGTGTACCACGTCTTTTTTTATTTTAAACGATTCATATGAACATCCGTTGAATCATATCACACGCAAATCATCAAAATCTAAACAGTACATGGCGCCAATTTTGAAAAAAGATTGAATTCTGCAAAACGGAAGCGGCCACCACACGTCTTTCTCAGTCGCACGTTTATGTGTGAAGAGTGCGCGCCGAATCTGTAACACGGAAGCAGCCGCTACACCTGTTTCTCAGTTGCTTGGCACACGCTGCCATGCTACTTCGGAGCCACACGTTTAGAAAGGAAGAGTTCGTCAGGAGTCGATCTACTCTCTCCTGGTACGTAGAATAAACAGTATTTGCAGAATTTCAACAAAAGCCACATCACTGTTCATATCGGTAAATGTTATTCCATCGTGTTTGGAAAAACTGGAAAATTGAAAAAACCAATACAGCCTATTTTACTCCCAGGCATCCTAGGAAAACCCACCCAAAATATCATTGCGATCGGTTGAGCCGTTTTTGTGGTACCTTTGAACGGACGGAAGGACATTTGGTGAATTATAGTAAGACTCGGGCTGTCTCGACAACTCACCTCACGTTCGTGGCGCCGTCAAGCGCGGCACCGCCGCCATCTTGTGCCGGGTTCCATCGAGCTTTGAGCCTCGTCCCCAGCTGCCAACCTCGTTGGGACGAGCTAATTGCACCAAAAAGGACATTTTATTTTTTATTAGCTTTTCCCCTGTGTGTTTTTGTGACTGAGTGGAGGGTCCCTCAATGTAGGAATTTCAATGAGTTTACCTCAACATTTATTTCGTCAGTGCTTTATTTTCATTAAATCATTATTATTCACCTGGTGTTGGCCTTATGGTTAGGGTGGCGGGCTTGGGATCCCAAGGTCCTGAGTTTGAATCCTGTTGACTTAGGTTGACCCAGCCTGTCATCCTTCCGAGGTCGGCAAAAAGAGTAACAGATAACTGGTTATAGAGAGGCATTGCATCAGCGGCAGATGCGCCCACAGAAAAATGATGCAACCAGCAGCTGGGTGGCTGCACATGAACCACCACCATTATTGTTCAATTTATTGTGGTGTTTGCGTGTTTTGTGGTTTCGGAATAAACCCCTGTGCTCTGTTCAGATGGACGCTTCGCATTCCTTCATTCCCGCGCGTGACAAAAATAACGTCATCTTCAGCTGGTCGCCTCAGGAGTAAAAACTGTGTGGCTATTTGTCATCCATCGGTCTTACTCGCTGGTGACAGGACGATATAAAAACTGGAACACCACTCAGTAGAGAACGCACCTCCACCAGGCTGTATCCCACTGATATGCTGGATTTGGATTCAGACTTAAACCAAAATCGAATCGGTTTGTTCTTGTCGCCAACCAACTCATCCACCAAGTTTTGTCATAAGTCGCCACAACTTTTTCAAATACCGTGCTATTTTTTGTGTTTTGGCAAATGGCAAGTGGCAAATAATGAACCAATAAATTCCGCATTCTTGTACCACCTTCACTCAAACGTCAAGCATTGACAGCAGGTTAGTGAAGGACTTGGGTAAAAAAATGGCAAATGACAAACAATGAACCAATAGATTCCACATTCCTGTACCACCTTCACTCAAACGTCAAGCATTGACAGCAGGTTAGTGAAGGACTTGGGTAAAAAAATGGCAAATGACAAAATGAACCAATAGATTCCACATTCTTGTACCACCTTCACTCAAACGTCAAGCATTGACAGCAGGTTCGTGAAGGACTTGGGTAAAAAAAATGGCAAATGGCAAACAATGACCCAATAAATTCCACATTCCTGTGCCACCTTCACTCAAACGTCAAGCATTGACAGCAGGTTAGTGAAGGACTTGGGTAAAAAAATGGCAAATGACAAAATGAACCAATAGATTCCACATTCCTGTACCACCTTCACTCAAACGTCAAGCATTGACAGCAGGTTCGTGAAGGACTTGGGTTAAAAAAAATGGCAAATGACAAACAATGACCCAATAAATTCCACATTCCTGTGCCACCTTCAGTCAAACGTCAAGCATTGACAGCAGGTTCGTGAAGGACTTGGGTTAAAAAAAATGGCAAATGGCAAACAATGACCCAATAAATTCCACATTCCTGTGCCACCTTCAGTCAAACGTCAAGCATTGACAGCAGGTTCGTGAAGGACTTGTACAAAAACGTACCCAGTCTGAATGTTGCTAAATCCAGTCCATGGTGAAACTTCAAATGGGGAATCCATGAATGTCACGGATGGAAACCCTGACGTCATTTCCTCATTCTGCTTTAAACTCAATATCTCTATATGTTCATTCCAAAGAGAATTATTCTTCATTCCAATCACAAATTAATACAACGGTATTAATATTTCAAAATATAATGTGAAATCAAGATTGCATTGAGATATGAAATCAGCGACCCGTCATCATCAGTTCACTTCCGGATTCGGAAGCAAGGTCCGTGTCGATCACATTTCAAAATCATAATTGTATTGAGGAATTTCTGAAACCTCCAACCGACAGGGCATTCAGAAAGTATTCAGACCCCTTCACTTTTTTCACATTTTGATATGTTGCAGCCTTATGCTGAAATCGTTTAAATTCTTTTTTTCCCTCATCAATCTACACTCAATACCCCATAATGGGAAAGAGAGAACAGGATTTTAGAAAGTTTTGCAAATTTATTAGAAAGAAAAAACTGAAATATCACATTGACATCAGTATTCAGACCCTTTGCTATGACACTTGAAATTTAGCTCAGGTGCCTCCCATTTCTCTTGACCATCTTTGAGATGTTTCTCCACCTTGATTGGAGTCCACCTGTGGTAAATCCAATTGATTGGACATGATTTAGAAAGGCACACACCTGTCTATATAAGGTCTCACAGCTGACAATGCATATCAGAGCAAAAATCAAGCCATGAGGTCGAAGGAACTGCCTGCAGAGCTCAGAGACAGGATTGTGTTGAGGCACAGATATGGGGAAGCCTACCAAAAAAATTTGCTGCATTGAAGGTCCCCAAGAGCACAGTGGCCTCCATAATTCTTAAATGGAAGAAGTTTGGAACAACCAGGACTCTTCCTGGAGCTGGCCACTCGGCCAAACTGAGCAATCGGGGAAGAAGGGCCTTGGTAAGAGAAGTGACCAAGTACCCGATGGTCACTCTGGCTGAGCTCCAGAGATCCTGTGTGGAGATTGGAGAAACTTCCAGAAGGACAACCATCACTGCAACACTCCACCGATCTGGGATCATAAATTTGCAAAACTTTCTAAAATCCTGTTTTCTCTTTGTCATTATGGGGTATTGAGTGTAGATTGATGGGGGAAAAAAAAAATTGCAACAATTTCAGCATCAGGCTGGAACATAACAAAATGTGAAAAAGTGAAGGGGTCTGAATACTTTCTTAATGCACTGTACATATTGTTATGTCGATGGGTAGAATATATATATGGATTTAGGTAGATCTGTATAGGTATCATGCTTCATCTGTCGTGGGTAGCTAAAACCACCTCGATGTAAATAAGTAGAGGACCTGTCTAGCCCGTATGTCGGATTAAGTGTGTCTTCGTCCCCATTACGAGGAGTGGGGCATGATAAATAGTTCTAGGGAATAAGGAAAAGACTCCATTGTATGTGAAACCTATGTGATCATACCTGTGTCCCATATGGCAATGCACTCTTATACATTAGTAAAACCCATTAGTGCACCACATTAATTAATTCCCCTCCGCCACAATAAGACTGACCGAAAAGACCGACAGGAAGGGAGTGGCCGCATACAACGGCGCCATGGCAGGCAAACATCGTACAAGGCAGGCTGAGGCCACGCCCATCGCGCGATAGATGGACACCGGGGGTTTGGTGGGCGGGTCGCATGACTGGTGGGAGGGAACTCGTGAATTGGGAAGAAGCCCGGATGACGTCAGAGTATGCCGAACAAGAGACCTGGAGCGTTGGACATTTTGTCACTTTGGTCCGGACTTTGGTGGTGAACATTGGTGTGCCAACATTGTCTCTTCTCGTTCTTGGACTGATCCTGCCCGGATCTCTCTCTTCGCGTTGGCTTCTGCCCTTCCCAGACCTCCCTTCTGCCCTTGCCTTAGGCTCCGTTTGGATCTCCCCATTACCTGCTGGACGACGGACGTTGGAGCAACGTTGGAGCGCCATCGAGTCTCCTCCCTGGCGTTCACGTGCGAGGGAGCCTTGCGACTGGAGCGGGTTCACCCTCTATGCGAGCGAGTGGCTTGGCCTAGCAGTGTGCGGACGGGGGCGCATCAAGGCCTGTCTTCCCACTGACCGGAGCTGCGTCGGACGATGCGCTCGAGCCGGAGAATTCCTGATGACCCGACATTCAGACAGATAAGACGCATCCACAAACACGACAAGTTATTTTCGATTATACTTCCATTTGTGCTGTATGTGAAGTCTGTGCGTGTGGACGTCCCAACCTAGGTCTTCGTTTTTCCGTCGCGTTCTTTGTTATCGGGTCTGTAATAAATATATATTTTTGTATCATAAATGTGGTGTTCGTTCATGAGTTAATTTCCACAGGGTGAAGACATCGTCGGGGCCATGAAGGTAAGCCGCAGCATTTTCCCCCAAACCCACACTCTCGCGTATGATCCGCCATTGATTTGATTGTCGCCTCGTTAAGCTCGATTCCATCCGTGAACATTCTGTCTTCACAGAGCGTCTGCACAACAAGTGGTGTCAGGAGTGGGATACGGGCCCGACGGACAAATTTTTTTGTCTGCGGCTGTGATCGACACAGTTGGGCGTACATTGCGCTCGGCATTCGGATGAAAATTGCGCTATAGTCGGAGGCGCTATAAATAAATAAATAAATATATATATATATATATATATATATATATATATATATATATATATATATATATATATATATTACATCTATTTTTTTTAGTCGATTGGAGTGATTGGAGCGAAATCGCGGTTCGAAAATTCAAATTCTTGTTTTATTCTTGAGGTAAAATACGCGAGCGGGAAGCACGTTAGTCACCAGCGGGGTAATGGCGGCCGCGGAGTTGGTCCTGTGTGAGGGAAATGCCGACGGGATTGGAAGTGGGCCGAATACTGGGGTGGAGCACAGTGATGGAACTTCCCCCCCATAGGGACAGCCGCGATGCCCGACCAGGTTTGGGATAAAATTATTGAGGACGATAGGGGGATTGAACGATAAAATGGAGGAGCGATTGAGTAGTAAAATGAATGCTCAGAGTGAGCAGATAGGGGGATTGAATGAAAAAATGGATTCCCAAAAGAATGAATTGAAGGATGAAATGAGGGGAATAAAAAGGGAATTGAAGGGAGATATGGAGGAAATGAGTGAACGAATGAATAACAAAATGGATGAACAAAATATTGAAATGGAGGAAATGAATGAGCAAATTAATGCTCAAACCGAAAAAATTGATGGATTGAAAAAAGAATTGGAGGGGTAAATTTATGGATTAAAGGAGGGATTGAAAGGACAAATTGAAGGAATGGAAAGTAAAATTTATGGATTGGAGGGGAATATATCGAGAATGATTGAGCAAATGAATGAACAAGGGAATGGAATAAGGGGGATGAAGGAACAATTGGAAGGAAAAATTTGGGAAATGGTACAGCAGCTGGGGGAACGAATTGATGGCATAGAAGGGAGAACTAAATTACGGACAGACTGGGGGAATTTGAGGTTAAAGTAGAAACTAAATTTGGGGAAATGGAAAAATCCATGGGGGTCGAAATTGAACTTAAACGAGAATTAATGTCAAAAATAGAGGAGGGCATGACCCAGGCTGTCCAAATGGGGGAAAAGTTGGAGGATAGGATTAGTGCAACGAATACCCGAATTGATAAAGCAAATGGAGACCTGGAAGGCTATCGGGGCCGGGGGATGCCAGAATGCGGCAACAGAGTGAGGGATGGGGACTCCTTAAACAACAGTGCCTTAGATACGGTCTGGCACCCCGCTCTGCTCACCAAACACTCCTCCTTTGGTATCCATGGAAATCTCCACGCATGGCTGGCGGACTTCCTCTCTAGTCGTAGTCAACGTGTGGCCCTGAATGGGTTTCTCTCATCTCCTTTTCCTGTTCAGGCTGGAGTTCCCCAAGGCAGTGGGGAAACTCCCTGCCTTGTTAGCAGCTTCGGAAGAGATGAATCCGCCCCTACGATGAATCCGGATGAAGATGATGAAGAAGATGATGATGAAGATGAATCTCATAACATTTATTGGCGGTGTAAAGCGCGGCGTTACGCGCGCTGCTTGTGAGCAAGGAGGAAGCGGACAAGCGGTAACATATAAACGTCTTTATTGTAAGACTACACTGTAACACTGAACTCATCCGGGCTGGTCGCCCGGTGTATATCATGAGGCCACGCCTACCCCTCGGGCGTGGCCACCGCCCACTTGGTGCGTGGAATGATGTCACCACGCCAGTGGGCTTTTGTGTCCGCCACACGCGCCCCCCCAGAATTCCCGCGCACCTGGAGGGCCAGTTTGTGGGGCAGTCGAATGACCCGGCCGAAGCGCCCCCTGGCGATCGGCGGCGTCCGGGGTGCAGGGATACCAGGTTGGATGCCCCTGGCTGCCCCTGGGATGGGTGCAGGACCGGGGGGCGCCGTGGCGGCGGGGCTGGGCGGTGCCGGGGGTCTGCCCGCAGGAGGGCGGCCCCGACGTGGGGGTCGGGCCACTGGCGGTGGATGGTCCACATCGAGGTGGGCCGGCTTGAGGCGGTCTACCGAAACGCGGTCAGGAGTACCGCCGATGTCCAGGGTGAACTGCTTCGCCCCGGTCTCCAGCACGCGGAAAGGCCCGTCGTACGGGGGCCGCAGTGGTGTCCGATGGGCATCGTGGCGGACGAAGACGTACTCCGCCGTGCAAAGCTCCGGGGCGACGTGCGTCGGTGGGTGCCCGTGGCATGCCGTTGGCACCGGGGCGAACCTCTGGGCGGTCTCTTGCAGAGCGGAGCGCTGCTGTGCCGCGGACCATGGTGCCGTGGAGTCGGGGAGGAACTCGCCCGGCACCCGCAGCGGTTGCCCGAAGACCAACTCCGCCGCGGATGCGCGCAGGTCCTCCTTGGGCGCCGTCCGGAGGCCCAGCAGGACCCAGGGGAGCCTGCCGACCCAGCCGCCGTCGCGGAGGGTGGCCCGGAGCGCGGCCTTCAATGAGCGGTGAAATCGCTCACACAGGCCGTTAGCCGGGGGGTGGTAGGCCGTGGTTCGGTGCAGCCGGAACCCGAGCCCCTGCGCAACCGCCCCCCAGAGCTCCGAGGTGAACTGGGGGCCGCGGTCGGATGAGATGTCTGAGGGGGCGCCGAACCGGGCGACCCAGGTGGCGATGAAAGCCTGCGCGACATCGGCCGCCGTTGTCGACGCCAAGGGCACGGCCTCCGGCCACCGGGTGGTGCGGTCCACCATGGTGAGGACGTGGGTGAAACCCCGCGAGGGGGGCAGAGGTCCCACCAGGTCCACGTGGACGTGGTCAAACCGGCGTTCCGGCACCGTGAACGGGGCCAACGGGGCCTGGGTGTGCCGGTGCACCTTGGCGCGCTGGCACGCGAGGCATGTCCTGGCCCAGCCGCGGACGGCCTTCCGGAGGCCATGCCAGACGAACTTGTCGGCGATCAGCCTTTGGGAGGCCCTCGCGCCCGGGTGGGACAGGCCGTGGATGGCGTCAAACACCTGGCGCTACCAGCCCGCGGGCACAATGGGGCGAGGACGCCCGAGGGAGACGTCGCACAAGAGGGCCGCGCCCGCGCCGTCGAACGGCACCTCGGTGACACGGAGGCCCGTGACGGCGGTCCGCAAGGCCTGGACGTCGGGGTCAGCGGCCTGGTCCGCTGCCATCCGGGCATAGTCGATGCCGAGGTGGACTGCGTGGGCGACGGCCCGGGAAAGGCAATCCGCAACCGGGTTGTCCTTCCCCGCGACGTGCTGGATGTCCGTCGTGTACTCGGACACGGCCGAGAGGTGACGCTGCTGCCGGGCCGACCACGGCTCGGTGACCTTGCCCATCGCGAAGATCAGCGGCTTGTGGTCGACGAAGGCAGTGAACGCCGGGCCCTCGAGCAGATGGCGGAAGTGCCTGACCGCCAAGTGAAGTCCGAGCAACTCGCGGTCGAAGGTACTGTAACGGCGTTCGGGCGGGCGAAGCTGCCGGCTAAAGAACGCCAGCGGTTGCCAAGCTCCACGCACCCATTGCTCGTGCACCGCGCCCACCGCGTAGTCCGAGGCATCGGTGGTGAGGGCGATCGGTGCATCGGGCGCCGGGTGCGCGAGCATGGTGGCGTTAGCCAAGGCGAGCTTCGCGCCCGTGAACGCCGTGTCCATCTGCTCGGTCCAGGTAACGTCGCCTTTGCCCGGCTTACCTCGGAGAGCTTCGTGCAGGGGGCGCAGGAGCTGGGCGATACGGGGCAGGAACCGATGGTAAAAGTTCACCATGCCCAGGAACTCCTGCACCCCTCTGATCGTGCGGGGGCGCGGAAACCCCTTCACCGCCTCCACCTTGGCCGGCAGGGGGACGGCTCCGTGCCTGGTGACACGGTGCCCCAGAAAATCGATTGTGGCGGCGCCGAACCGGCACTTTGCGGGGTTCACAATCAGGCCATGCTGGCCCAGGCGTTCGAAGAGCGTGCGGAGGTGGCGTAGGTGCTCTTCGCGGGACGCGCTGGCGACGAGGATATCGTCCAGGTAGACGTAGACAAAATCCAAGTCGCGCAGGACGCTGTCCATCAGTCGCTGGAACGCCTGAGCCGCATTCTTCAGACCGAAGGGCATGCGCAGGAACTCGAAGAGTCCGAATGGCGTGATGACCGCCGTCTTCGGGACGTCCTCCGGCCTGACGGGGACCTGATGGTAGCCGCGTATGAGGTCCACCTTCGAGAAGAAGGACCTGCCCGCCAAACGGGCGGAAAAGTCCTGAATGTGGGGGACGGGGTAGCGGTCGGGAGTCGTGGCGTCATTGAGACGGCGATAGTCCCCGCACGGTCGCCATCCCCCGCCGGGCTTCGGCACGATGTGCAGCGGCGACGCCCAAGCGCTCTCTGAGCGCCGAACGATGCCGAGTCGCTCCAGGGTAGCGAACGCCGCTTTTGCCACCGCCAGCTTCGTCGGCTCGAGGTGGCGTGCCCGGGCGTAGACCGGTGGCCCGACGGTGGGGATGTGATGGGCCACCCCGTGCTTGACGGCCCCCGCCGAGAAGGTGGGCCGCATGAGGGCCGGGAAGCCGGCGAGGAGGCGGGTGAATGCGACCGCTGCCGGAAGCGTACAGACCAACGTGGCCGGAACCGAATCGTTCGGCAAGCCGCTTGGCAAGCCGCTCGTTGAGCTGGGCAACGCACATGCGAGCGAGCTGAACGTCTCGGCCTGGACAAGCCGTCTGCGCTTGACGTCGACCAGGAGCCCATTAGCGCACAGGAAGTCCGCGCCAAGCAGTGCCATGGGCACGTCGGCGGTGACGAACGTCCATCGGAAAACCTGCCCTCCAAACCGCAGAGAGAGGCAGCGTTTTCCGTACGTACGGATGGGCGTCCCGTTCGCGGCAAGCAGCGCGGGGCCCCCACCCGCGGCGTGCTTGTCTGACGTGCCGGCGGGAATGACACTCACCTGTGCTCCCGTGTCGCACAGGTAACGGCGCCCGGAGAAGGTGTCCGTTATGAACAGCAGGCTGCTCGAACGGCCGGCGCTCATCGCCACAATTGAGCGCCGGCCCGGGCGTTTCCCGACCCATTGAAGGAGCACGGCGGATGACACCGCCGAGCTTCGTGGCCGAACTTGGCGTGGAACCAGCACCAGGTGGTGGAGCTGGAGGAGCGCGGCTGGCTCCGCCAGGCCGGTGGAGTCGACGGGTTTCCCCGCGGTGGCGGTTTTCGCCGCGGCGGTGGGCGGGGCGTGGCGGCGTTCACGAGGTGCGTATCAGCATGCTGCTGAACCTCAGCGTGCTGTAGAAGATGATGCTGTGGAACATCAGCGTGCTGTAGAAGATGATGCTGTGGAACATCAGCGTGCTGTAGAAGATGATGCTGTGGAACATCAGCGTGCTGTAGAAGATGATGCTGTGGAACATCAGCGTCGAAGGCCGTGACGGCCACGCCAACGCTCGCCCGCGTGTCCGAAGCGGCGAAGTACTTGTCCGCCTCGGCCGCCAATGCTCGGGGTTCCGTTAGCCCGGTCCCGGCCAACGCGAGGCGAACCTGCGCTGGAAGTTGGCGACGGAAAAGCGCCCGGAATAGCGAACCGGGGGCTTCGTCGCCTAACAGTGACAGCATATGGTCCATTCGGACCGACGGGCGCGTCTCACCGAGCTCGGGGAGATCCAGGAGGCGGTCGGCCCGTGCGTCGTCCGTGAGGCTGAACGTGGCTAGGAGTAGCCGCTTGAGTGCCTCGTACTTGTGGCCGTCCGGTGGGTGGCGAAGGACGGACACAACTCGAGCGGCCGTGCCGGGCCCGAGGGAGGCGACGACGTGGCAGTAGCGCGTGTCATCGCCGGTGAGGTGCCGAAGCTGAAATTGGGCTTCGGCCTGGACCAACCAGACTTCGGCCTGAGCCTCCCAAAATTCCGGAAGTTTGACGAAGGCGGCCATGGCGATGGCGTCGCGTGTGGAAGGATCGCTCCGGCAGATCCAACGTCGAGGGTCACCAGTAAAGCGCGGCGTTACGCGCGCTGCTTGTGAGCAAGGAGGAAGCGGACAAGCGGTAACATATAAACGTCTTTATTGTAAGACTACACTGTAACACTGTGCTCCTCCGGGCTGGTCGCCCGGGGTATATCATGAGGCCACGCCTACCCCTCGGGCGTGGCCACCGCCCACTTGGTGCGTGGAATGATGTCACCACGCCAGTGGGCTTTTGTGTCCGCCACAACATGAACATTTCTTTCACTTTATGATTAATCTTGATTTTGTTCCAAGGCAGCGGTTCATAACCTGGGGGTCGTTTGGGGTTTTCTGGGGGTCATGAATGGGGTCATAAATAACATATCAATGTGTTGAGCCCATTTTTAGGAACCTAACAAAGGTACATACCACACACAGTATTTTGTTCGCGTATGCGCATACGTCACGACCCCCAGGTTAAGAATCGCTGTTCCAAGGCATTATAAAAATTCAATATGTACGATGTGATTGCCGTACGTACTTTTAAAAAAGAGGCAAAGTTTAAGAATGGCTGTATTGCAACAAACAATAAAACTTACGAAGTTGTGATGTACCAACGTATACATGGCACGTGTCATAGTAAGCAAGAACCCGACATCAATATTCTAAAGATAAAATTAAAAACTAAATTAACTGTACTTACAGCGCTATGCATTACTTTATGAACCTACAAACCGCCAATGCAGTGAAATACTTTTCCGAAAAAACCCAAAAACTTACTCGCAATAGTGTACGGTTTCTTTTCTTTGGCTATCTTCTCCGCCACCAGGTAGCTGGCTGGCTTTGGTCAGTCCCTTCGACGGAAAAACAGCCGAACTCATTACTGACTTGATGTTGTTCATCTCGCGTTCTTTCCGGAGAAAAAACTCCCGCGACTTGTTGACATGATCTCCATGTTTCTTCTCGATGTGCCGTTTCAGCTTTTGGGGCCTGAGGGACTCGTTGGCCAACACGTCAAGGCATATCACACACTGTGGTCGATGAACATTGTGCTTATCGATATTCATGGTGAACCCATGGTTCAGGAACACAGGCTGATACTTTCTAGCCATGGCGAGTACCTTACGCTCACAGCTCAATCTTTCGAATGAAAAGCAATGGACATTCGTGTGTCGGGAACTAAACGTATGATCTGACTGACCGGATGCACGCGCGGTACATCGCGGTACATCGGTACAGTGCGGTAGAAGAGTCCATACTATAAAGTTTGTGTCGGCGTTCGTTTGATCTCTGTTCTGTTCAGTCGGGAGAAGTAAATCGTCGATAAAGTTTTTTTCCCGCGATTTCTGAAACGATCGTGCGACCCATTGAAAATCCTTCGCGACCCAATGCCCCATTGGTTGCGGAACGTCAGTGCAGATGGTACAGTCTCCAGCATTCACGTCGGACACAGTGCTATTAAATTCCACCACAAGAAGAGAGAAGGCCTACCCTCCCAACCTCCTCTTTCACCCCTAGTCCAATCAAAATATGAAAAAATAGGGGTCAACCCAAAACAAATTGCAACAGAATCCATTTTATCTACATTTAATTTGGAATAGCTCACAAAACAACATATTAAAAGTAAAGGAAAATCGAAGTTATGGAACAGTGCCTAATTTGCAGAAATTCAAAATGGCCACCACTCAAACTACTTTTGCCTACATCTCGGGATCTGAGACTCGTGGAGACTTAATTCTGGTGTCTATACCCATGTTTTCAGGGTCAAGGAACATGTTTATAACAGTATTTATAGCATTGGGTCATTTATTCGCACCTAATTTGCATAAATCCAAAATGGCCACTGTGACAAATTAGCTCAACCCATATCCTGTAAATAATAATGGTTTAATTTTGGGTTTGCACTTGCTTTTGGCTCAAGGAACACAATGAGAACAATGTCAATAATCAAAACTTGTTGTCATTAAGCATCAGCACAGTCCCAATTAGCATAATATCAAAATAGCCTCCATTCATAACAATCAATCAACTATATTTCAGGTCAATGAAAAAGGAATTAAATTCTGACAATTTCTGACAATGATTGACATGAATCCGAGTGACATGACCTGTCTGTACTCGACGCTACTGTTTGTTACTTCACACGCCAGGCATTACAATGTCACACTTTTTCGAACATTTGATCAGCCACTCTGGTGGAAAGCTATGATAATACAAGAGAATGTGTCCAAACATAGTGATATCAAGGACATCGTACTCAGAATGGGAGGATTTCACACAGAAATGAGTTTTCTAGGTGCGATAGGACACCTTATGGCAGATTCAGGCCTGAAGGAATTGATGGAGTGAATCTATGCAAGCAACACAGTGGTGCACATACTAAGTGGTAAAGCAATTTCCAGAGCCATACGTGCACACCTACTTGTAGTTGGAGCCCTTCATGCTATGCTGATATCACATGCATTCGGCATTCCACCACTATATATGACAACGGACCAGAAAGATGATGAAAATGAAGACATCTGCAGAAGAATCATCAGGTAAAAGTGATCAATCAATTGCTTTGGAATCTGTGCAAGCTACCAGTGAAGTGACAAATGTCTCAATGCCAGATGTTGTTGTTCATCAGGACAGTGGTCAAGAAGAGGACACAGCTACTGAAGAATCCGTCCAAGGTACTAGGGAAGTGCAGAGTGTGCTGCAAATGTCAGATGATGTTGTTCCTCCAGAGCCTGATGGACAAGAAGGAAGAACTACCCCAGAGTCTTCACATGAAACTGGACAAACCACAGGTGAAAATGCAACTAATGCACCAACACCAGATATCTTCATAGCTGCTGGTAAAATCTATGATGATTTGATGGCTGGGTCTATCACAATCGAGAGTTTACAGGACTCACAGGTCCTGCAAGTCATAAATCAAAAACTGAAAGCAGCAAAAGATACAATGCAGAACAAACGCACTGCTAAGTTGTGGCTACAGCATAAGGAAATGGTAGCAATTTTGCAAGTGTTTATCAAAACTGAACGTACTGGTAATTGGGACCTACATCTGAAGTCGATGCAATATATGTTACCGTATCTGGCAGCAGCAGGCCACACCAACGACACAAAATCTCTTCACCGCTACTTGAACAAGATGGAAACCCTGGAGAAACAACATCAAGAAGTTTATCAACACTTCCAAAACGGCTTCCATGTAGGTCGAACATCAGATCGATACTGGGCTGGGTTCTCTGAAGACTTGCTCATCGAACAAGTCTTGATGAGAAGTCTAAAAACTACTGGTGGACTAATACGAGGCGCGGTATGACAGAAACACAACGACTAGTTTGGCTGTTGTCTTCTAAGGCCTGCTCAGAGGTCAACTTGGCTATGCAGGACTTAACATCGGTGAACTACATGACCAGTGAACAGCATAACGAGATGTCAGAGAAAAACAGAAGAAGAAGGCCCAGCACAAGAATATGTCAGAGGCAAGGCAGAAGAAGGACATGGCAGACACAAGAGAGCTCCTCAACTTCCTGACCCCAAGAGACGCCTTTCATGAGAATCCAGCACTGCACAGTGCACAATATTGTGACTGGTGTAATAAAGCTCAACTGGCTGACGCACTTTGGAGTCTGATGCCTCCAGGAATGTCCGTACCGCCAGGGGACGTCCAGTATGTCATAGATGGGGGAGCATTACTTCACAGGATCATATGGAACCGAGGTGCAACATATGACGAGATATGTCAGCAGTATGTCACATATGTGAAAAGACACTGTGGTGAACCAGTCGTGGTATTTGATGGCTATCTCAATGTCCCAAGCACAAAAGATACAACACAGCAACGAAGAGCAGGATTGCGTGTTGGAGCACCTGTGCAAGTCTCCGGGTCTATGGTTTTCAATGGAAAGAAGCAAGACTTTCTTTCCAACAATCAGAATAAGCAGAAGTTCATCACCTTGCTCGATGAACACCTACGACATCATGGATGTTGCACAGAACCTGCTCGGGCAGATGCTGATCTACTAATTGTGCAGACTGCCATTGTCACTGCTGAGAGAACAAGTAAGCCGACTGTCGTGGTTGCAGATGACACAGACATTCTGGTTCTGCTCTGTTTCCACTCAAAGCTCACTACAACAAATCTGTACCTTCGACCTGAACCTCGCTATGGCATGAAGAAGCAGCCAAGATGCTGGGATATTGCAGTTCTAAAATCCACATTGGGCCCACAAGTATGCAATAGTATGCTTTTTGTGCATGCTATCCTTGGTTGTGATACTACATCCCACATACATGGTTTTGGAAAGGGAGTTGCGCTCAAGCTGATTCGCACCAATAAAGACCTCCAGGAACAGCCCAAGATCTTTGGAAATCAGAATAGCACAAAGGCAGACATCATATCCGCAGGAGAAAAAGCAATCGTCTCCTTATACAAAGGCAAATCAGATGACAAGTTGGATTTTCTCCACCTGCAATGCTTCCAACAGAAGGTCCGCATGAGTACAACATGTGTGAAACCAGAGGTTCTCCCGCCAACCTCAGCAGCAGCTACGTACCACAGTATGCGGGTCTACTTGCAAGTACAGCAGTGGATGGGGAAAGGAAATCAGATG
This sequence comes from Myxine glutinosa, assembly GCF_964187855.1. Classification (NCBI taxonomy): domain Eukaryota; kingdom Metazoa; phylum Chordata; class Myxini; order Myxiniformes; family Myxinidae; genus Myxine; species Myxine glutinosa. The sequence continues at coordinate 128,723,985 of NC_136267.1, read as the reverse complement.
CAACCAGCGGAGTGGGGGTGGTGTGAGAAAGGTGGACAGTACATTCCAGTTCTTACACACAAAGCAGCAGCCCACAAACACCTCCTGAAGATAGGAGGTGTAACTGCAAAACAGGTTGTAGCAACAGGCAGTGCACCTGCAAGGCAAACGGTCTTGAGTGCACTAATGGATGTGGAGTGTGTAGAGGTGTATGCAAGAATGTCATTGCAGTCCTTGAAGAAACTGAAGAAGACACTGGTGGCTAGAACATGTGGAATGATATAGTAGTTAAATGACTGCAGTTACAGCAGATTGATACATGGTTCACTGGTGCCTTATGCTACGCCAACAGAAATAGTCCAACTTCACTCAGATGAGAAATATGTGCCTGAAGCGCGGTGCTACGCGCGCTACTTATATAGCAAGGAGGAAGCGGACAACGCGGTAAGTTCAAAGAGTCTTTATTACCAGAGCTCCACTGTAGCACTGGAGCGCTCCGGGCTGCGCAACCGGTGTATATCCCGCGGCCACGCCTACCCCTCGGGCATGGCCACCGCCCACTTGGTGCACGGAATGATGCCATCACGCCAGTGAGCTTTCGTGTCCGCCACATGCCAATATTAATTTTAAATGGCGGCCATTTTGAATGTATGCAAATTAGGTGTCAACAAATGACCCAATGTTATAAATACTGTTATTATTGTATTCCTTGACCCTGAAAACATGGGTATAGACACCAGAATTAAGTGTTTACGAGTCTCAGATCCCGAGATATAGGCAAAAGTAGTTTGAATGGCGGCCATTTTGAATTTCTGCAAATTAGGCACTGTTCCACAACTGCAATTTTCTTATACTTTTAATATGTTGTTTTGTGAGCTATTCCAAATTAAATGCAGGTAAAATGGATTCTGTTGCAATTTGTTTTGGGTCATTTCATATTTTGACTGGACTACCCTCTTCCCCACCTCCTCCTCCGCCACACCTCCTCCCTCCCCCATTCTCATTGTTTGTGAGTACAAGAGGAGTACAAGAGACGTTCAGACACTTGGCGCGTGCGTCTGGCTGAACAATAGAGAAGCAAGGGCGGGTAGAGCACCCCCTTTTTTAATGGTACGATCCACAGCAATACAACTCCCCCCATTTTTGTAATGGTACAACCCTAAATCGGGTAAATCGGGTAAATCGGGTGAAGGTTAAACGGTGCTAACTTCACGGGCATAGTGCTGGCAACGGCGTGAAGTTACCCTTGGGAGGTGGTGGACCCTTGGTAATTTCGAGAGAAAAGATCAAGGGGAGTAAAATAAGGTAAGTTTGATTTTTGGGACCTTTGTAGTTTTTAAGTTATCGTTGTGTAAAGTTTTAACCTTTTACCTCAGGTCGCGCCATGGTCTTGACTTGATGTCAGGCCGCGCCGGTTTTTGGCGACGAAAGGGGTTTAAATTAATTTTTCGGTTTTTTATTTTTGATATCATCGGACGCCTGGGGTCATGAGCTTTCCATACATATGTGGATTGTCGATGGATGGTTTAGGAATTCCGAATTCGGACCTTGTAAAAAATCTTCCAATGTTAATCCCTCAGATGAAAAGTGCGTTTTTGCTTTGGGCTCTCAGGTGTTTATTTTAACTCGGATTGTTATTCTGTTTTCGGATTTGGTAGTCGCCAATGTAAGGTGGTTGAACACGAGACCATCGCAATCGCATTTGGTGAAAATCGGATAATATTTGGCCAATTTACCTCAGGCCGTGAGTTGGTAATTATATAATTCAGGCATAGTCATCTTATAATATTCCTCCTCCCTATTTTGCACCTCTGAAAACTTCATAATTAATGTTCTCAGCAACCCTTGGTCGGATTGACAGGAAATTTTCATCAAATGATCGTCTCGGCTCGTGGAATTTTTAATGCTAATTATGACGTCATAGGTCACGTGGTTGTCGGTTCCAGATTGATTAAGACGGCACGAAGAACGTGTTTCCCTGCACTCGTCTCGGTGAAGAAAGTGTTGGAAGAATCATCTCCACTCCCGATGGTCTTGTCACTGGGCATTTGCCCATCAAGCTGGATCCCATGCTCCAGACAAAAGAGCTCCCAGCAAGAATTCCCGATCTGTGTGCCTGCCTGGCCTACATGGATGGATATGCACTCGCGCTGTGGGGGTAGGGAGGGGGGGGGGGTGGAAGGGGGACGGACACACACACACACACACACACACACACACCTCGTTTTGTCATTTCTGTTCCTCACAATTCTGTCTCTCTCTTTTCTAAGCATGCACACACACACACACACACACACACACACACACACAAACAAACACACATCCAACCGCCCCTCCTCCACACGCACACCCCAACCCGCTCCCCCCCACATACACACATATCCACCCTCCCCCCCCCCAGACACCCACACACAAACACCCCCACACCCCTCCCCCCACACACACACACATACATCCACACACACGCACATCCACACATACATACATACACACACACACACACACATTCCCCCTCCCCCCACATGCACACCCCTCCACACATACACACACACACATACACACACACACACATACACACACATACACACACACACACACACACATCCAACCACCCCTCCTCCACACACACAACCCAACCCCCCCACCCCCCACATACACACATATCCACCCCCCCCCCCACTCACACACCCACACACATCCACACACACGCACATCCACACACACACACGAACACATCCCCACATGCATGCATACACACATACACACATTCCCAGACCTCCCCCCACAACCCCCCCCCCCCCCCCACCACACACGCACACATACCCCCACCCACCACCCCTAACACACACACACACATACACACACCCCATCCCTAACACACACACACCCCATCCCTAACACACACACACACGCACACACCAACCCCCCCCCTCCCACATACACACACACACACATCCCTCCCCCCCCCCCACCACACACACACACACATCCCTCCCTCCCCACACACACACATCCCCCACACCCACACACACATCCACACGTCAATCCATGCACTGATTGCAGAGAAAGCGATTTTTAAAAGAAAATTAACCTGAAATTGCAGAGACAGAATTATTTATTTTATCTGAGAAGCCAAACGACGTTTCTGCTGCTTTAGCTGCTTACAACTTTGTGTGAAATGCGATCGAGTTTAAAAAAAGTCAGAATTTGACCAAATCTGTTTCATTCGTTTGTTAGTATGCCTCACCTATTGACAAATCTGCAATTGGAATTTCATTTGAGTTTGAAATGACCGTGGGAGATCGTGTGATAGTGATCACGTCCTGGAAGGACATCCTCTTCTTCAGTAGCTCACAACTTTGTGTCGAATGCGATCAAGTTTTTAAAAAGTCAGAATTTGACCAAATCTGTTTCATTCGTTTGTTAATATGCCTCACCTATTGACAAATCTGCAATTGGAATTTCATTTGAGGTTGAAATGACCGCGGGAGATCGCGTTATCGTGATCACGTTCTGGAAGGACAAAACGGTGTGTTTCTTCTTCTTTCAACAATAAAGACATAGCTTCGAGACCGTACATCCAATCATTTTGAAATTTTGCACACTTCTTCCGATTGATGAGGGTGTGAAAAAATTCAATTGCATTAAAAATTCAAGTCGATCCATGCAGTGGTTCAAGAGTTACAAGCTTTTAAAAATTTAACTTCCATTATTTATTGTGGCCAAACCATGTGACTTATCAAAACGTCTCAAGTAACATTGAAACATCCCCCCATGGGGAACATTTGTGTAAAGCTTCCACTTGATATCTCCAGAAATTATAGAGGTGATACAATTTCTAGTTTGAGCTTTAAAACGTCATAACTCTGAAACCATGTGTCGGATGACGTCGTGCTCGCTGACTTTTGTGTCAGCAAGATATTCAACTTTGTGTGATAAAAAGATATTTTGTGATATAAAAAGAAAAAGATATCTTTCACACAAGATATTCATATTCAGCACAAAATTCCCTTTAAGAAAAACCTATTTGTTTACTTTTCCTCAAAAATGCCTCATGCAATCACATTTGCTGGAAATTGAACCAGTCTAGTGTAATAAACAAGAAGACGTCATGCGGAGCACGATACGTGCAAAATCCCCCCCCCCCCCCCTCCCCAAGAAAAAAATTCCATTGATACAGCAAATTGTCCATTTCATCAAGATTAAAATTGACAATCTTGATCAAAGCTTGGGTCAATAGGAAGAAAAGTGACGATTTTTCAAATGAAATATGATGATTTTGGAGGGTTGACCTTGAGTTGACCTTTGACCTTTTGACCTCAAAAAGAGTTGGTTTCCCTATTTAGTGACTCAATGTGCAAATGCTGTTCAATTTTCAAGTCAATCGGATGAAAATTGAGGATATTAAAAAATGGGGAGGGAAGGGAGAATGGGGAGGGAGGGGGGTTAATATATATGCTGGTGGGTGAATGATGTGAATGTGGCGTTCATCATGTTTCTGAGTTAAGTGTGATGCCGATCAGGAAGAAGAAGAAGAAGAAGTCGTACTACCAACTTCGTCCACTTCCGGAATTTTGATTTATTTGCATTCAAATGTCTGGTGATTCGGTTTTTAGAACCTTCACTAGTAAATTTTAGGAAAATGTTTCCCTTATAAATGATCCCCTGTAAATATCCCCATCAATTGGCTTTGTTAAAGATCGCACCCTAGTTAGTCCATGTACAACACGTAGCGAACCATGGACCTCTCTGTAGTTATTTCATTATTGTGTGTTTCAGTTAAGGATCTGTTCCCAATAGTTGAATCTGTGTTGCATTAATCAAATAAGATAGGCCCCATTCCGTCCATTTTGCTCTCCCTCTCCAAATTGTGGTACCTCGCTTGCCAGCAGCGTTCGCTGCCATTGCATTGGGCTGTTTTGCTGGTACCACGCCGCCATAAGCCATGCGGTCAAGCCGAGGAAGAAGGGGGCGGGGCCACAAGACCAAGGTGTGGCACGTCGACTCGTCATCGGAGGTGGAGCCAGCGAGCTCTTGCCGGCCAACCAGCGCCGAGGTGAGCCAACCGGTAGGCATGTCATCAGAGCCGGCAGCTTGATTTCTACACGGACAATAAAAGCGGCTGCGAGGGACTGCTTGGACAGATGAGTGAGAGAGACGAGTGAGAAGGTACTAGATGAGTGAGAGGGAGGAGTGTGACAAGAGAGCAAAGAGAGGCGAGCTGAGTGCGAAGGATCGGGAGGCAGAAGAGTGGGTCCGCTGACCTTATGCGATCCATTCACATTGCCAGCCCGCGTGAAACGAATACGCGCTCGCTGCCTGCCAGGGTTTTCCCACCACGGCGCGAGGCGACTCCTGGAGCCGGACCTCAATGCCTACCGTCTGCCTGGGCCTTCTCATTCCTTCCAGCCATTCCTTCCTGCCATTCCCTGTCGTGTGAGTCTGTTTTGTCCTGGGGAATAATACACGTTGTTGGACGAATGCATAAGACTGTTTAAGGCTGTCCTGTGTATCTTCTTCTTCTGTATATTACTTTCGTTGCTTCTTTAGTTTTGGTTTCGTACATAATTAATAAATGTCTGTTATTTCTTACCCTTTTGGTTTCATTCTCCCCCGATTGCTTTAGTCCCTTCTTCCCATTGAGTACCTGTGGCACGATTCGGCCGACGTTCGGAGTCGGGTTAGTCTCTTGTTAACGGCCCGAGTCGTAGCTCGCTTCGCTCGGCGCATCCAATCATGCTGCGGCCCGGGTGGGAGTATCTCCTCGCTTACGGGCGGTGGTGGTAATTAGGTAGTAAGACGGGTTGGGCTTACAACCCTACTCACCACCGACCGGAAGTGACGTCATACCCCCAGGACCGGTCGGACGGCCAGCTTAACAGGACAAGGGGATTAACACCCCCTTGCTAATGGGAGTGCCGTCCCCCGGATCCGTAACAATTGGTGTCGAGGAGTTGGGATTTGGATCCGAACCAAAATTTTAAAACATCTAAAAAATTTGGTCAAAATTTGGAGCAGCCGAAATATTTTTTTTTTTTTTTTTTATTTTTTTTTGTATACAAGATCGAGGCTCGTGAAAGAGCTAACATTAATCACACAAAAAGACAAACCGACACACAAAACACAAAAAACAAGGGGAGCGGCAGACAAGATGGGGAGAGAGGGGGAAGGACACAAACACAACATTTGAGAGCAGGGACATCGGGAGGACTTGTGGGGAGGTGGGAGAGGATTAAAACATATGAACACTGCAAGGACTCTGGGGTGAATTACCGGGGGTAGAAAAGATCAAGGTTTTCGATGGGGGACGATAAGAGATGGTGGTGAACAGCTGTTTTAAAGACCTCTCCAGACACACTCCCACCCGCAACCTCCGCTCTGCTGGTACCAACCTCCTGACCCCCTCCATCCGGACCAAATTCAGATCCTGGGGGGACAGGGCCTTCTCCATCGCTGCTCCCACCCTCTGGAACTCACTACCTCACACCATCAGAGACTCCTCCTCACTCACCACATTCAAAACATCACTAAAGACCCACCTGTTCAACGCTGCATTCAACATTCAACCCACAGCATTTAACCCCTGACTATCTCTTCTCCTTCTCCCTCCTTTTGCTTTAAATATTTCCCTATTGATTCTTGTCTTGTCTTTTTGATTCTTGTCTTATATATATGCCGTATATCGCTGCTGTTTGTTTTCTTGATTCTTGTCTTTTTGCAATTGTTGTTTTCATGTATTGTTATGCATTATGTTTTCCACTCTGTCAAAGCGCCTTTGGGCTTCTGGAAAAGCGCTATACAAAATAAATGAATTATTATAATTATTATGGAGGGAGGAGTGGGATTGAAGGGAGTGGGGGAGTTTGTTCCAGAGGTGGGAGAAAAGGGGAATGAAAGAGTGAAGGTGAGCAGAGAGCCTAGACTTTGGCAGTTTAACCATAAGAGGGTTGCAGGCAGATCTTGTGCGACCTGAAGGAATATTGGGGGGACAGAGCACAGAGAGAGCTGGGGGAGCAAGGCCGGAGAGGAGTCGGTAGAAGACAGAAAGACCACCAACCTGCCTGCGGTGAGTGAGTGAAAGGCCCTCGGCGTTGACTACATCGCAGGAGATTCCAATGATTCTGAAAGCTTTGGCCTCAACAGCGTGAAGCCGAGCAAGGTGTGAGGCAGGAGCACCAGCCCAGAGGGGGGAACAGTATTCCATTGAGCTGCGGATGAAAGCCTTGTATGTGGTGAGGAGCTCAGGTGTGCCAAGGAAGGACTTCGCACGACGGAGGATGCTCAGTCGGCGACTGGCTTTGGAGGCCAGCTTGGAAATGTGGTTTTCCCAAGAAAGATCATGGCAGATAGTGAGACCCAAAAGCTTGAGCGACAGAACTTCTTGGAGAGGATTGTTGAGAAAGTAGATGGGAGGGTTGTCCAGTCGGTCCTTTCGGAGAGACATTGTAAGAGTGTGAGATTTGTCAGGATTGAAAGACATGTTCCACTTGTTTGACCAGTCTGTGATTTTGTCCAGGTCTGCAGAGAGTGAGGAGGCTGCAGACTGCCGATCTGAGGGATGAGGAATGGAGCGACAGAGAGTAGAGTCGTCAGCAAAGAGATAGAGAGGATTTTCAAGAGAGTCAGAGAGATCATTGATGAAGACCAGAAAAAGCACAGGGCCCAGAACACTACCTTGGGGAACTCCAGCCTGAACAGGAAGAGGAGATGAGAGAAACCCATTCAGGGCCACACGTTGACTACGACCAGAGAGGAAGTCCGCCAGCCATGCGTGGAGATTTCCATGGATACCAAAGGAGGAGAGTTTGGAGAGCAGAGCAGGGTGCCAGACCGTATCGAAGGCACGTGAAATGTCAAGGGAGACAGCTCTAATTTCCTGTTTGGCGTTGAGGACCTCCATCCATTGTTGAGAAAGCAGAAGCAGCATGTCCAGAGTAGAGTGACCAGGTCTGAAACCAAATTGATGATCAGAGATCAAGCCATTGGAGAAGAGGAAAGATTTAATATCTGAAGCAATGATGGATTCCATGACTTTGCATGGTACACGGAATCTTTATTTCTTTAATATCCCAAATTAAAATCGTGCAGTGGGTAGTCAAGGCAATCGGGTGCCGGTAGGGGAGGTAGAAGAGGGGTTAGAGGCAACCCAGGACCCCAGGGGGGAATTGGAAGAGGGGTTGAGGAAGGCGTAACAGTGGGGGTTGCAGGTGCACAAGATGGCGGCGCCTCACACGTGGCCGCGGTAGCCGAGCCCGCTCTTCCAGCGGGCTTTGACATGCAGGGCCTCATGGCGCAGCTACAAGCGGTCATCCAAATGGAAATGGGAAACCAACTTGGGGGATTGAGGAAGGATATGGGAGAAATGAGGGACGAAGCAAGGGGTACCAGTGAACAATTGGGAAGCCAATTCGGGGAATTGAGAAATGACATGGGAAGCCAAATCGGGAAATTGAGAAACGACATGGGAAGCCAAATAGGGGTGCATAATTGGCCAAGCCAAATAAATTGATGAGGGGTTAGCGAGGGGGGCAAGCCCCAGGTATGAGATAAAGCAAGTGGAGAGGGAGAGAGACCGCGGAGTGGGCGAAGAGGTCGCGGGGGTGCACGACGAGGTAACGCGGTTTGAGAAGCGCGGGGTGAGCGAGGGTGAGCAAAGCGAAGTCACGTGGACGGGCATAGAAATCGCGACCCGGGGTATGGGGAAGCCGGCGACCGCTGAGGTAGAAGAGGAAATTTTAATAAAGCCAGCGGTCGTCGAGGAGAAAGAAATTAACAAATTAATTATAGTGGAAATTGGAATGGAAGAGACGCCGGACGTAGAAAAGCACTCGCGGCAGGGAGAGATGGAATATGTGCAGAGTCCGTGCCCGCATCCTGATGCCGTGCTTGTTAATCCTTATAAAGATTTGTAGGTGCGTGTGGGGCGAAGAAGAAGAAGAACCCCGAAGGTGAGTCGGGCTATGTATGGTGCTAAAAGGTTTTGCAGGAGAGTGTTTGCCGCGAAAAGAATTTTTGCGTGCTTGGGATCAAGGCGTAACCCGGGCGCTCGTGAAAGGTCCGTGGTGCGCGTTATGGATGGCAATGGCGAGCGTGTGAGGAAAAGGTGTGTGAAGGTGAACGGCACGTGGGTACGAATGGCGTCGGAGCGTGAGTTTGATACCAGGTGCGAGGGAGAGTGCATGTCGGAGTGTATGTGTGATGAGAGTGACACAGAGAGTGAGATGGATGAGGAGCGGGTGCGAGAAGGCACACCCGAGTTGGTTGTGGCGCGTGTGCGGGAGGGCACATCGGAGCGCGTGAGTGCGTATGTGCAGGAGTGCACACCCGTGGGGAGTGTTACCGAGGACGTAACGGAGGAGAGGTGTGGAAAGAAGTGTGCGAACAGCGAGTGGTGTGTAACAGTGCGGTGGTGGAATTGATAGAGTGCAGGGAATGTATGGGTCGCATGAGAGGCGCTGAGACACCTGGATGTGTGAGGAGGAAAAGGAACGCGTGGTGTGAGCATGTACAGGGAGCATCGACATTAAACGGGACAGCGTTCAGACCGACGTTTAGCCGACACGAGCTCTCGGTCCGAGCTCTCGGTTTGTGCCGGGCTTTGTGTATTGCGGGAACCGGCGGGGATCGGTGTCGCGTCGTTTCCATAATTTCCGGCTGCAATACCTGCCCTTTTGTGGGTAATTAGGGAGTGCACATTTATGCCCCCCCCCCCACGCACACACACATCCCTCCCCCCCCCCCCCCCACATACACATCCCCCCTACACACACACACACACACACACACACACACACACACACCCAATGCCCAACACACACACACACCCACACACACACACACACACACACACACATATCCACACACACACACAAACACCCCCACACCCCTCCCCCCACAGCCCACACGCACACACATATCCAGACAAACGCACATCCCCCTCCCCCCACCCCCCAAGACACATCCCCCCACACACATCCCCCCAAACACACTCCCACACCCCCCCCCCCCCCACCCACATACACACACACAAACACATGCACACATACCCCCACCCCTACCCCCAACACACACACGCACACACACACACACACATATCCCCCCACCCCTAACACACACACAAACACACGCACACATCCCCCCACCCCGAACACACACACACACACACACACACACACACATCCAACCCCCCCTCCTCCACATGCACACCCCAAACCCTCCCCATACACACACATATCACACCCCCACACACATCCACACACACACACACAACCCCCCACACACATCCCTACACACACATCCCCCCCCACACACATCCCCACACACACACATCCCCCCCCCCCCCCCCCCACACACAGAGACATCCACACACACGCACATCCGCACATCCACACACACACACACACACACACACACATATTCCCCCTCCCCCCACACGCACACCCTCCACACATACACACACACACACACACCCCTCCACACACACACACATCCAACCCTCCCTCCTCCACATGCACACCCCAACCCCGGGGCCGGATGTCATTTCAGGCAGTCGAGAAGAGAGGAGAGTTGAGAGTTTGGTGCGCAGAGTGACAGTCCCGGTGCGATCCTGAGCAGTCGAGTGACAGTCCCGGTGCGATCCTGAGCAGTCGAGTTGGTGCAGGAGAGTGAGTTGCGCAGCACGAGTTGGTTCGCAGTTCACAGCCTGAGAGAGAGAGAGCCCGAGTTGAGTTGAGCAGTGCGGTCGAGATCCTGAGCGAGAGAGATCCGATTAACGAGCACCGAACACCTTTTGGGCAGTTGGTTTTGATACGAGGCAGTTGGTTTTGATCCAGAGAGTTGAGTTCGCAGACAGGAGGACTGTGGTTCGAATCGACCTCGTGTGGAGCCGCTGGCCTGCGTTGGACACGTGGCGCTTGGAGCGAGGCCTTATGGCACTTGGAGCGAGGGACCTCGTGGCGGGCCGAACGGATCAGTGTTGGACAGCGGCCAAAGCCAATGACGAGACAGATAAGACCGCACGCCGCGTACATTTTACATGACGAACGTGTTCTTGTTATTAATTCATATGCCCTCGTCTTGTCTCTGATATCTGTGTGTGTGGGATCCCAAATTAGGCATTAGGTTTATCGTTAGGCAACTTCCGCTTCCGGTCTTACCGGCGAGGTTTATGTTTTTTCGCAGCTGTCCACGCTCTCACGCTTTCGAAGTTAAGTAATTGTTCCCATTTGTATTTTCGTCAAAACTGTATTTATTTTATGGTGTGTGTACTTATAGTGTGTCCCTAGGAAGATTCTCGGTGTAAATCTTTCATACCTGTATAGAAAATCGTGTTAATTCGTGTCGTGTCTTTTGAGGGTTTGTACCGTGTCCGACCTTGAGGCTTTGTTTTTCTCTCAGCGGTCCGTCGTTTGTGCTCCAATAACTTTCGTTCTCTGTTTCCCCCAGTCTTTTCACCCCATAGCCTACTTCCTTGTTTAAAATCTCAACTCAAAAAAACAACAAAAAAACACCTTTCCTTCTCTGTTCTTATTCGTTTATTCATTGTTCTTATTCGTTCGTTCGTTCTTCGACCACGTGTTTCTCCCCCTATTTCCCCAGATAGTTTTCACTGTTAAACTTTAAAATGTTTAAACTTTCCCCTGAAGTACTGTATTCTGTCGTATATTATAACACCTTTTTCTTCTTCTTCTTTAAAAGGTTGCTTTCGACTTGCTCACCAAATCTATTCGACCCCCAAAAAAATTCCATCTCTTCCAGTGCCTCTTTCATACATTCCCCAAACTCACCTGCACTCCAACCCCCCTCCAGCGTCCTTAAACGTATTTTTAACTCGAAGGTCACAAGAAACTCATTTTGCAATAAATGTTCGTTTCCCATTAATCGTACACTTTCCAAAATCCAATCTCACCCCTCCCCTCCAAATCTTCCCCATCACCCCTCCCCTCCAAATCTTCCCCATCACCCCTCCCCTCCAAAACCTCCCCATCACCCTTCCCGGCTCGTTCCAGGCTAGATGGCTCTGGGGTGAGTGCGAGTACGTATATGTGTCCAAACGCCCCCATTTTGATAGGCATTGTTGTTGGCCTCTTTGTAGATTGGAATGATTAGTTTAGTATATCGTGAATCAGTTTTGTCAGACCCAAATCCAGCTGTAAGGTACATTTAATCTTACAGTGAAGGAACTGCGCTCCAACGCGAGTCGAAAGAATTGACGCGACCAAAGACGGAATTCGTCCGAGTTGCTTTATTGAAACAAAACAGCTCAGGTATTCTCAAAAGCCCGTTTATCGGGCAGCAATATATATACACATTTATGTCGGGAAGTTTGCCCGGCAAAAGCTATACCGGGCATGCCCGGGTATTAAGGGCGAGCCTTGGAAAGGTGGGTCTGGACCTGCCCGGGCGTGTTTGGCTGCGGCCTGGCAAGTCGAGGCTGGGCGTGCCCGGGCGCTCTGGACGAGCACTGGAAAGGCGATAGCGGGCATGCCCGGACGCTCTGGGCGAGCCCTGGAAAGGCGATAGCGGGCATGCCCGGACGCTCTGGGCGAGCCCTGGAAAGGCGATAGCGGGCATGCCCGGACGCTCTGGGCGAGCCCTGGAAAGGCGAGAGCGGGCATGCCCGGGAAAGACGAGACCGGGCGTGCCCGGGAGATTCGGGCGTGCCCGGGAACAGTGAGTCCGGGCATGCCCGGGAGAGGCGCGTCTGGCCGTGTTCTGGCCGGTGCAAGGCGATTGTGTGCATCCAGCGGTAACCGCTACAACAGCTTCTTTTCAGGCTACTTTGTGGCTTTTGGCTGCATCAGCTCTGCCGTGTGCTATCGGTATGTTCCTTTGCGAGATGAGTCCAGTATTCTGCTGCTCAGATTGGCTATACAATTGATTTCCCATTGGCTTATCCATCTTGGCATTCAGATTCCATTCGTTTCCTACATCGCACAGATCATTGTCTTGTCTGTGAAGTTTTTCCTTTCGCGGCCAGAAGACTTTTTACGGTTCTACAGGTGGGTGGATGGCTTACACTTGCTGCTTTTTCTTTGGATGAAACAAAAAAAATTACAATTGGTTGTTTGGCTTTTCTTGTTTGTTTTTGAACAATTTACTTCTTTCTTTTTTTTTTGTAAGTACCTTTATTCGTTTGAATCCCTGGTTCAAATCCCACATACTGTTTTCATTAATCTGCTGTCTCAATGTACAGGGTCGTTTATTAGGCTTACTCTCCATGAAATGGAAAGTAACCTATTATTACTGCTAGAGTTTTCTTATTAGTCCCCTGCCAGCGTACACCGAAGGGGACTATAGGTTTGTGCACCGTCCCTCCGTCTGTCTGTCCATCAGTCCGTCAGTCTGTCAGTCCGTCATGCAAAGAACAGTTTTCCGGACTTTTTTTCTAAAGGCTTAATAGTAATTATTTCAAACTTGCCACTTGGTTTCCTTTTGATAAGTTACAGATCAAGTTCGAACTTCACGACGTTTCGATTATTTTTGACAAAGTTATGGCACTTTGAACTTTGGGAATTCTGATAATTCTGATGATCCTTAACTCGGTGCCATTTTAAGTTTTAATTTCCTTTAAAAAAGATTTTCTCTGCAATAATAGGACCGATTGAGATCAAATTTTCACCATAGGAGGGACTCGGTCTGGAGAATATTTTAATGGTAATTATGATGTCACAGGTCACGTGGTTCGGCCGCCATATTGTTTTTCGTGGAAACACGACAACCCCTTTTTCTCTGCAATGGCTGAACATATCGAGGCCAAACTTTGCAGGCAGAATCGCAAACCCATGATGAACAAAAACGTCAATGAGCATGATGTCATGCATCACATGGTTTCAGAGTTATGACGTTTTTAAGCATGAACCTTTAAAACCGAGCTCCTCATTTTTGATCCAATCGAGGGGAAACTTCACAGATCTGTTCCGCATGTCAGTCCACTAAAATGTCATTTTGGAATTTGCAATAGGTCACGTGGTTTGGTTGATATCGTTAATTAAACGAAAATATAAAAAAAATGGATATCTCTTCAATCGCTTTATTGATCGACGTGAAACGTCATACTCTAGTAGAAGTCATGAAGAGTAACAAGTGTGCACAATTTCAAGATGATTGGATGTACGGTCTGGAAGCTAGAAGTTGTTATTGCGTGAAGAAGAAGAGGCTTCGCGATTCGGATTTAATTGTTCAACACATGCACAGACTGAAGGGATCGTTGGACACGACAAGGGTCATGTTATTTACCCAACCCTTGTGGGGTATGTAGATTACAGTAGATCTTCGCTCAGTTCTGTAAGTAAAACTTACCTCACGGATGTTCTGTGAGCTAATCATACGTGTTTGTGGTTTATATTTTACAAGCCCAGCTATGCATAAATTTATAGCCTATTCTTGATGCCTTTCTTTCCTTTTGTGTGTTGCATGCTGCTTGGTCTGGAGCATATCAGTGCCAAAGAGTGAGTAGGTCAGCAGTTTGGTCACTTAACAATGACAAACGTGGTGTGTGGGCAGAGAGTGCAGGCAGCGATGGTGGGCAACTCCCTTGACGGAGGTACTCGGCGAAACAGAGTATTGACTCCAAACCAACAGAGAGACACAACAGGCTCTTCAAATCTGCGCCATCATTGCCAAAGCCCTGAATCGGATGCCTGGGAAATAATGAGCAAACTGAATTCGCAATCCCGGTAAGAGTGAGAAAGTTCATTTAAACAAACCTTTTTTTCACATTAAGTTGAAGCAAAAGTCAGTTTTATTTTTTGGTTTATTAACGCGATGTCGAAATTAAAAACACTGATGGACAGTAATATTGGGATGGGCACAACTGAGGAACTAGTTATTTTATTCAGAAATGGAACGACACTCCTCTGCCAGGCTGAACAGTTTGTTTTGTGTCTCACTGTTAGGCCGGATCTGCATCCGGATCTGAACCAAAATCTAATTGGCTTGTTTTTGTCACCTGCCCAACTCATCTACCAGGTTTTGTCAGAACTTGTCCATAACTTTTTGAGATATCGTGCTATATATTGTTTTCGGCCTTATTTCCCAATAGTGAAGAATCACTTAAACTTTCTAGGATCCGGATCTTCACCAAAGTCTAATAAATTTGTCCTTGTAAAACACCCAACCTGTCCACCAAGTTTCGTTTGAATCCGTCCATAACTTTTTGAGAAATCCTCCTCACCTACGGATGAACAGTCATGGGTGAAAACATAAGCTCCACCCACCTTCTATGTTGGAGGTAATAAAGGATGTCTGGTGTGCATCAGATGGGTGGGCCTCAAGTTGAAACTGAAAGTTCATATATAAGTTTTATTGTACACCGCACCTTTCCTATGCCATCTCCAGGCATTGCAAATCGTCATTGCTGGGCACCGAAGGGGGCTCGGCAGTGATGCACGCTGAAAGGGAGTACTCAGTTTTCACTCTCGTTGTTGTACACCGCACCTTTCCTATGCCATCTCCAGGCATTGCAAATCGTCATTGCTGGGCACCGAAGGGGGCTCGGCAGTGACACACGCTGAAAGGGAGTACTCAGTTTTCACTCTCGTTTGTTGTACACCGCACCTTTCCTATGCCATCTCCAGGCATTGCAAATCGTCATTGCTGGGCCCCGAAGGGGGCTCGGCAGTGACGCACGCTGAAAGGGAGTACTCAGTTTTCACTCCGTTTGTTGTACACCGCTCCTTTCCTATGCCATCTCCAGGCATTGCAAATCGTCATTGCCGGGCACCGAAGGGGGCTCGGCAGTGACGCACGCTGAAAGAGAGTACTCAGTTTTCACTCTGGTTGTTTGTTTGTTTGTTTGTTTGTTTTCTTGTTGTACACCGCTGCTTTCATATGCCATCTCCAGGCGCTGCATAACGTCATTGCCAGGCACCG
The DNA here is from genome assembly GCF_964187855.1 of Myxine glutinosa. Taxonomy (NCBI): domain Eukaryota; kingdom Metazoa; phylum Chordata; class Myxini; order Myxiniformes; family Myxinidae; genus Myxine; species Myxine glutinosa. Next base: position 128,708,133 of record NC_136267.1, on the reverse strand, counting down.
AAGGGGGCTCGGCAATGACGCACGCTGAAAGGGAGTACTCAGTTTTCACTCTGGATGTTTGTTTGTTTTTGTACACCGCTCCTTTCCTATGCCATCTCCAGGCATTGCAAATCGTCATTGCTGGGCACCGAAGGGGGCTCGGCAGTGACGCACGCTGAAAGAGAGTACTCAGTTTTCACTCTGGTTTCTTGTTTGTTTGTTTTCTTGGTTGTTGTACACCGCTCCTTTCCTATGCCATCTCCAGGCATTGCAAATCGTCATTGCCGGGCACCAAAGGGGGCTCGGCAGTGACGCACGCTGAAAGAGAGTACTCAGTTTTCACTCTGGTTTCTTGTTTGTTTGTTTTCTTGGTTGTTTTCTTGTTTGTTTTCTTTCTTGGTTGTCCGGACGATATCTCAGCCATCCTTTGAGCTAGGAAGCTGAAATTTCGGCACAGTAGTGAGCAAGTCCTTTGTCAAATACGGTATTTTTTGTTTTTTGAATAATCAATTAATTGAGGAGTTATTTAATTATTAGCGTTTAATTAAGTACTTATTTAATTAATTAAATTTCATTTCTCTTCTGACCATTATTAACTCAGGCACCTTTTGAGTTAGGAAGCTGATATTTGGACATGCCAATGACCAGGTGATTTGGCTGCAAAGGATATTTTTGATTTATTAATTAATCAATTAATCGATTAATTATTTAATTATTCGATTAATGACAAAAAAATTTTTTTTTTTAAAGTTACAGATTCTGATGAAATAGTGGTAGTTTATGTGTTCTCTGACCAAATTGATTAATAATTTAATTTTTTTATGATTATTGTACACCGCTCCTTTCCTATGCCATCTCCAGGCATTGCAAATCGTCATTGCCGGGCACCAAAGGGGGCTCGGCAGTGACGCACGCTGAAAGAGAGTACTCAGTTTTCACTCTGGTTTCTTGTTTGTTGTACACCGCTCCTTTCCTATGCCATCTCCAGGCATTGCAAATCGTCATTGCTGGGCACCGAAGGGGGCTCGGCAGTGACGCACGCTGAAAGAGAGTACTCAGTTTTCACTCTGGTTTCTTGTTTGTTTGTTTTCTTGGTTGTTTGTTTGTTTGTTTTCTTTCTTGGTTGTCCGGGCGATATCTCAGCCATCCTTTGAGCTAGGAAGCTGAAATTTTGGCACAATAGTGAGAAAGTCCTTTGTCAAAAACGGTATTTTTTTTTTTTGATTAATCAATAAATTGAGGAGTTATTTAATTATTAGCGATTAATTAAGTACTTATTTAATTAATTAAATTTCCTTTCTCTTCTGACCATTAACTCAGGCACCTTTTGAGTTAGGAAGCTGATATTTGGACATGCCAATGACCAGGTGATTTGGCTGAAAATGATATTTTTGATTTATTAATTAATCAATTAATCGATTAATTATTTAATTATTCGATTAATGACAAAAAAAAATTTTTTTTTTAAAGTTACAGATTCTGATGAAATAGTGGTAGTTTATGTGTTCTCTGACCAAATTGATTAATAATTTAATTTTTTTATGATTATTATTTATTTATATTCATTATTAATCATTTATTTATTTTCTTTCTCATTTGGCCAATATCTCAGGCACCTTTTGAGCTGGGAAGCTAATATTTGGACATGAGTGACCAAGTGATGTGGCTATCAAGGATATTTTTGATTTATTGATTAATCATTTCATCTATTAATTATTTATTGATTAATCGATTAATTATTTATTGAGTAATCAATGAATTTTTTATAAATGACTTATTTAATTAAATTTCTAAAAGATACATCTTCGGATGAAGCACCAGTGGTTTAGTTATGCGATTAGCCAATTGATTATGAAAATATTTTGTGATAATCTTTTATTGATTTTAATTATACAATTAATCAATCAATTAGTGTACACCTCTCCCTCCCAATGCAGCCTCAATGAGCTGCACTGCGGTATTGCCGGGCGCCAGAGGCGCCCCGGCAAAGCCGCGCTGCAGCATATTTAATTATTTGGCATGGGGCGGTGTACTTTGAATGTATGTGTACTTGTTTGTTTTCTTTCTTGGTTGTCCGGACGATATCTCAGCCATCCTTTGAGCTAGGAAGCTGAAATTTCGGCACAGTCGTGAGCAAGTCCTTTGTCAAATACGGTATTTTTTGTTTTTTGAATAATCAATTAATTGAGGAGTTATTTAATTATTAGCGTTTAATTAAGTACTTATTTAATTAATTAAATTTCATTTCTCTTCTGACCATTATTAACTCAGGCACCTTTTGAGTTAGGAAGCTGATATTTGGACATGCCAATGACCAGGTGATTTGGCTGCAAAGGATATTTTTGATTTATTAATTAATCAATTAATCGATTAATTATTTAATTATTCGATTAATGACCCAAAAAAATTTTTTTTTTAAGTTACAGATTCTGATGAAATAGTGGTAGTTTATGTGTTCTCTGACCAAATTGATTACCAATTTAATTTTTTTATGATTATTATTTATTTATTTTCATTATTAATCATTTATTTATTTTCTTTCTCATTTGGCCAATATCTCAGGCACCTTTTGAGCTGGGAAGCTAATATTTGGACATAAGTGACCAAGTGATGTGGCTATCAAGGATATTTTTGATTTATTGATTAATCATTTCATCTATTAATTATTTATTGATTAATCGATTAATTATTTATTGAGTAATCAATTAATTATTTAATTTTTTATAAATGACTTATTTAATTAAATTTCTAAAAGATACATCTTCGGATGAAGCACTAGTGGTTTAGTTATGCGATTAGCCAATTGATTATGAAAATATTTTGTGATAATCTTTTATTGATTTTAATTATACAATTAATCAATCAATTAGTGTACACCTCTCCCTCCCAATGCAGCCTTAATGAGCTGCACTGCGGTATTGCCGGGCGCCGGAGGCGCCCCGGCAATGCCGCGCTGCAGCATATTTAATTATTTGGCATGGGGCGGTGTACTTTGAATGTATGTGTACTTGTCTTGCTTTCTTGTTTGTTTGTTTGTTTGTCCGGGCGATATCTCAGCCATCCTTTGAGCGAGGAAGCTGAAATTTCGGCACAATAGTGAGCAAGTCCTTTCTCAAAAACTTTATTTTTGTTTTTTTGATTAATCAATTAATTGATAAGTTATTTAATTATTAGCGATTAATTAAGTACTGATACATTTTCTTTCTCTTCTGCTCATTATCTCAGGCACCTTTTGAGTTAGGAAGCTGATATTTGGACATGCCAATGACCAGGTGATTTGGCTGCAAAGGATATTTTTGATTTATTAATTAATCAATTAATCAATTAATTATTTAATTCGATTAATGACAAAAAATGTTTTTTTTTTTAAGTTACAGATTCTGATGAAATAGTGGTAGTTTATGTGTTCTCTGACCAAATTGATTAATAATTTAATTTTTTTATGATTATTATTTATTTATTTTCATTATTAATCATTTATTTATTTTCTTTCTCATTTGGCCAATATCTCAGGCACCTTTTGAGCTGGGAAGCTAATATTTGGACATGAGTGACCAAGTGTTGTGGCTATCAAGGATATTTTTGATTTATTGATTAATCATTTCATCTATTAATTATTTATTGATTAATCGATTAATTATTTATTGAGTAATCAATTAATTATTTAATTTTTTATAAATGACTTATTTAATTAAATTTCTAAAAGATACATCTTCGGATGAAGCACTAGTGGTTTAGTTATGCGATTAGCCAATTGATTATGAAAATATTTTGTGATAATCTTTTATTGATTTTAATTATACAATTAATCAATCAATTAGTGTACACCTCTCCCTCCCAATGCAGCCTCAATGAGCTGCACTGTGGTATTGCCGGGCGCCGGAGGCGCCCCGGCAATGCCGCGCTGCAGCATATTTAATTATTTGGCATGGGGCGGTGTACTTTGAATGTATTTGTACTTGTTTGTTTTCTTGTTTTCATTCTTGTTTGTCCGGACGATATCTCAGCCATCCTTTGAGCTAGGAAGCTGAAATTTTGGCACAGTAGTAAGCAAGTCCTTTGTCAAAAACGGTATTTTTTGTTTTTTGAATAATAGTCAATTAATTGAGGAGTTATTTAATTATTAGCGATTAATTAAGTACTTATTTAATTAATTAAATTTCCTTTCTCTTCTGACCATTAATTCAGGCACCTTTTGAGTTAGGAAGCTGATATTTGGACATGCCAATGACCAGGTGATTTGGCTGCAAAGGCTATTTTTGATTTTTAATTAATCGATTCATCAATTAATCAATTAATTATTTAATTATTCGATTAATGACCAAAAATTTTTTTTTTTTTAGGATGCAGATTCTGATGAAATCGTAGTGGTTTATGTGTTCTCTGACCGAATAATTTAATTTTTTTATGATTATTATTTATTTATTTTCATTATTAATCATTTATTTCTTTTCTTTCTCATTTGGCCAATATCTCAGGCACCTTTTGAGCTCGGAAGCTAATATTTGGACATGAGTGACCAGGTGATGTGGCTATCAAGGATATTTTTGATTTATTGATTAATCATTTAATCGATTAATTATTTATTGATTAATCGATTAATTATTTATTGAGTAATCAATTAATTATTTAATTTTTTATTAATGACTTATTTAATTATATTTCTAAAAGATACATCTTCGGATGAAGCACTAGTGGTTTAGTTATGCTATTAGCCAATTGATTATGAAAATATTTTGTGATAATTGTCCACCGCACCTTTCCTATGCCATCTCCAGGCATTGCAAATCGTCATTGCTGGGCACTGAAGGGGGCTCCTCAGTGACGCACGCTGAAAGAGAGTACTCAGTTTTCACTCTGGTTGTTGTACACCGCTCCTTTCCTATGCCATCTCCAGGCATTGCAAATCGTCATTGCCGGGCACCAAAGGGGGCTCGGCAGTGACGCACGCTGAAAGAGAGTACTCAGTTTTCACTCTGGTTTCTTGTTTTCTTGCTTTCTTGTTTTCTTGCTTTCTTGTTTGTTTGTCCGGACGATATCTCAGCCATCCTTTGAGCTAGGAAGCTGAAATTTCGGCACAGTCGTGAGTAAGTCCTTTTTCAAAAACGGTATTTTTTGTTTTTTGAATAATCAATTAATTAAGGAGTTATTTAATTATAAGCGATTAATTAAGTACTTATTTAATTAATTAAATTTCATTTCTCTTCTGACCATTAACTCAGGCACCTTTTGAGTTCGGAAGCTGATATTTGGACATGCCAATGACCAGGTGATTTGGCTGCAAAGGCTATTTTTGATTTAGTAATTAATCAATTAATCGATTAATTATTTAATTATTCGATTAATGACGAAAAAAATTTTTTTTTAAAGTTACAGATTCTGATGAAATGGTGGTGGTTTATGTGTTCTCTGACGGAATTCATTAATAATTTAATTTTTTTATGATTATTATTTCTTTATTTTCATTATTAATCATTTATTTATTTTCTTTCTCATTTGGCCAATATCTCAGGCACCTTTTGACCTCGGAAGCTAATATTTGGACATGAGTGACCAAGTGATGTGGCTATCAAGGATATTTTTGATTTATTGATTCATCATTTAATCGATTAATTATTTATTGATTAATCGATTAATTATTTATTGATTAATCAATTAATTATTTAATTTTTTATTAATGATCTATTTAATTAAATTTCAAAAAGATACATCTTCGAATGAAGCACTAATGGTTTAGTTATGCTATTAGCCAATTGATTAAGAAAATAATTTGTGATAATCTTTTATTGATTTTAATTATACAATTAATCAATCAATTAGTGTATACCTCTCCCTCCCAATGCAGCCTCAATGAGCTGCACTGCGGTATTGCCGGGCGCCAGAGGCGCCCCGGCAATGCCGCGCTGTAGGATATTTAATTATTTGGCATGTGGGTGGTGTACTTTGAATGTTTGTGTACTTGTTGTACACCGCTCCTTTCCTATGCCATCTCCAGGCATTGCAAATCGTCATTGCCGGGCACCAATGGGGGCTCGGCAGTGACGCACGCTGAAAGAGAGTACTCAGTTTTCACTCTGGTTTCTTGCTTTCTTTCTTGTTGTACACCGCACCTTTCCTATGCCATCTCCAGGCATTGCAAATCGTCATTGCTGGGCACCAAAGGGGGCTCGGCAGTGACGCACGCTGAAAGGGAGTACTCAGTTTTCACTCTGGTTTCTTGCTTTCTTGCTTTCTTGGTTGTCCGGGCGATATCTCAGCCATCCTTTGAGCTAGGAAGCTGAAATTTCGGCACAATAGTGAGCAAGTGCTTTGTCAAAAACCGTATTTTTTGTTTTTTGATTAATCAATTAATTGAGGAGTTATTTAATTATTAGCGATTAATGAAGTACTTATTTAATTAATCAAATTTCCCTTCTCTTCTGACCATTAACTCAGGCACCTTTTGAGTTAGGAAGCTGATATTTGGACATGCCAATGACCACGTGAATTGGCTGCAAAGGATATTTTTGATTTATTAATTAATCAATTAATCGATTAATTATTTAATTATTTGATTAATGACAAAAAAAAATTTTTTTTTTAAGTTACAGATTCTGATGAAATAGTGGTAGTTTATGTGTTCTCTGACCAAATTGATTAATAATTTAATTTTTTTATGATTATTATTTATTTATTTTCATTATTAATCATTTATTTATTTTCTTTCTCATTTGGCCAATATCTCAGGCACCTTTTGAGCTGGGAAGCTAATATTTGGACATGAGTGACCAAGTGATGTGGCTATCAAGGATATTTTTGATTTATTGATTAATCATTTCATCTATTAATTATTTATTGATTAATCGCTTAATTATTTATTGAGTAATCAATTAATTATTTAATTTTTTATAAATGACTTATTTAATTAAATTTGTAAAAGATACATCTTCGGATGAAGCACTAGTGGTTTAGTTATGCGATTAGCCAATTGATAATGAAAATATTTTGTGATAATCTTTTATTGATTTTAATTATACAATTAATCAATCAATTAGTGTACACCTCTCCCTCCCAATGCAGCCTCAATGAGCTGCACTGTGGTATTGCCGGGCCCCGGAGGCGCCCCGGCAATGCCGCGCTGTAGGATATTTAATTATTTGGCATGGGGGCGGTGTACTTTGAATGTATGTGTACTTGTTGTACACCGCTCCTTTCCTGTGCCATCTCCAGGCATTGCAAATCGTCATTGCCGGGCACCAAAGGGGGCTCGGCAGTGACGCACGCTGAAAGAGAGTACTCAGTTTTCACTCTGGTTTCTTTCTTGTTTGTTGTACACCGCTCCTTTCCTATGCCACCTCCAGGCATTGCAAATCGTCATTGCCGGGCACCGAAGGGGGCTCGGCAGTGACGCACGCTGAAAGAGAGTACTCAGTTTTCACTCTGGTTTCTTGTTTGTTTTCTTGGTTGTCCGGACGATATCTCAGCCATCCTTTGAGCTAGGAAGCTGAAATTTCGGCACAGTAGTGAGCAAGTCCTTTGTCAAATACGGTATTTTTTGTTTTTTGAATAATCAATTAATTGAGGAGTTATTTAATTATTAGCGTTTAATTAAGTACTTATTTAATTAATTAAATTTCATTTATCTTCTGACCATTATTAACTCAGGCACCTTTTGAGTTAGGAAGCTGATATTTGGACATGCCAATGACCAGGTGATTTGGCTGCAAAGGATATTTTTGATTTATTAATTAATCAATTAATCGATTAATTATTTAATTATTCGATTAATGACAAAAAAAATTTTTTTTTTTAAGTTACAGATTCTGATGAAATAGTGGTAGTTTATGTGTTCTCTGACCAAATTGATTAATAATTTAATTTTTTTATGATTATTATTTATTTATTTTCATTATTAATCATTTATTTATTTTCTTTCTCATTTGGCCAATATCTCAGGCACCTTTTGAGCTGGGAAGCTAATATTTGGACATGAGTGACCAAGTGATGTGGCTATCAAGGATATTTTTGATTTATTGATTAATCATTTCATCTATTAAGTATTTATTGATTAATCGATTAATTATTTATTGAGTAATCAATTAATTATTTAATTTTTTATAAATGACTTATTTAATTAAATTTCTAAAAGATACATCTTCGGATGAAGCACTACTGGTTTAGTTATGCGATTAGCCAATTGATTATGAAAATATTTTGTGATAATCTTTTATTGATTTTAATTATACAATTAATCAATCAATTAGTGTACACCTCTCCCTCCCAATGCAGCCTCAATGAGCTGCACTGCGGTATTGCCGGGCGCCGTAGGCGCCCCGGCAATGCCGCGCTGCAGCATATTTAATTATTTGGCATGGGGCGGTGTACTTTGAATGTATGTGTACTTGTTTTCTTTCTTATTTGTTTTTCCGGGCGATATCTCAGCCATCCTTTGAGCTAGGAAGCTGAAATTTTGGCACAATAGTGAGAACGTGCTTTGTCAAAAACGGTATTTTTTTTTTTTGATTAATCAATAAATTGAGGAGTTATTTAATTATTGGCGATTAATTAAGTACTTATTTAATTAATCAAATTTCCTTTCTCTTCTGACCATTAACTCAGGCACCTTTTGAGTTAGGAAGCTGATATTTGGACATGCCAATGACCAGGTGATTTGGCTGCAAAGGATATTTTTGATTTATGAATGAATCAATGAGTCGATTAATTATTTAATTATTCGATTAATGACAAAAAAATTTTTTTTTTTAAAGTTACAGATTCTGATGAAATAGTGGTAGTTTATGTGTTCTCTGACCAAATTGATTAATAATTTAATTTTTTTATGATTATTATTTATTTATTTTCATTATTAATCATTTATTTATTTTCTTTCTCATTTGGCCAATATCTCAGGCACCTTTTGAGCTGGGAAGCTAATATTTGGACATGAGTGACCAAGTGTTGTGGCTATCAAGGATATTTTTGATTTATTGATTAATCATTTCATCTATTAATTATTTATTGATTAATCGATTAATTATTTATTGAGTAATCAATTAATTATTTAATTTTTTATAAATGACTTATTTAATTAAATTTCTAAAAGATACATCTTCGGATGAAGCACTAGTGGTTTAGTTATGCGATTAGCCAATTGATTATGAAAATATTTTGTGATAATCTTTTATTGATTTTAATTATACAATTAATCAATCAATTAGTGTACACCTCTCCCTCCCAATGCAGCCTCAATGAGCTGCACTGTGGTATTGCCGGGCGCCGGAGGCGCCCCGGCAATGCCGCGCTGCAGCATATTTAATTATTTGGCATGGGGCGGTGTACTTTGAATGTATTTGTACTTGTTTGTTTTCTTGTTTTCATTCTTGTTTGTCCGGACGATATCTCAGCCATCCTTTGAGCTAGGAAGCTGAAATTTCGGCACAGTAGTAAGCAAGTCCTTTGTCAAAAACGGTATTTTTTGTTTTTTGAATAATAGTCAATTAATTGAGGAGTTATTTAATTATTAGCGATTAATTAAGTACTTATTTAATTAATTAAATTTCCTTTCTCTTCTGACCATTAATTCAGGCACCTTTTGAGTTAGGAAGCTGATATTTGGACATGCCAATGACCAGGTGATTTGGCTGCAAAGGCTATTTTTGATTTTTAATTAATCGATTCATCAATTAATCAATTAATTATTTAATTATTCGATTAATGACCAAAAATTTTTTTTTTTTTAGGATGCAGATTCTGATGAAATCGTGGTGGTTTATGTGTTCTCTGACCGAATAATTTAATTTTTTTATGATTATTATTTATTTATTTTCATTATTAATCATTTATTTCTTTTCTTTCTCATTTGGCCAATATCTCAGGCACCTTTTGAGCTCGGAAGCTAATATTTGGACATGAGTGACCAGCTGATGTGGCTATCAAGGATATTTTTGATTTATTGATTAATCATTTAATCGATTAATTATTTATTGATTAATCGATTAATTATTTATTGAGTAATCAATTAATTATTTAATTTTTTATTAATGACTTATTTAATTATATTTCTAAAAGATACATCTTCGGATGAAGCACTAGTGGTTTAGTTATGCTATTAGCCAATTGATTATGAAAATATTTTGTGATAATTGTCCACCGCACCTTTCCTATGCCATCTCCAGGCATTGCAAATCGTCATTGCTGGGCACTGAAGGGGGCTCCTCAGTGACGCACGCTGAAAGAGAGTACTCAGTTTTCACTCTGGTTGTTGTACACCGCTCCTTTCCTATGCCATCTCCAGGCATTGCAAATCGTCATTGCCGGGCACCAAAGGGGGCTCGGCAGTGACGCACGCTGAAAGAGAGTACTCAGTTTTCACTCTGGTTTCTTGTTTTCTTGCTTTCTTGTTTTCTTGCTTTCTTGTTTGTTTGTCCGGACGATATCTCAGCCATCCTTTGAGCTAGGAAGCTGAAATTTCGGCACAGTCGTGAGTAAGTCCTTTTTCAAAAACAGTATTTTTTGTTTTTTGAATAATCAATTAATTAAGGAGTTATTTAATTATAAGCGATTAATTAAGTACTTATTTAATTAATTAAATTTCATTTCTCTTCTGACCATTAACTCAGGCACCTTTTGAGTTCGGAAGCTGATATTTGGACATGCCAATGAACAGGTGATTTGGCTGCAAAGGCTATTTTTGATTTATTAATTAATCAATTAATCGATTAATTATTTAATTATTCGATTAATGACGAAAAAAAAAAAAATTTTAAGTTACAGATTCTGATGAAATGGTGGTGGTTTATGTGTTCTCTGACGGAATTCATTAATAATTTAATTTTTTTATGATTATTATTTCTTTATTTTCATTATTAATCATTTATTTATTTTCTTTCTCATTTGGCCAATATCTCAGGCACCTTTTGACCTCGGAAGCTAATATTTGGACATGAGTGACCAAGTGATGTGGCTATCAAGGATATTTTTAGATTTATTGATTCATCATTTAATCGATTAATTATTTATTGATTAATCGATTAATTATTTATTGATTAATCAATTAATTATTTAATTTTTTATTAATGATCTATTTAATTAAATTTCAAAAAGATACATCTTCGAATGAAGCACTAATGGTTTAGTTATGCTATTAGCCAATTCATTAAGAAAATAATTTGTGATAATCTTTTATTGATTTTAATTATACAATTAATCAATCAATTAGTGTATACCTCTCCCTCCCAATGCAGCCTCAATGAGCTGCACTGCGGTATTGCCGGGCGCCAGAGGCGCCCCGGCAATGCCGCGCTGTAGGATATTTAATTATTTGGCATGTGGGTGGTGTACTTTGAATGTTTGTGTACTTGTTGTACACCGCTCCTTTCCTATGCCATCTCCAGGCATTGCAAATCGTCATTGCCGGGCACCAATGGGGGCTCGGCAGTGACGCACGCTGAAAGAGAGTACTCAGTTTTCACTCTGGTTTCTTGCTTTCTTTCTTGTTGTACACCTCACCTTTCCTATGCCATCTCCAGGCATTGCAAATCGTCATTGCTGGGCACCAAAGGGGGCTCGGCAGTGACGCACGCTGAAAGGGAGTACTCAGTTTTCACTCTGGTTTCTTGCTTTCTTGCTTTCTTGGTTGTCCGGGCGATATCTCAGCCATCCTTTGAGCTAGGAAGCTGAAATTTCGGCACAATAGTGAGCAAGTGCTTTGTCAAAAACCGTATTTTTTGTTTTTTGATTAATCAATTAATTGAGGAGTTATTTAATTATTAGCGATTAATGAAGTACTTATTTAATTAATCAAATTTCCCTTCTCTTCTGACCATTAACTCAGGCACCTTTTGAGTTAGGAAGCTGATATTTGGACATGCCAATGACCACGTGAATTGGCTGCAAAGGATATTTTTGATTTATTAATTAATCAATTAATCGATTAATTATTTAATTATTTGATTAATGACAAAAAAAATTTTTTTTTTTTAAGTTACAGATTCTGATGAAATAGTGGTAGTTTATGTGTTCTCTGACCAAATTGATTAATAATTTAATTTTTTTATGATTATTATTTATTTATTTTCATTATTAATCATTTATTTATTTTCTTTCTCATTTGGCCAATATCTCAGGCACCTTTTGAGCTGGGAAGCTAATATTTGGACATGAGTGACCAAGTGATGTGGCTATCAAGGATATTTTTGATTTATTGATTAATCATTTCATCTATTAATTATTTATTGATTAATCGCTTAATTATTTATTGAGTAATCAATTAATTATTTAATTTTTTATAAATGACTTATTTAATTAAATTTGTAAAAGATACATCTTCGGATGAAGCACTAGTGGTTTAGTTATGCGATTAGCCAATTGATAATGAAAATATTTTGTGATAATCTTTTATTGATTTTAATTATACAATTAATCAATCAATTAGTGTACACCTCTCCCTCCCAATGCAGCCTCAATGAGCTGCACTGTGGTATTGCCGGGCGCCGGAGGCGCCCCGGCAATGCCGCGCTGTAGGATATTTAATTATTTGGCATGGGGGCGGTGTACTTTGAATGTATGTGTACTTGTTGTACACCGCTCCTTTCCTGTGCCATCTCCAGGCATTGCAAATCGTCATTGCCGGGCACCAAAGGGGGCTCGGCAGTGACGCACGCTGAAAGAGAGTACTCAGTTTTCACTCTGGTTTCTTTCTTGTTTGTTTTCTTTCTTATTTGTTTTTCCGGGCGATATCTCAGCCATCCTTTGAGCTAGGAAGCTGAAATTTTGGCACAATAGTGAGAACGTGCTTTGTCAAAAACGGTATTTTTTTTTTTTGATTAATCAATAAATTGAGGAGTTATTTAATTATTGGCGATTAATTAAGTACTTATTTAATTAATCAAATTTCCTTTCTCTTCTGACCATTAACTCAGGCACCTTTTGAGTTAGGAAGCTGATATTTGGACATGCCAATGACCAGGTGATTTGGCTGCAAAGGATATTTTTGATTTATGAATGAATCAATGAGTCGATTAATTATTTAATTATTCGATTAATGACAAAAAAAAATTTTTTTTTAAAGTTACAGATTCTGATGAAATAGTGGTAGTTTATGTGTTCTCTGACCAAATTGATTAATAATTTAATTTTTTTATGATTATTATTTATTTATTTTCATTATTAATCATTTATTTATTTTCTTTCTCATTTCGCCAATATCTCAGGCACCTTTTGAGCTGGGAAGCTAATACAGTATTTGGACATGAGTGACCAAGTGATGTGGCTATCAAGGATATTTTTGATTTATTGATTAATCGTTTCATCTATTAATTATTTATTGATTAATCGATTAATTATTTTTTGAGTAATCAATTAATTATTAAATTTTTTATAAATGACTTATTTAATAAAATTTCTAAAAGATACATCTTCGGATGAAGCACTAGTGGTTTAGTTATGCGATTAGCCAATTGATTATGAAAATATTTTGTGATAATCTTTTATTGATTTTAATTATACAATTAATCAATCAATTAGTGTACACCTCTCCCGGTGTGTACCCCGGTTTAGAATAGGTACACCGTATCCCTGCGCATCGTAAGAGGCGACTAAGGGTTGGCGTCAGGAAGGGCATCCGGCCATAAAAACATTGCCTCAAACAGGGAACCATGATTGTCATGGGGCCCGCAAGGCTAACCCCCGCTCTAGTGGGGAAAATGGCCTTAAAAACGATCATTCATTCATTCATTCTCCCTCCCAATGCAGCCTCAATGAGCTGCACTGCGGTATTGCCGGGCGCCGGAGGCCGGAGGCGCCCCGGCAATGCCGCGCTGCAGCATATTTAATTATTTGGCATGGGGCGGTGTACTTTGAATGTATGTGTACTTGTTGTACACCGCTCCTTTCCTATGCCATCTCCAGGCATTGCAAATCGTCATTGCCGGGCACCAAAGGGGGCTCGGCAGTGACGCACGCTGAAAGAGAGTACTCAGTTTTCACTCTGGTTTCTTGTTGTACACCGCTCCTTTCCTATGCCATCTCCAGGCATTGCAAATCGTCATTGCTGGGCACCAAAGGGGGCTCGGCAGTGACGCACGCTGAAAGAGAGTACTCAGTTTTCACTCTGGTTCTTGTACACCGCTCCTTTCCTATGCCATCTCCAGGCATTGCAAATCGCCATTGCCGGGCACCAAAGGGGGCTCGGCAGTGACGCACGCTGAAAGAGAGTACTCAGTTTTCACTCTGGTTTCTTTCTTTCTTGTTTGTTGTACACCGCTCCTTTCCTATGCCATCTCCAGGCATTGCAAATCGTCATTGCCGGGCACCAAAGGGGGTTCGGCAGTGACGCACGCTGAAAGAGAGTACTCAGTTTTCACTCTGGTTTCTTGTTTTCTTGTTTGTTTTCTTTCTTTCTTGTTGTACACCGCTCCTTTCCTATGCCATCTCCAGGCATTGCAAATCGTCATTGCCGGGCACCAAAGGGGGCTCGGCATTGACGCACGCTGAAAGAGAGTACTCAGTTTTCACTCTGGTTTCTTGTTGTACACCACTCCTTTCCTATGCCATCTCCAGGCATTGCAAATCGTCATTGCTGGGCACCAAAGGGGGCTCGGCAGTGACGCACGCTGAAAGAGAGTACTCAGTTTTCACTCTGGTTCTTGTACACCGCTCCTTTCCTATGCCATCTCCAGGCATTGCAAATCGCCATTGCCGGGCACCAAAGGGGGCTCGGCAGTGACGCACGCTGAAAGAGAGTACTCAGTTTTCACTCTGGTTTCTTTCTTTCTTGTTTGTTGTACACCGCTCCTTTCCTATGCCATCTCCAGGCATTGCAAATCGTCATTGCCGGGCACCAAAGGGGGTTCGGCAGTGACGCACGCTGAAAGAGAGTACTCAGTTTTCACTCTGGTTTCTTGTTTTCTTGTTTGTTTTCTTTCTTTCTTGTTGTACACCGCTCCTTTCCTATGCCATCTCCAGGCATTGCAAATCGCCATTGCCGGGCACCAAAGGGGGCTCGGCAGTGACGCACGCTGAAAGAGAGTACTCAGTTTTCACTCTGGTTTCTTTCTTTCTTGTTTGTTGTACACCGCTCCTTTCCTATGCCATCTCCAGGCATTGCAAATCGTCATTGCCGGGCACCAAAGGGGGCTCGGCAGTGACGCACGCTGAAAGAGAGTACTCAGTTTTCACTCTGGTTTCTTGTTGTACACCGCTCCTTTCCTATGCCATCTCCAGGCATTGCAAATCGTCATTGCTGGGCACCGAAGGGGGCTCGGCAGTGACGCACGCTGAAAGAGAGTACTCAGTTTTCACTCTGGTTTCTTGTTTGTTTGTTTTCTTGGTTGTTTTCTTGTTTGTTTTCTTTCTTGGTTGTCCGGACGATATCTCAGCCATCCTTTGAGCTAGGAAGCTGAAATTTCGGCACAGTAGTGAGCAAGTCCTTTGTCAAATACGGTATTTTTTGTTTTTTGAATAATCAATTAATTGAGGAGTTATTTAATTATTAGCGTTTAATTAAGTACTTATTTAATTAATCAGATTTCCTTTCTCTTCTGACCATTAACTCAGGCACCTTTTGAGTTAGGAAGCTGATATTTGGACATGCCAATGACCAGGTGATTTGGCTGCAAAGGCTATTTTTGATTTATTAATTAATCAATTAATCGATTAATTATTTAATTATTCGATTAATGACAAAAAAAAATTTTTTTTTAAGTTACAGATTCTGATGAAATAGTGGTAGTTTATGTGTTCTCTGACCAAATTGATTAATAATTTAATTTTTTTATGATTATTAATTATTTATTTTCATTATTAATCATTTATTTATTTTCTTTCTCATTTGGCCAATATCTCAGGCACCTTTTGAGCTGGGAAGCTAATATTTGGACATGAGTGACCAAGTGATGTGGCTATCAAGGATATTTTTGATTTATTGATTAATCATTTCATCTTTTAATTATTTATTGATTAATCGATTAATTATTTATTGAGTAATCAATTAATTATTTAATTTTTTATAAATGACTTATTTAATTACATTTCTAAAAGATACATCTTCGGATGAAGCACGAGTGGTTTAGTTATGCGATTAGCCAATTGATTATGAAAATATTTTGTGATAATCTTTTATTGATTTTAATTATACAATTAATCAATCAATTAGTGTACACCTATCCCTCCCAATGCAGCCTCAATGAGCTGCACTGCGGTATTGCCGGGCGCCGGAGGCGCCCCGGCAATGCCGCGCTGCAGCATATTTAATTATTTGGCATGGGGCGGTGTACTTTGAATGTATGTGTACTTGTTTCTTTATTTTTTTTCTTTCATAACAGCTTTGCCAACTTTGTTAGAGGCTCTGAGCACGTGAGACATGAAGAGATCTACCCACATCGGCGAGAGTTTCACTCCGAAACGGCGAGACTCCCAAAGTATTTTAATTTTATTGTCTGTGTCTTTTGTTTTGTTTGTTTTTCTCTGTTTTGTTTTAATTATTGGGTGTAACAAGAAGAACCACCTTATAGGCCATTTTCCCCTTTTTCCCTGCAGAGCAGGGGTTGGCCTTTTTCAGGCACCATGGTCCCCTTTTTACATGTTTACTTAATGTTTTACGGCCGGATGCTGAGGATGTTTTGTTGAGTCCTGATCTGTTGGGTGTTGTAATAGAAGGATGGAGGTTTTACAATTCGGTATTTTCGGATATTCGTGTTGCGGCGGGTTGTTCGGCAACTGTGAGCGCCACCAATTGGTCTACCAAATTACCCCAAGGACTTCCATCTGACGGCGTCTGTGATGGGCGTAGATGAGGTTATGATAGAGGTGAAAGGTGGGAAGTTCTTGTGTGGTTTGAGGAAAAGTTGTGGTGAGTGGGTCGGGAAGCATTGAATGCCGTGTCTAACTTTTTTCTTGTCATGGACTAACGTGTGCATACAATGCTTATTGTCAATAAAATTTTGAATTAATTATTGGTAAAGGTTGTGTTTATATTGGTCATGTAAAACCTCATTTCACTGACGACTCGACTCATTCCGAGCATTAAATCCTCATCTACTTTCAAATCCTGTTCAACAACTTACATTTCACACCAGCCCAGTGTTAGATCTCAAACAATTGTATGCTGCTGTCGTTAAATTCCTTCTTACATAGTTTTGGAATCACTGTATTTAGTAAGACTAGTTCCGATTAGTTATACTTCAATCAACATTCAAAATATTGGGCTGTAACATATATTGGCTTGTTGTACTTCATTGTTAAGCTTTGTCCAAATCATTATAGCGCCATCCTAATTTTTTTTTCATGGCCAGACACTGGAAAAGATTGAGTCTCTTGAAGTCTCTCCAGAACTTTGCATCAGATATTGCCTATTCTGGCCTACCACAAAGAAAAGCTGGCCTCCAAAGCCAATGGCAAACTGAGCGAGCATTTTTCGTCATTTCAAGCGTTTTCTTGGAAAAACAAAGCTACTCTGTCCTCGAGGCCAGTTTACTGTCAATGGTAAACACCCATGAAAATGAGCGATGTAAACCCAAATCACGCTGTCGGAGACGTTCTTCAAAAGTAGCTATAGGACTGTTGTTAGCGACATGTAATGTATATTTAGTCCCTTGAGACCCTTTAAGACCCCCTAATGACCTGTAAGACCCCTAACACTGACTCTGAAGACCCAAAGGACACTGAAGACCCAGAGAACCCGAAATATCACGATGACCCAAATATCCCAAAGGCCAAAACTACACACATCCTGGTGAGGGTCTGCAATCTGATTGCTCTTTCTTTTTACCTCAGCCACCATAGGTGGATGGAGCTTATGTTTTCACCCCTGTCTGTCTGTTTATCCGTTTGTGAACAAAATATCTCAAAAACTTGTGGGTGGATTCAGACGAAATTTGGCAGAGATGTATTGTATATGACAAGAACAAAATGATTCGATTTTGGTGAAGATCCGGATTCGGATCCCGGCTACTATAATTTTTTAAGTGATTCTTCACCATTGGGAGATAGGGCCAAAAACTATACATAGCGGGATATCTCAAAAAGATGTGGATGGATTTG
Organism: Myxine glutinosa; assembly: GCF_964187855.1. Taxonomy (NCBI): domain Eukaryota; kingdom Metazoa; phylum Chordata; class Myxini; order Myxiniformes; family Myxinidae; genus Myxine; species Myxine glutinosa. The sequence continues at coordinate 128,690,136 of NC_136267.1, read as the reverse complement.
GACGAAACTTGTTGGACAGGTTGTGTGTGTGACAAGAAAAAATCGATTCAATTTTGGTGAAGATCCGGATGTGGATCAAGCTAGTAGAATTTTTAAAGTGACCATTGAGTGATAATGCCAACCAGGTGGAGGTATGCTCACTAATGAGTGCCGTTCTAGTTACCTCCGCCACCAAAGCTGGATGGAGGTTATGTTTTCACCCCTCTCTGTCTGTCCGTTTGTGAACGTAATACACGACATGACCAAAAGTATGTGGACACCCGAACATCGAACATCTCATTCCAAAATCATGGGTATTAATATGGAGTTGGTCCCCCCCCCACCCCCCACCTTCGTGGCCAACCACCAGTCCTTCCCTTCCTTCCGATCACGGGGCACTTCTCTGTTCCTCCTATGGACCAATCAACAGTCCTGGGCATGGTTCCCAGCCTGCCACGAGGCTGTTTGCTCGGCCAGCTGGTGGTGTGGCTGGCTGCGGCCCCATCGGCGGTGCCCCGGCCTGGCTTCCTGCCCGTTTTCTTCCAAGGTCATTGTAAGGGAAGGGAACGAATTAATGTGTGCACTAAGGACCTATCTCAGTGTTTATATGTGTGCGTTGCCATAAGGGGCGCAGGTTTGACGACAGAGGGGACGACGAACAAAGGAATCTTATCCATAATCCCTGCACTATTTAGCACGCCCTGCTCCCTCGTAGCGGAGATATCAATACAGCTTATACCGACAAACCGGACTCAATATAGAACTTATTACAGGTAGATTCCCTATCACGACGGATACCTACCTATACAGATCTATCTGGCTCAAGATATTACTCTACCCAAATTCATAACAGTATGTATGTGTGTGTCTGCATTTTAAAAATTCATTTTCTCAGCAAGTGTTGGTCCGAATGACACAAAATGCTGCACCATAGGAGCGCCTCGTGAAGAAGTTTTAGTGATAATTATGACATCAGAGATCACATGGTACAGACGCCATCTTGGAAAAACGTTGCACCTCCATCTCCGAAACCGCTCAATGGAAAAAATTGAACCATGGCTCACTATCAAGTACTCCCCATGGGAAATAACATATTGCTGTGGTTTTGAGATTTGTACAGTAAACTCAATAAAGGTTAAAGGTTTTCCCCCCCCATAGTTAGTCACACGAGCAACATGTAGCCTCATTTGTAGTATAGTTATGTCTTAGTATATGTGAGAGTAGGCCCCGTCCAATGTTAATCCTGCGTTGTTGTAAAGACAGGAGGATAGGCCCTACTTCTACAAACCATTCCACCTCCACAGGCTCGATCCAGTTTGTTAAGCATTGGTTGCTCACGAGTCGAGTTAACACGAGGTAGGCCTCGGCAGGTGGAGGAGGGTTGAGCTCGGCGCGGCAGCAGTGGGGACGGTAAGCATGAGTCACCAATCAGGGCTCACAGCGTGTGGCTGCAGCACTGCGTCACAGGGCATGGTTGGAACATCGATCGGGCTAAGGGTGTGCCAATAAAACCGATCGCGCAAAGCCCCCACCTCAGTTATGAGAAGGGAGAGACAGGCGCTCGTCAAGTTGAGTCGAGGAGTTCGGAGAAAGGAGACGCGCTTGAAGAGAATCATTCGCGCTGTATGAACTTGGTGACGAGAAATACGTGGGCGCAGCCAGGGCGGTTATAACTTGCGCGGTTCAGCGAAAGCGAGTGAACGCGGCTGAATAACCGCCAGCCTCGCAAAGTCCGCCCTCTACCATTCGCCCCGAGATTATTACCCGTTTGTTCGAGCGACACGATACGAATTCCTGCCTTCGCCTACCTCCATCTTCGCGGGACGTGCCGGGGACCGTGGAGAGTGAGACGGGGCCGATCCTGGACGACCACCGCGGCGCTGGTGAACATCATCCTGCCCATCTGCAATCCCCGTGTGAGTGTGAGTGAGACGGGCCCGTTTGTCCCTGGGGTATTAAGCATAAGACTGTCTAAGTTGCCCTGTGTCTCTTCGTCCTGATCTGTAAACACGTGCATAATAATTAAACCTATTTGGTCTTCCTTTTCTTCTTATTCGATCGTCTTTGTGATTTCTCCATTGACTAAGCGTGGCACGGGTAAAACCGCTTGAATCGGGTTCCACTATCTGTAACGGCGCGGATCACGTGTACGCAAACCGCTCGGTGTATCACCATCACACGTGGTTCGTGCGAGGCTTATTTCCTCGCTTCCAGGGCAGCGCTAGTACTTAGGTACGAGCGAATTTGGTCCCGAAACCCTATTTGGCGCTGTCCGGTAGGGACGTAATAGGTCTCGAGTCACGCCAGGTCAGTAAAGACAAGGGGATTAATCCCCCCTTGATAAGGGGAGAAGGCCGGCGACAGATCCACAACATTTGGTGTCAGGAGTTTGGGATAGGACCCGAAGGGCGCTTAACGCACTCCAAATTATGAGCAACCAAAATTTAGTAAAAGACCAAAATTTTAATTCGTGCCATGGCTAGCCAAAGCGATCGAATGCCGGTGGGGGTAGAAGAGGAGGTATCTGATGAGTTAGAATCGATAACATAGGACCCCCGGGAAGAATGGGAAGAAGAGGAGAACATTGATGAGGGGCCGGCAGTAGGGGAAGAAAATGGTGGCGGCGAGAGCCGAGCCCGCTGTGGCAGCCGGGGCCGCTGTGCAAATCGGGTTTGACCTTTGACTATTCCTGACCCAACTGGATGCAAAAATGGACAAATCAAGAGCAGAAATAAAGGATGGGTTAATTGGGTTGCAAAACAAAGTGGGCGGCCAATTGAAAGAATTGGGGGACAAAACCACCCGGGAAATGAAAGACGGGTTACATGAATTGGAAAACAAAATGGGTGGCCAATTGAAAGAAATGGGGGGGGGGGGGGCAATTGAAAGAAATGGGGGACAAATCCACCCGGACATAAAAAATATGGGTGATCAATTGGAAGAGGTGAAAAAGGGGCTGGAAAGCAAAATGGACACCCAAAAGAACGAATTGGAAAAAATGAGGGTGGCGTCTAAGAGGGAAATAGAAGAGATGGGGGAGGACATAAGGCGCGGGTTGAGCGAAGAGGTCGCATTTGTATGCGACGAGGTAAAGCAGTGCGAGGAGCGCGTGGAGAAGGAGTTGAGGAAGAGTACGGCTAGGTTAAATGGGGGTATAGAGGAATTGACGTGGGAAGTAGAGAAGCTGACAGTTGGACAGCAGGAGTTAAGGGAGCAAGTGGGTAAGAACACGGACGTGATAGGGGGGCTGAAAGCAGCACAAAAGGAAATAAGACGGGAGGTAATAGCGACGAAGAAGGAGTGTCAAGTGGTACACGAAGGGCTGACGAAGACGATCGATGACGTGGTAGAGACGTTGGGGACAAGGGATCGAGAAGTCAGGACCCATATAGAGACGACCAGGGTGGTCTTAGAAGAAGAAATTGCGGGGGCGCACTGAGAAATAGAAGGGGTGAAACAAAAGTTAGAGGAGGTAGAAGAAGGGGTGAGTGAAATTAAGAAGAGACGGAAGGAGACTAAGAAAGAAATAAAGGAGGAGGTGATGGAATATGTGCAAGGTCTGTGTTCAAATCGTGATGACGTGCTTGCTAACCAAATAAAGAGTTTGCAGGTGGCGGAGCAGAAGCGAGGAAGAAGAAGCGCCGAGGTGAGTGGCGATATGGGCGGAAATGTGTTTGATGCGAGGGGAGGTTCGACGAGCTTGGGGTTTGGAATAGACCCAGGCGTTCGTGAAAGGCCGAATGTAAGGTGAGCGACCGCCACAGAGTGCGTGGAGAGAGAGTGTGCGCTTGGGTGTCCGACCATGGGGTGTACGAGAGGTGTTTGTGAGCCGGGGTGTGCGGGTATGGAATGGGTAGCGGGTCGCGACGAGGTGGCTCAGGCATCAACACCGACCGGGGTAGTCTTTAGAGGGACGGGGGATGCACGCAAGCCCCCAGGAGGTAGTGTAATATGGGGGCCCGAACGGTTCGGCCCCGCGTTAACCCCGCCGGGAGCGGCACACGGGATCCGGCTGTCGGGCGGCCATAAGGTTCCGCTCGCGCCGTCTGACGGCAAGAGCGATTTGAGGGCATACCTGGCGCAATTCGACCATGTGTGTAGGGGTTACGGTTGGAACCTGGACGAAGGAGCGGTACACCTTGTGGCAGCACTGCGCGGTGCGGCGGCGGAGGTCCTGACTGCTTTACCACCGGGTGCTATCACCCTGTCGGATCTCCGCTCGGCCCAAATTAATGGTTTTGGTGTTGAACAGCAGAGCGAGCCTGTTAAAGCTCAGCTCGCGGTGCGGACCGCGGACCTTCTGGAAACCCCAGAAGACCAATTAACCTGAACACTGAAGAACCCAAATCACATTTGTTGCACTTTCAAAATCAACCCTTCCATTTTGCAACACATGCAATCCAAATATGGCAATTTACGTCTTCTCGACCAATCAAATTTGCCACTCGCAGACCCGCCCATGTCCTCGTTTCTCAAGACTGCTTGGGGTAAGGTGTTCTACGACCTCTATACTCTCCAGTTTAAGTCTTATGTCATGCCTATTGTCCTGATGCGGAGCGGCAGACAAGATGGGGAGAGAGGGAGAAGGACACAAACACAACATTTGAGAGCAGGGACATCGGGAGGACTTGGGGGGGGAGGTGGGAGAGGTATAAAACATGAACACTTCAAGGACTCTGGGGTGAATTACCGGGGGTAGAAAAGATCAAGGTTTTGGATGGGGGAAGTTAAGAGATGGTGGTGAAAAGCTGTTTTAAAGATCTGGAGGGAGGAGTGGGATTGAAGGGAGTGGGGGAGTTTGTTCCAGAGGTGGGAGAAATGGGGAATGAAAGAGCGAAGGTGAGCAGAGAGCCTAGATTTTGGCACTTTAACCATTAGAGGGTTGCAGGCAGATCTTGTGTGACGTGAAGAAATATTGGGGGGACAGAGCACAGAGAGAGCTGGGGGAGCAAGGCCGGAGAGGAGTCGGTAGAAGACAGAAAGACCACCAACCTGCCTGCGGTGAGTGAGTGAAAGCTCCTCGGAGTTTACTTCATCGCAGGAGATTCCAATGATTCTGAAAGCTTTGGCCTCAACAGCGTGAAGCCGAGCTAGGTGTGAGGCAGGAGCACCAGCCCAGAGGGGGGAACAGTATTCCATTGAGCTGCGGATGAAAGCCTTGTATGTGGTGAGGAGCTCAAGTGTGCCAAGGAAGGACTTCGCACGACGGAGGATGCCCAGTCGGCGACTGGCTTTGGAGGCCAGCTTGGAAATGTGGTTTTCCCAAGAAAGATCATGGCAGATAGTGAGACCCAAAAGCTTGAGCGACAGAACTTCTTGGAGAGGATTGTTGAGAAAGTATATGGGAGGGTTGTCCAGTCGGGCTTTTCGGAGAGACATAGTAAGAGTGTGAGATTTGTCAGGATTGAAAGAGATGTTCCACTTGTTTGCCCAGTCTGTGATTTTGTCCAGGTCTGCAGAGAGTGAGGAGGCTGCAGACTGCCGATTTGAGGGATGAGGAATGGAGCAGCAGAGAGTGGAGTCATCAGCAAAGAGATAGAGAGGATTTTCAAGAGAGTCAGAGAGATCATTGATGAAGACCAGAAAAAGCACAAGGCCCAGAACACTGCCTTGGGGAACTCCAGCCTGAACAGGAAGAGGAGATGAGAGTGTGAGATTTCAAGCCCATTCAGGGCCACACGTTGACTACGACTAGAGAGGAAGTCTGCCAGCCATGCGTGGAGATTTCCATGGATACCAAAGGAGAAGAGTTTGGTGAGCAGAGCGGGGTGCCAGACCGTATCGAAGGCACGTGATATGTCGAGGGAGACAGCTCTAATTTCCTGTTTGGCATTGAGGACCTCCATCCATTGTTGAGACAGCAGAAGCAGCATGTCCAGAGCAGAGTGACCTGGTCTGAAACCAAATTGATGATCAGAGATCAAGCCATTGGAGAAGAGGAAAGATTTCATATCCGAAGCAATGATGGATTCCATGACTTTGCTGATAATTGGGAGAAGGCTGATTGGTCTGTAGTTGCTAGGATCTGTTTTTGCACCTTTTTTGTGCAAAGCGGTGATGTTGGCTGATTTCCAAGCAGATGGCAGTTGACCTTGAGCAAAAGAGAGGGTGAAGAGAACAGAGAGAGGGAGTGAAAGAGCGTAAGAACAGGATTTTAGGACCCGTGGGCTAATGCCGTCAGGTCCAATTGCAGAATCAGAGTTGAGGGTTGACAGAAACTTTCCCACCTCGTCAGGAGGAAAGGACACGGAGTCCATGAGCAGCTGGGTATGACTGGGTATGGTGGGTACAGAGAGGGATGGGTTTGGGACACAAGATTTAGAGGCAAACACAGAGTTGAGGCATTCAGCTTTTTCACGTGCGAAGACAGCTGTGTAGCTGTTTGAGGTGAGGGAGGGGATGGAGGGGAACAAACACCAGAAACAGGGGAGGAGGCTGTTTCACAGTACCACTTGGTTGTCTGCGACATAAGGGTGAAAGGTGCGAGGAGAGCTCGGCGGGTGAAGTACCAACCGAGAATGAAGGTGTGGAGGTTGAAAGAGGTGACAGTGAGGGAGGCATTAAAAGAGAGGCTGAGTATGGTAGAGGATGATGTGGTTGAGTTTGAAAGTGGTTGGATGTCAATGAAAGATAGTCTGTTGGGTGCCATTGGTGAGGTATGTGGATGGACAAAAGGACCACTGAGGCACTCGGAAACATGGTGGTGGGATGATGAAGTTGGAAAGAAGATTGACGAGAAGAGGAAGAAGTTCAAGGAGTGGCAGAAGGCGAAGGGTATGTGGGCAGAAAAGGCAGAGCATGAAAGTTGTAAGGCAGCCAAGAAGGCTGCAAAGAAAGAGGTAGCAAAGGCACAGGAGGCATGTAGGAAAATGTTCGGAGAACGCTTGGATTTGGAAGAGGGTCAGAGAGCGGTATTCAGGATTGCAAAGCAGATAGCGAAAGAGACGTGTGATGTGATGGGAGTGAGTTGCTTGAAGGATGAAGTGGGACAAATCGTTGTCGACCCAGATGGAATTAAAGGAAGATGGAAGAGATATATGGAAATACTGTTGAATGCAGAGAATGAATGGGATGGCAACATAGAGAGTAACCCAGTTTTAGGACTGGCAGAGAAGATAACCGAGAAGGAAGTTGAAGAAGCGATAAAAGCAATGAAGAGTAGAAAAGCGGGAGGGCCGATGGGAGTTGTGGGAGATATGTTGAAGGCAGCGGGAAATTGGGGTGTGAAGAGAATGACAGAGATCTGCAATCTGGTGGTGAAAGAAGGCCGCATTCCAGTGGTTTGGGAACTGAGTACCCTCGTCCCTCTATACAATGGGAAAGGTGACCCTCTGGACTGTGGCTCGTATCGAGCGATAAAGTTATTGGAGCATGGAATGAAGGTATTGGAAAGGGTGTTGGAGAGGAGGATAAGGAAGAAAGTGAAGATTGACGAAATGCAGTTTGGATTTATGCCAGGAAGAGGAACGACAGACGTGCTTTTTATTTTGAGGCAGTTGCAGGAGAAGTATATGGAGAAGAGGAAGAAGTTGTTTCTTGGGTTTGTTGATCTGGAGAAAGCATTCGAAAGGGTTCCATGTGAAGTAGTGACATGGGCATTGAGGAAGTTAGGAGTGGAGGAATGGTTGATCAGAGTAGTGATGGCAATGTACAAAAGAGCACGCACAGCTGTAAGGACGAAGGACGGGAACAGTGGTGAGTTTGAGGTGAAGGTGGGAGTGCATCAGTGGTCGGTACTAAGTCCACTACTATTTGTAGCTGTGATGGAGGTGCTGGCTCGGAACGTAAAGGAGGGTTTACCGTGGGAGTTGTTGTATGCAGATGATCTGGTGTTGATTGCAGAAAGTATGGATGGACTGAAGGAGAAGATGAACAAGTGGAAGGAATGTATGGAGACAAAAGGTCTGAAGGTGAATATCGGAAAAACGAAGGTGATGGCAAGTGGTAAAGCATGTGGTGAGGTGGAAAGAACTGGGAAGTGGCCGTGTGCTGTGTGCAGGAAGGGTGTCGGAGTGAATTCCATTCAATGTACAATGTGCACTGAGTGGGTTCTTCAAAAATGTAGTGGTTTGAGAGGGTCATTAACCAGTGTGGCAGCTACATTCAAGTGTAAGGTGTGCACAGAGGGAGCTGCAGATGGAGGAAATGTTAAGTTAGATCTTTGAGATGGCGTGAAGCTCGAAGGTGTGAAAACATTTTGTTACCTCGGAGACATGCTGAATGGAGAAGGTGGATCAGACTCGGCAACGGTTGCTCGAGTGAGATGTGCATGGAAGAAGTTTCGGGAACTGAGTGGCGTGCTGATGAGGAGGGGAGTGTCGTTGAAGCTGAAGGGAAAGGTGTATGCTGCATGTGTGCGAAGTGTTATGATTTATGGGAGTGAGACATGGGTAATGAACGTAGAGCAGCAACGAAGGCTGGAAAGGGTGGAAAGGCGAATGGTTCGGTGGATGTGTGGAGTATCGTTGAAAGAGAGGAAGACAAATGATGAATTGCGAAAGATTATGGGAATAGAGCCTGTGATGGATGCTGTGAAGAGAAACAGGTTGAGATGGTTTGGTCATGTGTTGAGGAAGGATGAAAGTGACTGGTTGAGAAGAGTGATGGAAATGAATGTAGAAGGAGGTGGAGGACGGGGAAGACCGAGAAAGACTTGGCTAAAGATGGTCGAAGAAGAAATGCGGGCAAGAGGGTTAACAAGGGGAGATGCAGAAAATAGGGCAAAATGGAGAACATTGGGAAAATGGCTTTAAAATGCCTGTTGTTTGTTGTTGTTTAGAAATTCAAAAAGAATTTTGAAAGAATGTGACATCCCGCTCGACAATTTACAAGTTCTGTCCAGTGATCGACCGAAATGGCGTAGCTTGATCCATACACGATGCGACGCCGTGGAAAAGGGTCGTATAGATGCCGCCAAAGAAGCCCACAGAAAGCGTAAGGAACGCGAGCGGCAACCGGTGCCTGCTGACTCTAAATGGATTTGTACAACTTGTGGACGCCGATGCAAATCGGCACTCGGACTGTATAGCCACAAGTGGGTTCACAAGAATTGAACACCAACGCCGTAACGGCGGGGCAACATGAAGTCCTGGCAGTGTCCATATGTTTTATACATCTCCCCCCCCCCCCCCCCCCCCCCCTAACAAGATCTGCCTGCAACCCTCTTATGGTTAAACTGCCAAAGTCTAGGCTCTCTGCTTACCTTCACTCTTTCATTCCACTTTTCTGCCGCCTCTGGAACAAAGTCCCCCACTCCTTTCAATCACACTCCTCCCTCCAGGTCTTCAAAACAGCTGTTCACCACCATCTCTTATCTTCCCCCATCCAAAACCTTGATCTCTTCTACCCCCACTAATTCACCCCAGATCCACCTTGTTTGAAATTCCAACTTCTTTCCTGGAAATCCTGGCAGTGTCCATATGTTTATACCTCTCCCACCCCCCCCCCCCCTTCACATGCCCCCCCCCCTTCCCATGCCTCCGCCCCCAAAGCCCTCTCCCTCCCACAGATCTCTCGATGTCTCTCGGTCCCTGCTCTCAAATGTTGTGTTTGTGTGATTCCCCTTCTCTCCCCATCTTGTCTTCCGCTCCCTCTTTTTGTATGTTTTGTTTGTCTGGTTGATTTGTTTGTGAAATAAATGTTAGCTCTTTCACGAGCCTCGATTTAGTATACAAAATAAATAAATAATAATAATAATAATTACTGAATTACTGAAAACTAATTACTGAATAATTTTCAGAACAGTGCCTAATATTTCTGCTGTGCGATGTCCAACTGGATGACAAACTTGTTGGCCTCTAGGTTTGCGTACAGCTGGTGCTCGATGACTTCTCCCATGTCTATTATCCGTCGGCGAATCGTGTCGGCAGAAAGCGGAGTGGTACTTATCTTGGAAGCCGCCATCTCTCCAAGCACTTCTCAGCACATCGCCTTGGCGCATGGCCGGATGAGTTGCTCTGCAATACAAGATAAATAAAATAACACATGAACATTTCTTTCACTTTATGATTAATCTTGATTTTGGTCCAAGGCAGCGGTTAGTAACCTGGGGGTCGTTTGGGGTTTTCTGGGGGTCATGAATGGGGTCATAAATAACATATCAATGTGTTCAGCCCATTTTTAGGAACCTAACAAAGGTATATACCACACACAGTATTTTGTTCGCGTATGCGCATACGTCACGATACTTTAGCCCTGGTGTTGGGCTAGCGGCTAGGGTGCCGGCTTAGGATCCTAGGATCCTGGGTTCGAATCCCGGTCAATCGCTGAATTAACGCCAGGGGGGTTGACTCAGCCTGTCATCCTTCCGAGGTCGGCAAATTGAGCACCAGTTCACTGGTAATTCCCTGCTTGTCGTTAAAGGCGGCAAAAAGGGTTGGCGTCAGGAAGGGCATCCGGCCGTAAAACATTGCTTCAAAAAGGGGACCAAAAAAACAACAACAACCACAGTTCCCGAAAAAGGCCAACCCCCGCTTGCGGGGAAAAATGGCCTCGAAACGGTGGTTTTATGCGCATACGTCACGACCCCCAGGTTAAGAATCGCTGTTCCAAGGCATTATAAAAATTCAATATGTACGATGTGATTGCCGTACGTACTTTTTAAAAAGAGGCAAAGTTTAAGAATGGCTGTATTGCAACAAACAATAAAACTTACGAAGTTGTGATGTACCAACGTATACATGGCACGTGTCATAGTAAGCAAGACCCCGACACATCAATATTCTAAAGATAAAATTAAAAACTAAATTAACTGTACTTACAGCGCCATTCATTACTTTATGAACCTACAAACCGCCAATGCAGTGAAATACTTTTCCGAAAAAACCCAAAAACTTACTCGCAATAGTGTACGGTTTCTTTTCTTTGGCTATCTTCTCCGCCACCAGGTAGCTGGCTGGCTTTGGTCAGTCCCTTCGACGGAAAAACAGCCGAACTCATTACTGACTTGATGTTGTTCATCTCGCGTTCTTTCCGGAGAAAAAACTCCCGCGACTTGTTGACATGATCTCCATGTTTCTTCTCGAGGTGCCGTTTCAGCTTTTGGGGCCTGAGGGACTCGTTGGCCAACACGTCAAGGCATATCACACACTGTGGTCGATGAACATTGTGCTTATCGATATTCATGGTGAACCCATGGTTCAGGAACACAGGCTGATACTTTCTAGCCATGGCGAGTACCTTACGCTCACAGCTCAATCTTTCGAATGAAAAGCAATGGACATTCGTGTGTCGGGAACTAAACGTATGATCTGACTGACCGGATGCACGCGCGGTACATCGCAGTACATCGGTACAGTGCGGTAGAAGAGTCCATACTATAAAGTTTGTGTCGGCGTTCGTTTGATCTCTGTTCTGTTCAGTCGGGAGAAGTAAATCGTCGATAAAGTTTTTTTCCCGCGATTTCTGAAACGATCGTGCGACCCATTGAAAATCCTTCGCGACCCAATGCCCCATTGGTTGCGGAACGTCAGTGCAGATGGTACAGTCTCCAGCATTCACGTCGGACACAGTGCTATTAAATTCCACCACAAGAAGAGAGAAGGCCTACCCTCCCAACCTCCTCTTTCACCCCTAGTCCAATCAAAATATGAAAAAAGGGGTCAACCCAAAACAAATTGCAATAGAATCCATTTTATCTACATTTAATTTGGAATACCTCACAAAACAACATATTAAAAGTAAAGGAAAATCGAAGTTATGGAACAGTGCCTAATTTGCAGAAATTCAAAATGGCCACCACTCAAACTACTTTTGCCTATATCTCGGGATCTGAGACTCGTGGAGACTTAATTCTGGTGTCTATACCCATGTTTTCAGGGTCAAGGAACATGTTTATAACAGTATTTATAGCATTGGGTCATTTGTTCGCACCTAATTTACATAAATCCAAAATGGCCACTGTGACAAATTAGCTTAACCCATATCCTGTAACTAATAATGGTTTAATTCTGGGTTTGCACTTGCTTTTGGCTCAAGGAACACAATGAGAACAATGTCAATAATCAAAACTTGTTGTCATTAAGCATCAGCACAGTTCCAATTAGCATAATATCAAAATAGCCTCCATTCATAACAATCAATCAACTATATTTCAGGTCAATGAAAAAGGAATTAAATTCTGACAATTTCTGACAATGATTGACATTAATCTGAGTGACATGACCTGTCTGTGCTCGACGCTACTGTTTGTTACTTCACACGCCAGGCATTACAATGTCACACTTTTTCGAACATTTGATCAGCCACTCTGGTGGAAAGCTATGATAATACAAGAGAGTGTGTCCAAACATAGTGATATCAAGGACATCGTACTCAGAATGGGAGGATTTCACACAGAAATGAGTTTTCTAGGTGCGATAGGACACCTTATGGCAGATTCAGGCCTGAAGGAATTGATGGAGTGAATCTATGCAAGCAACACAGTAGTGCACATATTAAGTGGTAAAGCAATTTCCAGAGCCATACGTGCACACCTACTTGTAGTTGGAGCCCTTCATGCTATGCTGATATCACATGCATTCGGCATTCCACCACTATATACGACAACGGACCAGAAAGATGATGAAAATGAAGACATCTGCAGAAGAATCATCAGGTAAAAGTGATCAATCAATATTGCTTTGGAATCTGTGCAAGCTACCAGTGAAGTGACAAATGTCTCAATGCCAGATGTTGTTGTTCATCAGGACAGTGGTCAAGAAGAGGACACAACTACTGAAGATTCCATCCAAGGTACTAGGGAAGTGCAGAGTGTGCTGCAAATGTCAGATGATGTTGTTCCTCCAGAGCCTGATGGACAAGAAGGAAGAACTACCCCAGAGTCTTCACATGAAACTGGACAAACCACAGGTGAAAATGCAACTAATGCACCAACACCAGATATCTTCATAGCTGCTGGTAAAATCTATGATGATTTGATGGCTGGGTCTATCACAATCGAGAGTTTACAGGACTCACAGGTCCACCAAGACATAAATCAAAAACTGAAAGCAGCAAAAGATACAATGCAGAACAAACGCACTGCTAAGTTGTGGCTACAGCATAAGGAAATGGTAGCAATTTTGCAAGTGTTTATCAAAACTGAACGTACTGGTAATTGGGACCTACATCTGAAGTCGATGCAATATATGTTACCGTATCTGGCAGCAGCAGGCCACACCAACGACACAAAATCTCTTCACATCAACTTGAACAAGATGGAAACCCGAGAGAAACAACATCAAGAAGTTTATCAACACTTCCAAATCGGCTTCCATGTAGGTCGAACGTCAGATCGATACTGGGCTGGGTTCTCTGAAGACTTGCTCATCGAACAAGTCTTGATGAGAAGTCTAAAAACTACTGGTGGACTAACACGAGGCGCGGTATGACAGAAACACAACGACTAGTTTAGCTGTTGTCTTCTAAGGCCTGCTCAGAGGTCAACTTGGCTATGCAGGACTTAACATCGGTGAACTACATGACCAGTGAACAGCATAATGAGATGTCAGAGGAAAAACAGAGGAAGAAGGCCCAGCACAAGAATATGTCAGAGGCAAGGCAGAAGAAGGACATGGCAGACACAAGAGAGCTCCTCAATTTCCTGACCCCAAGAGACGCCTTTCATGAGAATCCAGCACTGCACAGTGCACAATATTGTGACTGGTGTAATAAAGCTCAACTGGCTGACGCACTTTGGAGTCTGATGCCTCCAGGAATGTCCGTACCGCCAGGGGACGTCCAGTATGTCCTAGATGGGGGAGCATTACTTCACAGGATCATATGGAACCGAGGTTCAACATATGACGAGATATGTCAGCAGTATGTCACATATGTGAAAAGACACTATGGTGAACCAGTCGTGGTATTTGATGGCTATCTCAATGGCCCAAGCACAAAAGATACAACACAGCAACGAAGAGCAGGATTGCGTGTTGGAGCACCTGTGCAAGTCTCCGGGTCTATGGTTTTCAATGGAAAGAAGCAAGACTTTCGTTCCAACAATGAGAATAAGCAGAAGTTCATCACCTTGCTTGATGAACACCTACGACATCATGGATGTTGCACAGAACCTGCTCGGGCAGATGCTGATCTACTAATTGTGCAGACTGCCATTGTCACTGCTGAGAGAACAAGTAAGCCGACTGTCGTGGTTGCAGATGACACAGACATTCTGGTTCTGCTCGGTTTCCACTCAAAGCTCACTACAACAAATCTGTACCTTCGACCTGAATCTCACTATGGCATGAAGAAGCAGCCAAGATGCTGGGATATTGCAGTTCTAAAATCCACATTGGGCCCACAAGTATTCAATAGTATGCTTTTTGTGCATGCTATCCTTGGTTGTGATACTACATCCCACATACATTGTTTTGGAAATGGAGTTGCGCTCAAGCTGATTCGCACCAATAAAGACTTCCAGGAACAGCCCAAGATCTTTGGAAATCAGAATAGCACAAAGGCAGACATCATATCCGTAGGAGAAAAAGCAATCGTCTCCTTATACAAAGGCAAATCAGATGACAAGTTGGATTTTCTCCACCTGCAATGCTTCCAACAGAAGGTCCGCATGAGTACAACATGTGTGAAACCAGAGGTTCTCCCGCCAACCTCAGCAGCAGCTACGTACCACAGTATGCGGGTCTACTTGCAAGTACAGCATTGGATGGGGAAAGGAAATCAGATGCAACCAGCGGAGTGGGGGTGGTGTGAGAAAGGTGGACAGTACATTCCAGTTCTTACACACAAAGCAGCAGCCCACAAACACCTCCTGAAGATAGTAAGGTGTAACTGCAAAACAGGTTGTAGCAACAGGCAGTGCACCTGCAAGGCAAACGGTCTTGAGTGCACTAATGGATGTGGAGTGTGTAGAGGTGTATGCAAGAATGTCATTGCAGTCTTTGAAGAAACTGAAGAAGACACTGGTGGCTAGAACATGTGGAATGATATAGTAGTTAAATGACTGCAGTTACAGCAGATTGATACATGGTTCACTGGTGCCTTATGCTACGCCAACAGAAATAGTCCAACTTCACTCAGATGAGAAATATGTGCCTGAAGTGCGGTGCTACGCGCGCTACTTGTATAGCAAGGAGGAAGCGGACAACGCGGTAAGTTCAAAGAGTCTTTATTACCAGAGCTCCACTGTAGCACTGGAGCGCTCCGGGCTGCACACCCGGTGTATATCCCACGGCCACGCCTACCCCTAGGGCGTGGCCGCCGCCCACTTGGTGCGCGGAATGATGCTATCATGCCAGTGAGCTTTCGTGTCCGCCACACGTGCCCCCCCAGAATTCCCGCGCACCTGGAGGGCCAGTTTGTGGGGCAAACGGATGACCCGGCCGAAGCGCCCTCTGGCGACTGGTGGCGTCCGGGGTGCAGGGATGCCAGCTGGGATGCCTCCGGCTGCACCCGGGATGGGTGCAGGCCCGGGGGGCGGCGTGCCGGCGGGCCTGGGCGGTGCCGGGGGTCCGCCTACAGGGGGGCGGCCCCGACTTGGGGGCCGCGCCACCGGCGGTGGGTGGTCCACGTTGAGGTGGCCGGCTTGAGGCGATCCACTGAGACGCGGTCGGGAGTACCGCCGATGTCCAAGGTGAAATGTTTCACCCCGGTCTCCAGCACGCGGAAAGGCCCGTCGTACGGGGGCCGCAGTGGTGTCCGGTGGGCATCGTGCTGGACGAAGACGTACTCCGCGGTGCGAAGCTCCAGAGCGACGTGCGTAGGCGGGTGCCCGTGGTGCGCCGTCGGCACCGGGGCGAACCACCGGCTGTCTCCTGCAGCGCGGAGCGCCCCTGCGCCGCGGACCATGGTGCCGTGGGGTCAGGGAGGACCTCGCCCGGCACCCGCAGCGTTTGTCCGAAGACCAACTCCGCCGTGGATGCGCGCAGGTCGTCCTTGGGCGCCGTCCGGAGGCCCAGCAGGACCCAGGGGAGCCTGTCGAACCAGCCGCCGTCGTGGAGGGTGGCCCGGGGCGCGGCCTTCAACGAGCGGTGGAACTGCTCGCACAGGCCGTTGGCCTGGGGGTGGTAGGCCGTGGTTCGGTGCAGCTGGACCCCGAGCCCCCGCGCGACCGCCCCCCAGAGCTCCGAGGTGAACTGGGGGCCGCGGTCGGACGAGATGTCCGAGGGAGCGCCGAACCGGGCGACCCAGGTGGCGATGAACGCCTGCGCGACGTCCGCCGCCGTCGTCGCCGCCACAGGTACGGCCTCCTGCCACCGGGTGGTGCGGTCCACCATTGTCAGGACATGGGTGAAACCCCGCGAGGGGGGCAGAGGTCCCACCAGGTCCACGTGCACGTGGTCGAACCTACGTTCCGGAAGCGTAAACGGGGCCAATGGGGCCTGGGTGTGCCGGTGCACCTTCGCGCGCTGGCACGCGAGGCACATCCTGGTCCAGCCGCGGACGGCCTTCCGGAGGCCATGCCAGACAAACTTGTCGGCGACCAACCTCTGGGAGGCCTTCGTGCCCGGGTGGGACAGGCCGTGGATGGCGGCAAAAACCTGGTGCTGCCAGCCCACGGGCACGATGGGGCGAGGCCGCCCGAGGGAGACGTCGCACAAGAGGGCCGTGCCCGCGCCGTCGAACGGCACCTCGGTGACGCGGAGGCCCATGACGGTGGTCCGCAAGACCTGGACGCCGGGGTCGGCGGCCTGATCCGCCGCCATCCGGGCATAGTCGATGCCAAGGTGGACTGCGTGGGCGACGGACCGGAAAAGGCAATCCGCCACCGGGTTGTCCTTCCCCGTGACATGCCGGATGTCCATTGTATATTCGGACACAGCCGAGAGGTGACTCTGCTGCCGGGCCGACCACGGCTCAGTGACCTTGCCCATCGCAAAGACCAGTGGCTTGTCGTCGACAAAGGCCGTGAACGCACGGCCCTTGAGCAGATGGCGGAAGTGCCTGACCGCCAGTTGAAGCCCGAGCAACTCGCGGTCGAAGGTACTATAACGGCGTTCGGGCGGGCGAAGCTACCGGCTGAAGAACGCCAGCGGTTGCCAGGCACCACACACCCATTGCTCGTGCACCGCGCCCACCGCGTAGTCCGAGGCGTCGGTGGTGAGGGCGATCGGTGCATCGGGCGCCGGGTGTGCAAGCATGGTGGCATTAGCCAAGGCGAGATTCGCGCCCGTGAACACCGCGTCCATCTGCTCGGTCCAGGTAACGTCACCTTTGCCCGGCTTGCCTCGGAGGGCCTCGTGCAAGGGGCGCAGGAGCTGGGCGATGCGGGGCAGGAACCGATGGTAAAAATTTACCATGCCGAGGAACTCCTGGAGCCCTTGATCGTGCGGGGGCGCGGAAACCCCTTCACCGCCTCCACCTTGGCCGGTATGGGGACGGCCCCGTACCTGGTGACGCGGTGCCCCAAAAAGTCGATGTCGGCGATGCCGAACCGGCACTTGGCGGGGTTCACGATGAGGCCATGCTGGCCCAGACGTTTGAAGAGTGTGCGGAGATGGTGTAGGTGCTTTCCGCGGGACGCGCTGGTGACGAGGATGTCGTCCAGGTAGACGTAGACGAAATCCAAGTCATGCAAGACGCTGTCCATTAGTCGCTGTAACGCCTGAGCCGCATTTTTCAACCCGAAGGGCATCCGAAGAAATTCGAAAAGTCCGAATGGCGTGATGACCGCCGTCTTCGGGATGTCCTCCGGCCTGACGGGGACCTGATGGTAGCTGCGTATGAGGTCCGCCTTTGAAAAGAAGGACATGCCCGCCAACCGGGCGGAGAAGTCCTGAATGTGGGGGACGGGGTAGCAGTCGGGGGTGGTGGCGTCGTTGTGGCGCCGGTAGTCCCCGCACGGTCGTCATCCCTCGCCGGGCTTTGGCACGATGTGGAGCGGCTACGCCCAAGCACTCTCGGAGTGCCGCACGATGCCGAGCCGCTCCAGCGTAGCGAACGCCGCTTTAGCTACCGCGAGCTTCGTCGGCTCGAGGCGGCATGCCCGGGCGTAGACCGGTGGCCCGGCGGTGGGGATGTGGTGTTCCACCCCGTGCTAGACGGCCCCCGCCGAGAAGGTGGGCCGCGTGAGGGCCGGGAAGCCAGCGAGGAGGCGGGTGAATTCGTTCGCTGCCGGAAGCGTACAGATGAACCTGGCCGGAACCAAACCGCTCAGCAAGCCGCTCGGCGAGCTGCTCGATGGGCCGCTCCGGGAGCTGCTCAACGAGGCGGGCAGCGCGCAAGTGAGCGAGCTGAACGTCTCAGCCTGGACAAGCGTTCTGTGCTTTACGTCCACCAACAGGCCATTGGCACAGAGGAAGGCCGCGCCAAGCAGTGCCATAGGCACGTCGGCAGTGATGAACGACCACCAGAAAACCTGCCCTCCGAACTGCAGAGAAAGGCAGCGTTTTCCGTATGTGCGAATGGACGTACCGTTGGCAGCAAGCAGCGCGGGGCCCCGGCCCGCGGTCTGCTTGTCGGACGTACCGGCGGGAATGACACTCACCTGCACTCCCGTGTCGCACAGGTAACGGTGCCCGGATAAGGTGTCCGTGATGAACAGTAGGCTGAACGGCTGGCGCTCAGTGCCACTACCGAGGGCCGGCCCGGGCATTTCCCGACCTGCCGAATGAGCACGGCGGGCGACATTGCCGAGCCTCGTGGCCTAACTGGGCGTGGAAAAAACACCTGGTTGACGGCGGAGTCGGCGGAGGCTGCGGCTTTCTCCGGGGCGGCGGCGGTGGGCAGGGCCTGGCGGCGGCCGCGAGGTGTGCATCAGCATCAGCCACGAGGTGTGCATCAGCCTCGGGATTCGCGACGGCCGCGCCAAAACTCGCCCGCATGTCCAAAGCCGCGAAGAACCTGTCGGCCTCGGCAGCGAGAGCTCGGGGTTCCGTCGTCGCAGAACCGGCCAAGGCGAGGCGTACTCGTGCCGGCAGCTGGCGTCGAAATAACGCCCGGAATAGAGCGTTCGGGGTTTCGTCGCCCATCAACGACAGCATATGGTCCATGCGGACTGACGGTCGCGTGTCACTGAGCTCGGGGAGGTCCAGGAGGTGGTCGGCCCGTGCGTCCACCGTGAGGCCGAACGTGGCGAGGAGGAGACGCTTGATCACCTCGTACCTGCCGTCGGCCGGTGGGTTCCTCAGGACCGACACGACGCGGGCGGCCGTGCCGGGCCCGAGGGAGGCGACCACGTGGCAGTACATGGTCTCGTCCACCGTGATGCCTCGAAGTCGGAACTGGACTTCTGCCTGAAGGAACCAAACTTCGGCTTGAGCCTCCCAGAACTCGGGGAGTTTGATTTGGACGGCGTTGGTTGCCATTGCTGTGGCGGGTTCGGGTGGTCAGCGACGGCTGACCAGAACGTCGGAGGGTCACCAATGAAGCGTGGTGCTACGCGCGCTACTTGTATAGCAAGGAGGAAGCGGACAACGTGGTAAGTTCAAAGAGTCTTTATTACCAGAGCTCCATTGTAGCACTGGAGCACTCCGGGCTGCGCACCCGGTGTATATCCCGCGGCCACGCCTACCCCTAGGGCGTGGCCGCCGCCCACTTGGTGCGCGGAATGATGCCATCGCGCCAGTGAGCTTTCATGTCCGCCACATGCCAATATTAATTTTAAATGGCGGCCATTTTGAATGTATGCAAATTAGGTGTCAACAAATGACCCAATGTTATTAATACTGTTATTATTGTATTCCTTGACCCTGAAAACATGGGTATAGACACCAGAATGAAGTGTCTACGAGTCTCAGATCCCGAGATATAGGCAAAAGTAGTTTGAATGGCGGCCATTTTGAATTTCTGCAAATTAGGCACTGTTCCACAACTTCAATTTTCTTATACTTTTAATATGTTGTTTTGTGAGCTATTCCAAATTAAATGCAGGTAAAATGGATTCTGTTGCAATTTGTTTTGGGTCATTTCATATTTTGACTGGACTACCCTCTTCCCCACCTCCTCCTCCGCCCCACCTCCTCCCTCCCCCATTCTCATTGTTTGTAAGTACAAGAGGAGTACAAGAGAAGTTCAGACACTTGGCGCGTGCGTCTGGCTGAACAACAGAGAAGCAAGGGCGGGTAGCGCACCCCCTTTTTCAATGGTACGATCCACAGCAATACAACTCCCCCCATTTTTGTAATGGTACAACCCTAAATCGGGTAAATCGGGTAAAGGTTAAACGGTGCTAACTTCACGGGCATAGTGCTGGCAACGGCGTGAAGTTACCCTTGGGAGGTGGTGGACCCTTGGTAATTTCGAGAGAAAAGATCAAGGGGAGTAAAATAAGGTAAGTTTGATTTTTGGGACCTTTGTAGTTTTAAAGTTATCGTTGTGTAAAGTTTTAATCTTTTTACCTCAGGTCGCGCCATGGCCTTGACTTGATGTCAGGCCGCGCCGGTTTTTGGCGACTAAAGGGGTTTAAATTAATTTTTCGGTTTTTTATTTTTGATATCATCGGACGCCTGGGGTCATGAGCTTTCCATACATATGTGGATTGTCGATGGATGGTTTAGGAATTCCGAATTAGGACCTTGTAAAAAAAATTCCAATGTTAATCCCTCAGATGAAAAGTGCGTTTTTGCTTTGGGCTCTCAGGTGTTTATTTTAACTCGGATTGTTATTCTGTTTTCGGATTTGGTAGTCGCCAAGGTAAGGTGGTTGAACACGAGACCATCGCAATCGCATTTGGTGAAAATCGGATAATATTTGGCCAATTTACCTCAGGCCGCGAGTTGGTAATTATATAATTCAGGCATAGTCATCTTATAATAATATTCCTCCGCCCTATTTTGCACCTCTGAAAACTTCATAATTAATGTTCTCAGCAACCCTTGGTCGGATTGACAGGAAATTTTCATCAAATGATCGCCTCGGCTCGTATAATTTTTAATGCTAATTATGACGTCATAGGTCACGTGGTATGGGCGCCATCTTGTAAAACAAATTCAACTACTCCCCTCTGTTTCTCCGAAACGGCTCAATGGAAAAATTTGAGGAATGGCTCATTCTAAAGAACTCTTCAATGGGAACAAAAGACATGTGTATCGAGTATATTAAAAATGCTAACGTTAAGAGGTTAGAATTCGTCAAACAAAAAATGTTCGTGCGTGCGTGCCTGCGTGCGTGCGTGCCTGTTACTGCTAGAGTTTTTCTTATTTTTATTATCTATATAATAATACCGTAAGGACTCGACTTTGTTATCCCTTTTACGCCGCACCCAGTGACCCGATGCCCACGGCACTAATGGATTTACGATCTACGAACCGCGCTCTTTGTTTATCACGTACAGACATACTCGAAAAATCTGAATTAGCCGACGTTGGGGCCCAAAAGCTTCCGATTACCTGCCGATACGACGCCATCTTACGACGCCATCGTATTGGCGTCTGCTGGGCGAAGGCAAAGCGAGCCGTCCGCTGATTGGACAGTCGAGTGGTGTGAACATGGGTGGTGTGAACCAAATGGTCTTTTTATTCCCTTGAACATTTTAAATTAGGATATATAAGGAAACGTCTTTATCGTCATTTTAATAAAGTTAAATGGAGTGACGTTGCGATACTCGGGGTGCGTTGCATAAATCCTCGTAACTCAGAGAGGTGTAGCAGGTGGCGAGACGTAAGGAAGCTTAAAGATAACGAGCTGAAACAGACGAACGATATCTCAATCCCTTTCTACACCGAACGGCAATAAAAGTATGAGAGCGGGAAGGCATGGCCTGAGCACTTCGAGCAGAGAGGACTGATTGGACTTAACTTAAAGAGAAAAAAAAAATTGGAGCTTAACGGAAGAAGAAGATCCCATGAGCGCTGCCGTCACTTATCGAGGTGTGTTGAGGTCTGAAGAGATGAGGTGGTTTCTAGGAGCGATTTGCACCTTTTTACTGCTTGAGGTGAGTTCGGTTTCGTGTTTTGTGACTCGTAGATTTATTAATCAAAACACGGTCACAGTGGCGTCAGGCACTGTGACCGTGTATGTGACTCATATTCGCGATTACCACAGAAGCACATCGACGGGGAGTATCTATATAATAATAGCGTAAGGACTCGACTTTGTTATCCCTTTTACGCCGCACCCAGTGACCCAATGCCCACGGCACTAATGGATTTACCATCTATCCCCTATGCCATCCATAATGGTACACTCTATCCATACACCACATCCTCCCTTCCGTGGATGTTCCACGGGTTTCGGCTAGTTATTATTATTCCGCCCTATTTTGCACCTCTGAAAACTTCATAATTAATGTTCTCAGCAACCCTTGGTCGGATTGACAGGAAATTTTCATCAAATGATCGTCTCGGCTCGTATAATTTTTAATGCTAATTATGACGTCATAGGTCACGTGGTAGTCGGTTCCAGATCGATAAAGACGGCACGAAGAACGTGTTTCCCTGCACTCGTCTCAGTGAAGAAAGTGTTGTAAGAATCATCTCCACTGCCGATGGTCTTGTCACTGGGCATTTTCCCATCAGGCTGGATCCCATGCTCCAGACAAAAGAGCTCCCAGCAAGAATTCCCGATCTGTGTGCCTGCCTGGCCTACATGGATGGATATGCACTCGCGCTGTGGTGGGTAGGGAGGGGGGGGGGGTACATGGACGGACACACACACACACACACACACACACACACACACACACACCTCGTTTTGTCATTTCTGTTCCTCACAATTCTGTCTCTCTTTTCTAAGCATGCACACACACACACACACACACACACACACACACACACACACACACACACACACACCTCGTTTTGTCATTTCTGTTCCTCACAATTCTGTCTCTCTCTTTTCTAAGCATGCACACACACACACACACACACACACACACACACACACACACACACACAAACAAACACACATCCAACCGCCCCTCCTCCACACGCACACCCCAACCCCCTCCCCCCCACATACACACATATCCACCCCCCCCCCCCAGACACCCACACACAAACACCCCCACACCCCTCCCCCCACACGCACACCCCTCCACACATACACACACCCCCCACATACACACATACGCACACCCCAACCCCCCCCCCCCCATATCCCCCCATATCCCACCCCCACCCACACACACACACACACACACACACATACATCCACACACACGCACATCCACACATACATACATACACACACACACACACACACACATTCCCCCTCCCCCCACATGCACACCCCTCCACACATACATACACACACACACACACACACACACACACACACACACACATATACACACACACACACACACATCCAACCACCCCTCCTCCACACACACAACCCACCCCCCACATACACACATATCCACCCCCCCCCCCCCCAACTCACACACCCACACACATCCACACACATGCACATCCACACACACACACGAACACATCCCCACATGCATGCATACACACACATACACACAATTCCCAGACCTCCCCCCACACCCCCCCCCCCCCCAGCCACACACGCACACATACCCCCACCCACCACCCCTAACACACACACACACACACACACACACACACACACACACACACACACCCCATCCCTAACACACACACACACACACACATCCCTCCCCCCCCCCACACACACACACACACATCCCTCCCTCCCCACACACACACATCCCCCCCACCCCACACCCACACACACATCCACACATGTCAATCCATGCACTGATTGCAGAGAAAGCGATTTTTAAAAGAAAATTAACCTGAAATTGCAGAGACAGAATTATTTATTTTATCTGAGAAGCCAAACGACGTTTCTGCTGCTTTAGCTGCTTACAACTTTGTGTGAAATGCGATCGATTTTAAAAAGTCAGAATTTGAACAATTCTGTTTC